>NC_045982.1:27478482-27786482 GCF_010909765.2 Amblyraja radiata
TCCACTCTGACAGTCGCCGTTCCAGTTGCCAGTTTTTCGAGCGACTGCCGGCAGCTTGACAGTCGCCAGCAGTCCGCTGAAAACTCACCAAAGTGGGACAGGGCCATGAGATGGAGCTCTTAAAGATAGTGGAGTCAAGGGACGTGGGGAGAAGGCAGGAACGGGGTACTGGTTGTGGATGATCAGCCATGATCACAGTGAATGGCGGTGCTGGCTCGAAGGGCCAAATGGCCTACTCCTGCACCTTGTCTATTGAGATAGTCCTCTCTCTTTAATCTTTAGCAAGATTTTAAAGCTTGATTGTTAAAGATTGACTTTGTTCCAATCAGAAGTTTAGTGGGAATGAAGGATGGCGCACAGCTCCCAAGTTCAATAAGCAGTTAATACGTATCTTTTGGTGAAATATTGATGAAGAACTGTTACATTCTACACATTATTAAAGAGTGCAGTGAGCCTCCTACGTTATGGTGACCAGAACCGCCTGCCAACACCGACCAAGCACAGAGCTTGGTCCTGTTAGTCTCCCTCAGTACCGACAGAGCCCAGGAGCCTGGAGTCTCCATCTAACCCTCTGTGGAGGTGTCGTGTGAAGCTTGTCCATCTGCATCTCCTGAAAACTTTGCAAAATTGATAACATTCCTGTAAATAGACAGGTCTAACAACGGGTCAGGCAGCATCTCTGGAGAAACGGAATAGGTGGCATTTCGGGTTGAGACCTTTCTACAGACTGAGAGTCAGGGGGGGGAGGGGAAACTACCGATGTGAAAAGATTAAGAAAATATCAGAGCCGGCACCGATGATCAAGGAAAGGCGGAGCCCACAATGGTCCATTGGTGGCTGTGGAAACAGGTGCTATCCGCAACATCACCTCTTCCTTTTCTCCAGAGATGCTGCCGGAACCAGGAAGTTACTCCAGCATTTTGTGTCTTATCTTCGGTGTAAACCAGCACCTGCAGTTCCTTCCTACACAAAATGCCCATAAAAGCTGCTGCAGTGTTTTGCTCACTAAACTGGGCACTAGGGAGCCACACGTGCAGCTTGGTGCTGCTGCGACATTGCCATTCACCCACGGCAAGTGAGTTGCGGCTTGGGGAGACGCAAGGAACTGCAGGCGCTGGATCTTGTGCAAAACAAGGTGCTGGAGGGGGGGAGGGGGGGGGGGGGGGAAGGTGGGATCCAATGCACGACAGAGGCAGGAGAGAGTCTGAAAGTCAGCATGGAGGGTGAAGAAAGAAAGTTCCGTAGACAGGATAGGCAGGGAGTGAGGAAGAACTGTTGGATTGAATTATTTATTTTGCATTTATTTCATTCAAGAGGCCTGACGGGTGAGACAGGTGAACTCAAGGCGTGGATAGGTCCGTGTGACTGGGACGTTGTAGCTGTTACAGAAATCTGGCTGAGAGGGACAGGAGTGCACCTAATGTTCCAGGGTACAGGAGATTGGTTTATTGATGAAGGAGAATGTTGTGGCAGTAGTCCAAGATGACATTACTAATGGTTCAACCAGTGAGGCTATGTGGTTGGAGCTGAGGTATAAAAATGGGATGATCAACTTGTTTAAAAAAAAAAATGTTTTTAATTAGACAAATACTTTTATTCAAAAAATAAATATACAAATTAACACCATCAAAGACTGCCTATGTTGACAGTTTTATAAACAAACGATCATCAAATTAATATAATGCCTACTTTATCAACAAAACACTCGACCTCCCGCGGCGACCAGCGTTCACGGAAGGTCTCCAAAGTCCCCGTGGACACCGAGTGTTCCCTCTCCAGGGGCACACGGGCACGGACGTAGGCCTGGAAAAGGGGCAAGTCGTCACCTTGTTGGGAGTGTGCTTCATAATAGTCAACTTGAATTAGAAGAACAAATGTACCAGGCAGCTGCAAGACTAACAGGGTTGTCATACTAGGGGATTTTAACGTTCCCAATATAGACTGGACCGCCATAGTGTCAAGGGCTTAGATGGTGTGGAAATTGTCAAATCTGTTCAGGGATATTGCCTCAGGCGATATGTAGCGGGCCTTACAAGGGAGATGGCAAACCTGGATCTACACTTCGGGATCGGGAAGGACAAGTGACTGAAGTGTCCGTGGGTGAGCCTTTTGGGACCAGCAACAGGTTCTTGATTCGTAAAGGCACCAAAGTGGGGAGAGGGCAGGAGAATGGGGTTGAGTGGGAAAAATCAGCCATGATCGAATGGTGGAGCAGACTTGATGGGCCGAATGGCCTAGATGTGCCCCTATGATCTTATGATCGGGTGTGACGAGATGAATCACGTACCTCGTGTTTGCGGTCACTTCCCCTATGGCACGACTTGACCCTGGTGTGATCAACCACACCTTCTAGCCCAGGCCAAGCCACTCCTCTGAATGGTTTGTGTGTACACATGAATGCAAAATGATTTTGTTTGTGACCTTGGATTGAGTGTGCTTTGTCATCATGTTTCGAGAGATGTATCATTAGAAAATGTTTATTTTCCTTCCCCCACTTTAATAAATGTGCCACTTAGTAAACCCCAGAATGTGCGTGCGTCAGTCAGTCCTTGGGGAGCTGGTGTCCTTTGTCTTAGCTCAAGGATACTGAGATACTGCTCACTAGGCCATGAATTAATGATGCCGGCTTTGCTGAGGTCCCTCTGCCCCATGTATCGGGAGAGCTCTGGTACACTGCGATGCAGTGCGGAACAACCCCTCACTTTAGTTTAGTTTATTATCATTGTGACTCGTACCGAGACACAGCAAAGAGCTTTGTTGTGCATGCCATCCCGTCAAACCACACCATGAGTACAATCACACACAAATATATAAGTGGGCCAAACGTGCAGGGAAGAACTGCAGGTGCTGGTTTAAACTGAAGAGAGACACAAAATGATGGAGCAACTCAGCGGGACAGGCATCATCTCTGGAGAGAAGGGATGGGTGACGTTTCTTCAGTCTGAAAGAAGGGTCTTGACCCGAAACGTCACCCATTCCTTCTCTCCAGCGATGCTGCCTGTCCCACTGAGTTGCTCCATCATTTTGTGTGTATCTTCAGTTTAAATAAGTGGGCTGATTGTAGTCGATAATGGGAGATCCCAGGACAGCACGCCAATAGTCACCTCGCTCTGCGCCATCTTGCATCTTGCAGTTCTCCGAAATCCTCTGATTTTGGCCTCCGATTGTGTGCCCTTTTACCGATGTGACCAGTCCTCGGCTGAACGGGGGGTGTGGCGATTTTGTGGCTGGAGGGTGCCACCCCAGCCATGGCCCTGGCTCTCCGGTACTTGTGGCAAGCTTCCAGGGCCACTCTGGTGGTAATCTTGCTGCCATTACACTCAACCAGGTGGTCTACATCCCCATCGCTCAGTCACATCCGGACTTCCCCAATGGGTCCGGCGGTCACATCCTTCCAGCTGTGTCAATGGTGTCGACTACGGCAAGTGTGGGCTCTGCAACTTTCCCAATCCCCCCCCCCCCCCTCATTGACTCCGTTCAACAGGTAGTGCAGCCCCGTGCAGTTAGAACCCTTCGACGTACATTGGTGTGAGATACCTCAGAGATCCTGACTAGCCGGCATCGCAATGGACACAGGAAGCACACACGGAAGAGGTTGACAGTGGGGCCATTGGATTGGGAAACAGATGACGCCAACTGGCCCAACTGGACTCCCTCTCCCACCCCACCCCACCCCACCCCAACCCACCCCCTACAGTCCTTCTACCAAAGGATGGGGATGTTCGCAGGCATCGTGTGGCTGGTGATAGACTAATATGTGCAAGGTCTTGGGAAGGTGCAGCTCTTGGCCAGCGTAAACTTGGATTGATTGAGGGGAGATAAAAAAACGAAATAAGAATTGTATCCAATGTCAGGGTGTGCAAATGTCAAAGACTAGAGGGCGCAGCTTTAAGGTGAGAGGGGGGCAGTTTAAAGGAGATGTGCGAGCCAAGTTTTTTTACGGGTGGTGAGTGCCTGCAACACACTGCCAGGGGTGGTGGTGGAGGTAGATATGATAGTGGCGTTTAAGAAGCTTTCTGGATATGCAGTGAATGGAGGGATACGGGTCACATGCAGGGAAGTTACATTAGTTTATCCGTGGCATCATGTTAGGCACAGACATTGTTCCCGTGGTGTACTGTTTAGTGTTCTATGTTCCAATGGAGCCAGCCCGTGCTGGGAATAATGAAGTCTTGAGTTCACTTTGATAGATGATTGAGGATAATAATGGCACTTCACCATCAGAAAAGGCCAAGAGACTAGATTGTGGAATCCTGAGCAAAAAAAAACAAAGTGCCGGAGCAACTCCACGAGTCAGGCAATATCCGTGGAAGGAACAGAAGATTGGACAGACGATGGTTTGGGTCGAGACCCTTCTTCAGACCCTGTCAGTGAATCTGCAGAAGGGTCCCGACCCGAAATGTTGCCCGTCCATTCATTCCACAGATGCTGCCTGATCTGCTGAGTTCCTCCGTCACTTTGTCCCACGTCCAGAATGGGCCCAATTCCTTTAGAAGGTGGGCAATTAGAGGGAGGGGAGAGGGTAGATTTAAGTAAAAAAAGTATAAGGATTGGACAAGTCAAACAAAAATAATTAGATTCAGTGAATGGTAAGGATATGGATCTCCCCAATAAAAGGTATAAGGAAACATCACCACGTCTAGAAGTGCTGGATAGACACTTTGAGAACTGCAAATACAGGTCCACGACTAAGAGCTGGGAAGTGGGGTTAGTCTGAACTCCACTCAGCTAGTATGGTCACGATGGGCTGAATGGCTTGCACTGTAAATTTCTATGGGCCTTTGATATTGCTGGTGTATTTAGAATGTTGTAGAGAACGCTGACAGTGGAGAAGATGTTTAATGGCGTTTCAAAGTTGTAGAAATTGGAACAGAAACTAGGAACAAGAGAAGATTATTGTGGGGATGAGGCCATGGGGTCATGAGGAGAAGTCACAGGAGAGAGAAGACTGAGAGAGGCATTGACCCAGAATATTAACATGTGGAGTGTCTATGGAGCAACTGTAAGGTCTATTACAACTGTTATTGAGGTCGGAGGTAGAAGACTAATGGGCCTGTCCCACTTACGCAACTTTTTCGGCGACTGCCGGCACCCGTCATAGGTCGTTGCAGGTCGCCGAAAAATTTCAACATGTTGAAAATCCTGACATGTCGCCAGGGTATCGCCTGTATGGTCGTGAGTACTCTCCTCAGTCGCCCAAAGAGTCGTAGCGTCTTTCTTGTCGCCGCTGGATTTTCAACAAGTTGAACATTTTCGGCGACCTGCAACGGCCTATGACGGGTGCCGGCAGTCGCCGAAATAGTCATGTAATGGCCCTGTCCCACTGTACGAGTTCATTCAAGACCTCTCCCGAGTTTAAAAAAAAATCAAACTCGTGATAAGCACGTAGAATGAACGTAGCGGGTACGTCGGAGCTCGGGGACGTCTCTTGGTGGCTCGTAACCCTAACGGCAGGTACTCGGGAGACGCGGTAAACTCGGGAAGACACGTGAAGATTTTTCAACATGTTGAAAAATGTCCACGAGAGCCCCGAGTACCGATGAGCGGCCATTACCGTAAAATCTCCGAGTTCGAATCAGGGCAAACTCGGGAGAGCTCTTTGAGTGAACCCGTACAGTGGGACAGGGCTTTAAGTGGGACAGGCCCATTACTGAGACCAGGGACAACAGGAACTATTTAAGTCACTGGAGCGAAGGAAATAGGCAACGTTTCGGGCCGAAACCCTTCTTCAGTCTGAAGAAGGGTTTCGGCCCGAAACGTTGCCTATTTCCTTCGCTCCATAGATGCTGCTGCACCCGCTGAGTTTCTCCAGCTTTTTTGTGTTCCTTCTATTTTCCAGCATCTGCAGTTCCTTCTTAAACACTATTAAAGTCACGCTGGAAGACTGGTCCAAGAAACACATTTGGTCGACATTATTTTGTATATATCTGGTTGCGAGTTCTGTTAAGGGTCAAATCTATGGGAGATTGAGATGATTGTAACTGGGGCACAGATGCTGGGTATTGGCCTGTGTGTTAGGTGCATGATATGCTGCGCTATTGCATGCCGCCGGTACAGACGTGTCAGTACAACGTTCTGTTTACCGTGTGCAACACACCAGCTCCTCCCTGTAAACGCCCCTCTCCTTCACAACTCTGCCAGGGGGTCCAGGGGCTACACGTTATGGGTGGTTTAGTGGAGGGGTGGATGGGTGGGGGGTGAGCATGGATGACTGGGGCATTGGTGAATGTTTTGGGGTGGGGATCAGACTGCGCTCGTGGGGTCCGCGGAGGGGGCCATCGTGGACGGGGTCTAGGGGACCAATCAGGCTGAAGGAGCACCAGCGACAGGGCGGGGTGAGGCAGCAAAACACAAGGTGCTGGAGGAACTCAACGGGTCGGGCAGCATCCGCGGAGGAAATGGGCAGGTGACGTTTCAGGTCGGGGCCCTTGTTCAGATGGGGAGAGCTTACAACCCGATGGTATGAACATGGAATTCTCCAATTTTAGGTACCCTCCCACTGAACCTCCTCCACCCCTTTCTCTTCCTCCCCTTTTTCTTCCCCCCTCTTTTCCCCATCTTTCCTCTCTTCTCCACTGAGTCTCACCTAGACTACCACCTATTTCTCTCCCCCCCCCACTACCATCGTCCCTCTAGCTTCACAAACTACAAGTCTGCAATCCTGCGCTATTATCTCTGGCCTTTGTTCCAACCATCTGCCTATCAGTCCCCCCCCTCACACATGTCCATCTATCACCTACTATGCTGTGTCCTGCCTCACCCCTCCTTGCTTCCAGCTACCCCCCCCCCCCCCCCTACAACCAGTCTGAAGAAGGGTCCTGACCCAAAACATTGCCTAAGTAAGTAAGTTTATTGGCCAAGCATTCACATACAAGGAATTTGCCCTGGTGCTCCGCCCACAAGTAACAACATGACATACAGTGACAGTTACGAATGACTCAGAAAACACTAAACATTAATAATAATAAAACATTAATGATAAAACACCATTGATCAAGCACGTGAACCAACAAAATACCAGATCAAAGGGAGGGTACAGATTTTTGGTTGTTGAGTAGAGCAACTACTCGTGGATACATTGAACAGCAAATTACCTTCAGCTTTTCAAAGTCCAATTCTTCTTTGAAAGGCAGGCAGTGTCATTGTCTTTGGTGGGTGGAAGGCCAGAGATGATCAGGGGTGAACTTGGGATTGATCGGTTGTGGAGGCCATCAATGGATATTTTTAAGGCAGGGATAGACAGATTCTTGATTGGTTTGAGTGTCGGGGGTTATGAGGAGAAGGCGGGAGAATGGGGTCAAGAGGGAAAGATAGGTCAGATAGAATGAATGGCAGAGTAGACTTGATGGGCCGAATGGCCTAATTCTTCTACTATCACATGAGCTTCTGGCGGTGTCCCAGTTTGGGTGGGGTTGGGGAGGTGGGGTGGGGTTTACCTGGGGGTTCGAGTGTGCACTGGTCATTGTGTTCATGTTCTTTGCAATGAGAAGGGGCGGAGGGTGTGGGGGCTTTGACAGCTTTGGCTCAGCCTGTGATATCCTAGAGTGAAATGGCACCAGATTCTCCCAACCCCATGCTCCACGAAGACCCCCCCCCCCCCCCCCCCCCCCGGCCCTGTCCCTCCGCCAAGCAGCTGGCGTGCTCCCGGAGTGGGTCAGTGGCGGAGGCCTCAGCGGTATTTACCTCTCTTCTTTTCTGTCTGTCTCTCCGTTCTCTTTCAGGGCCAGGGGGCTGTTCCTTGTCGGCTGCCAACCTGCCCAAACATGTGGATTCCATGCTAAACAAACGGCTCTCCAAATCCTCAGCCACGCTCTGGAACTCCCCCAACAGAAGTACGCAACCTTTCATTGTCCCATTTTCCCAACCCCCCCTGTCCTCCCCTCCCCTCCTTTACATTCTATACACCCCCCCCCACCCCCCCCTCGGCACTTCCAGGGCTGTTAACTTTCCCACCCCAACGTTTGGAATTGCCGTTGAGGAAAAAAAGAATCTATTTTTGCCGGCCAAGGCGATTTAAAGTGGCAGGGCCTCCTCATTGTGGGTGCCTGACAGCACCGAGCCTGCAGAAAATTCCCTGGTGACAGCCCCTTTAAGAAGGACTCAGCTGGGCGAGCGTACAAGAAAGGCATGCTGCATCCTGCTCCACAGCCCACTGTGATTACTGTCCCTTACGTGGCAGCCTGATGAAAATTAACAGCCCTGTGTCTCCCTCTGCTTGTCCGCTATTTAGTGTGCAGGGCCAGAAACACTGGTGGCTCCCGCAGCCCGCTGACATGTAGTGGCTTCACCAGGCAGTAGAAACTCCTGCTGCGGGAGGGAGGGGGGAGGGTGGGGGTGGTGGTTTGGGGGGAATAGCGTGGGAGGTGGGTGGCACAAAATCGACCCAGTTGCATGAGCTTATTGCCACGCACGCAGAGGGAGCTGGCACTGCTGAGTTGGTTGTGGGCTGGCACCGGGGGCAGTGGTGGTGGTGGTGGTGGTGGTGGTGGTGGTGGTGGGGGTGGTGGTGGTGGGGGTGGTGGTGGTGGTGGTGGTGGTGGGGGGGGTGGTGGCGGGGGGGGGGGTGGTGGGGGTGGGGGTGGTGGTGGTGGTGGTGGTGGGTCGCTGGGGGTGGTGGTGGTGGTGGGGGTTGGTGGTGCCACAGGGTCTCCCATGTCCCCATGTGGGAGCTGGGGGACGTGTGAGGAGGGTGTGGCCAGGATCACTGGAGGGTGACTCTTGAGACCTCCCCACGTGGGCACACCAGGAACTGCAGGAGCTGGTTTTCAGAAAAAGACACAAAGTGCTGGAGTAACTCAGTGGGACCGGCAACATCTCCGGAGAAGATAGACACAAAATGCTGGAGCAAATCGGTGGGTCTGACATTCTTCAGAAGAGGAGTTCTGACCTGAAACGTCACCTATTTCTTTTCTCCAGACCCGCTGAATTACTCCAGCATTTTGTGTCTACCTTCAGTATAAACCAGCATCTGCAGTTCCTTCCTACTCAACGTCTCTGGAGAACATGGATCGCAACATTTCTCTTCCAACCTGACCCTAAACGTCACCTATCCATGTTCTCCAGTGGCCCCCGCTGAGTTACTCCAGCGCTTTGTGTCTTTTCTTCTCCTCAAATGTGGGCTCGCTTCCCTCAAGCAAAGAAACAGAAGTCTTCAGAAAATTCTACTTGGTTCTTGGTTGAGTTGCTGGTGTCAACAGCGCTGGCGTTACACGGACTGGTACTCTGTGGGCGGAGGAGCTCAAACGTGACGTCCCTAGGGTCACGGTGGGCACGGGTGGACTTCACTGTGCGGTCAGTGTGAATGTGTGACCACCCTCGCCAACACCGTCCCTGACAGCATCCGGCAGGGACTAAGCAGGACAAAGGGTTTCCTTCCATGTCAAATGGAAATGTGAGAAGTGTCAAGCCTAGCAAAGTGTGGAGTCATGCATCTTGGTCGTAAGAACAAGGGCGTAGACTATTTTCCAAATGAGGAGAGACATCAGAGGTCAAAGGAATTTGGGGGTGCTGGTGCAGGATTCCCAAAAAGTTAATTTGCTAGTCAAATCGGTAGTAAGAAAGGCAAACACTTATTTTGAGAGGGCTAGAATACCTTAGCAGGGTGGTAATGTTGAGGCTTTATAAGGGGCTGGTCAAACCGAGTTTGGAATATTGTGAGCCATTTGGAGCCCCATATCTGAGGAAGGATGTGCTGGCGCTGGAGAAGGCTCAGGGGAGGTTTACACGAACGATCCCAGGAATGAGTGGCAAAGATAGATAGATTCTTGATTAGTATCGGCGTCAAGGGGTTATGGGGAGAAGGTGGGAGAATTGGATTCAGAGGGGAATGTAGATCCAGTCATCATTAAATGGTGGAGTAGACTCGATGGGCTAAATGGTCTAAATGGGCTAAATTCCACTGCTATCACTTATGATGAGAAGTATAGGGGTAATTCACCCCCGCCTGTAGTGGGGACACTGGATACAGCACTGACTGAGAGAGCAGGAATCTGAGGGACAACTTTTCCACACGGAGGGTAGTGGATTTATGGAACAACTTGCGGGAGTAGGTAGTTGAGGCAGAACTACAACAACATGTAATAGACATTTGGACAGGCACATGGATCAGAATGGTTTAGAGGGATATGGGCCAAATGCAGGCAGGTAGGACAGGTGTAGATGGGGCACCTTTGTCAGCATGGGCAAGCTGGGCTGAAGGGCCTGTTTCTGTGCTCTGATGCTCGATGACTTAAAGACCCGGCAACATCGCATCTGTAACACTCAAGTCTTGTCTCGAGGCTGGCTGGACTCGAGGCAAAACTGTTCCAGTACAGTTAGAACACTGGCACCTGTCCACCAGTGAGGGCAGCCACATTGGCACGGCTGGTAGTGCTGCTGCCTCACAGCGCCAGAGACCCAGGTTCGATCCTGACCTTTGTGGAGTTTGCACGTTCTCCCTGTGACCACGTGGGTTTTCTCCGCCACTGCCAGATCATCACCTAAGACATGATTGTATCTCAGACCTGCTTAGATCATATGGTTCTGACCCATACACAGTGCCCTCCATAATGTTTGGGACAAAGACCCATCATTTATTTATTTGCCTCTGTACTCCACAATTTGAGATTTGTAATAGGAAAAAATCACATGTGGTTAAAGTGCACATTGTCAGATAAGGGTGTTTTTTATTCATTTTGGTTTCACCATGTAGAAATTGCAGCAGTGTTTATACATAGTCCCCCCATTTCAGGGCACCATCATGTTTGGGACACAGCAATGCCATGTAAATGAAAGTAGTCCTGTTTAGTATTTTGTTGCATATCCTTTGCACTCCTTGAAGACTGCGATTCATGGACATCACCAGTTGCTGGGTGTCTTCTCTGGTGATGCTCTGCCAGGCCTGTATTGCAGCCATCTTTAGCTTATGCTTGTTTTGGGGGCTAGTCCCCTTCAGTTTTCTCTTCAGCATATGAAAGGCATGCTCAATTGGGTTCCGATCGGGTGATTGACTTGGCCACTCAAGAATTGACCATTTTTTAGCTTTGAGAAACTCCTTTGTTGCTTTAGCAGTATGTTTGGGATCACTGTCTTGCTGTAGAATGAACCGCCGGCCAATGAGTTTTGAGACATTTGTTTGAACTTGAACAGATAGGATGTGTCTATACACTTCAGAATTAATTATGCTACTACCATCAGCAGTTGTATCATCAATGAAGATAAGTGAGCCAGTACCTTCAGCAGCCATACATGCCCAGGCCTTAACACCCCCATCACTGTGGTTCACAGATGAGGTGGTATGCTTTAGATCTTGGGCAATTCCTTCTCTCCTCCATACTTTGCTCTTGCCTTCACTCTGATAAGTTAATCTTCGTCTCATCTGTCCACAAGACCTTTATCCAGAACTGTGGTTGCTCTTTTAAGTACATCTCGGCAAACTGTAACCTGACCATCCTATTTTTGCGGCTAACCAGTGGTTTCCATCTTGCAGTGTAGCCTCTGTATTTCTGTTCATGAAGTCTTCTGTGGACAGTGGTCATTGACAAATCCACACCTGACTCCTGAAGAATCTTTCTGATCTGTCGGACAGGTGTTTGGGGATTTTTCTTTATTATAGAGAGAATTCTTCTGACATCAGCTGTGGAGGTCTTCCTTGGCCTGCCAGTCCCTTTACGATTAGTAAGCTCACTAGTGCTCTCTTTCTTCTTAATGATGTTCCAAACAGTTGATTTTGGTAGGTCTAGGTTTGGCTGATGTCTCTAACAGTTTTATTCTTGTTTCTCAGTCTCATAAGGGCTTCTTTGACTTTCATTGGCACAACTTTTGTCCTCATGTTGATAAACAGCAATAAAAGTTTCCAAAGGTGATGGAAAGACTGGAGGAAAGACTAGGTGCTGAGAGCTCTCTTATACTTGCATTAAGGAGCCAATTAAATATATCTGAGCAATTACAAACACCTGTGAAGCCATGTGTCCCAAACATTATGGTGCCCTGAAATGGGGGGAACTATGTATAAACACAGCTGTAATTTCTACATGGTGAAACCAAAATGTATAAAAATGGCCTTTAATAAAATCTGACAATGTGCACTTTAACCACATGTGATTTTTTTCTATTACAAATCTCAAATTGTGGAGTACAGAGGCAAATAAATAAATGATGGGTCTGTGTTCCAAACAATATGGAGGGCACTGTATCACACAGGCCTCAAGGTGACTGCACGCACTCCTGGAGTAAAATACAGAAATGTAATAGAGTTCAAGCAATGGCGATCGCAGGTTAACACGACAGTGATTTGTTACATTGAAGACGATTTAGTAGTCGTGCGTAACATTACGAGGGATGGTGATGGAATGAGTATTAATACATTCTTTCCTGTAATTGTTAGCTGAAGTCATGGGTTTATGATCATTGGTAAGAACAACATAGGTGAGGGGAGCATGCATTTTAGAGATAAGGTGATTGGTGGGGAATTTGAAGCATTGCTGAGGGAATTAGATTTGTTCTTGGGAAAAGGATGAATTGACGAGGATATGTGGAAAGAGCAGAAACGTGGAAGCCTTGTGCAGATCTTACAAAGAGCTGAAGATAGACACAAAAAGCTCGAGCATCTCAGCGGGTCAGGCAGCAGCTCTGGAGAAAAGGAATAGGTGACGTTTCGGGTCGAGACCCTTCTTCAAACTGAGAGTCAGGGAAAAGGGAAAGGAGAGATATAGATGGTAGACAGAAATGCTGGAGAAATCTCAGCGGGTGAGGCAGCATCTATGGAGCGAAAGAAATAGGCAACGTTTTGGGTCGACCCGAAACGTTGCCATTTCCTTCGCTCCATAGATGCTGCCTCACCCGCTGAGTTTCTCCAGCATTTTTGTCTACCTTCGATTTTCCAGCATCTGCTGTTCCTTCTTAAACAAGAGATTATAGATGGCGATATAGAGATATGGAACAAGTGAGTGAAAGATATGCCACAAAAAAGTCACGATGAGAAAGGGAACAGGCCATTGTTAGCTGTGGCCTAGGTGAAATCTGTGCAGAGAGATGCTGAGGTGATAGTGATGGGAGGTGCAGGTCGCTGAGGTAAGCGGAGGAGGTTCAATTCCAGCAGGTAGTTCTGTCAGCGGATGTTGGCTGTGATGGGATCTGATACCTTCAGCGCTTGGTCCATGTTGCCTGGGGGTGGGGGTTGAGAATCTGGAGGTTTGATCTCGGACTGCCAGCCTCATGTCCTGGTTACATCCTGTGGTCTGTGGTGGTGACGGCTTGCTTTAGTGTGTAGGAAGGAACTGCAGATGCTGGTTTACGCTGGAGATAGGCACAAAAAGCTGGAGTGACTCAGCGGGACAGGCAGCATCGCGGGAGAGAAGGGAAAGGGGGACGATTCTCGTCTGATGAAGGATCCCGACCCGAAACGTCACCCCTTTCTTCCTCTCCAGATATGCTGCCTGTCCCGCTGAGTCACTCCAGCTGTTTGTGTCGATCTCCTATTGAAGGTTTGCTCTGTCTTGCCCGCAGCTCGCCGCTTGCAGCTGAGCCCGTGGGAGAACAGCATCGTGGAGCGCCTGATGACCCCCACCTTGTCCTTCCTGGCCAGGAGCAGGAGCGTGGCCGCTCTAACAGGAACGGGCAAAGACATAGGTCAGTTCACGGCACTCACCCGACTCACAGCTCCGGCTAGTCTTGTTGTGGGATTTGTTTAAAGTATTTAATCCCTCTCCCTCTCTCTCTCTCACCCCTCCCACTCTCTCACCCCTCCCACTCTCACCCCTCCCCCACTCTCACCCCTCCCACTCTCACCCCCCCCACTCTCACACCCCCCACTCTCACCCCTCCCACTCTCACCCCTCCCCCACTCTCACCCCTCCCACTCTCACCCCCCCCACTCTCTCACCCCCCACTCTCACCCCTCCCACTCTCACCCCTCCCACTCTCTCACCCCCTCCCACTCTCACCCCCCCCACTCTCTCACCCCCACTCTCACCCCTCCCACTCTCACCCCCCCCACTCTCACCCCCCCCACTCTCACCCCCCCCACTCTCTCACCCCCCACTCTCACCCCCCCCACTCTCTCACCCCCCACTCTCACCCCTCCCACTCTCTCACCCCCTCCCACTCTCACCCCCCCCACTCTCACCCCCCCACTCTCTCACCCCCCACTCTCACCCCTCCCACTCTCTCACCCCCTCCCACTCTCTCACCCCTCCCACTCTCACCCCCCACACTGTCACCCCTCCCACTCTCTCACCCCCCACTCTCACCCCCCCCACTCTCACACCCCCCCACTCTCACCCCCCCCACTCTCTCACCCCCCACTCTCTCCCCCCCCACTCTCACCCGCTCACTCTCACCCCTTCACTGTCTCACCCTCTCTCTCTCCCCCTTCTCTCTCTCCCCCTTCTCTCTCTCCCCCACCTCTATCTCTCCCCCTCTCTCTTTTCCTTCTCTCTCCCCTCTGTCTCCTCCCCTCTCTCCCCACCCCACCCCCTATCTCCCACCCCCTCTCTCTCCCCCCCTCTTTGTCTCTCTCTCCATCTCTCCACGGACTTCTCTCCCTCATCCCCTCTCTCTGGCCCCCCCCCCCTCACTCCTCCACCGCCCCTCTGTCTTGTTCTCTCTGCCAGAAGTCCCTCTGTGCCCTCGCTCTGCCTCGTCCAGCCCGATCGCAGCCAGAGTCAGCAAGCCCCCGCACAAGTGCTCTAACCGATGGAGGGCCATGCACAGCAGCCCCGACGTGCTGGCACGGAGGAAGACTGAGTCCCAGCCGGTGAGTGACCCAGCCCCGTCCCCATCCCCCTCCCTTGTGTCCAGTGTGTGACCCCACCCCCTCCGTCCCTCTCCAGTGTGTGACCCCACCCCCTCCGTCCCTCTCCAGTGTGTGACCCTCTCCCCCGTCCCCATCCCCCTCCGTCCCTCTCCAGTGTGTGACCCTCTCCCCCATCCACATGCCCCTCCGTCCCTCTCCAGTGTGTGACCCCACCCCCTCCGTCCCTCTCCAGTGTGTGACCCTCTCCCCCATCCACATGCCCCTCCGTCCCACTCCAGTGTGTGACCCTGCCCCCTTACACTTCAGTCTCCAGCACCTGTGCCTTCCGGGGTAACAGAGTCCCTCCAGCACCCCACCACTTGTCCCAAGTCCCAAATCAGGCCGTCATTGCTGGCTCCCCCTGACACAGATGACTCTGTCCTCCCCTGTTCTCCTGGAGGTGATGCTTGATGCCCAGCCCGGCGGGCAAAATGGTTCCCGCGCCCCCTCATGGGCCGTGCTGGCAGATGCTGCCGTCTCATGGCCGCGTGTGGGCACATCTCAGCCGGCTGGGAGAAGGAGCTGGAGTCCTGAAGGATCATCCTCCCTGCATCTCCTCAAGTTCATGGCTGCTCTCCCTCGCGCCGTCCCAGTTCAGTGTGTGACCAGAGGTGTCTCTCTCAACCTGACCCCGGGAGAGTGTTGTGTTATCTTCATCCTCCCTCTTCTCCATTGGGCGAGGATGAAGGATGCCAAGGACCTTCCCCGTTCCCTATCGAGGGTGGCACCTGGGTTGAAAACCCAGAGGATTTGATTTGATCGATTGATTGAAAAACACAACATAGGCCCTTCAGCCCACCGTCCAATCAAACTATTGATCACCCGTTTACACTAGTTCCCGCTTTCTCAACCACTCCCTACACACTAACGGCAAATTACAGAGGCCAGTTATCCTACAAATGTCTTTGGGATTAGACTTTAGAGATACAGCGTGGAAACAGGCCGTTCAGCCCATCAAGTCCAATCCGACCAGTGATCACCCCGCACATTCCTACACACGAGGAACAATTTACTAATTTTGTCAAAGCCAATTAGCCTACAAACCTATACCTACACCTACAAACCTATACCTACACCTACAAACCTATACCTATACCAATTAGCCTACAAACCTATACCTACACCTACAAACCTATACCTACACCTACAAACCTATACCTACACCTACAAACCTATACCTATACCAATTAGCCTACAAACCTATACATCTTTGGAGTGTGGGAGGAAACTGGAGAAAACACACACACACACGCACACACACACACACACACACACACACACACACACACACACACACACACACACACACACACACACACACACCAGGGGGGGAGCGCTGTCTGAAATTCACACCCGCGATGAACAGGAAGGTAAAAGACGGCTGGCACAGTTACGGTAAGTCCTTTAGAGAGCATGGAGAGGAAGGGGGGGGGGGGGGGGCGAGAGATGGGGAGAGAAGGGGGGGGGGGGGGGGAAGAAGGAGTGGAGACACTTGTAAGAAGCCAGACAACTTTTAATAAAGTTTAGCGGGCATTTAACGTTAACGGTCGGTTTTCCTTGGTTCTCAAAACTCCAAATTTTCCTCGACCAAACTGAGGCCGCGAGTATGCGGGAACTTCCCTATACTCGCTATACTTCCCTATACTTCCCTATACTCCCTATACTTCCCTATACTTCCCTATACTTCCCTATACTTCCCGAGCATGAAGTAGAGTTCCAGTGACCTCCTAGGACCACGTGTCGACCATGCTGCGAGTTTGAGTCGAGCGCAACCTCTTCTAAACCCGCAGATTAGGTTGCCGCAGTGGGACAGCCCTTTTATCCTTCACCTGTTCACTGTGGACGGCTTGATTGCATTCATGTGTAATCTTCCCTTTGACTGGGTAGCACGCAAACAAAACCCTTTCACAGTTCCTTGGTACACGTGGCAATAACAAACAAAACTAAATTAAATTAAACCCACGCAGTCACAGGGAGTATGTACAAACTCCACACAGACAGCACCTGAGGTCAGGATTGAACCTGGGTCTCTGGAGCTGTAAGCCAGTGGCTCTACCAGCTGCGCCACTGTGCCCTTGGGCCCCAACAGAGATGGCACACTGGATCTTTAACTGCTCCTTTTCCAAATCATTTTCCCGCCTCACTGACCTCTGCAGAATAGTCCACGTTCTCGCACACCAGACTGCGGTGAAGTTCCTTGTTCACATGAAACCATCAATAGACCATCAGCACGTGTGTAGCAAGGAACTGCAGATGCTGGTTTACACCGAAGATAGACACAAAATGCTGGAGTCTCGACCCGAAACGTCACCTTTTCCTTTTCTCCAGAGATGCGCTGCCTGATCCGCTGAGTTACTCCAGCATTTAGTGTGCAATGGAACAACCAGTAGCCACCGTCTATATCTGTGACTTGTGCTAAACCAGACTGTCTTTTACACCTGGTCTCCAGGGAGAAAGCAAGAAGAAGGAGAAAAAGGACAAGGAGCGGGAAAATGCAAAGGAGAAACATGCCCTGCTGAAGTCGGGCGGTGGGCCTGACAAGATGATGAGGAAACGGCAGTCCCTGCCTGCTGTCCGCAGTAAAGAATCCATGGCCAGGGAAGTCAGGTATCTGCTGCTCTCTCCCTCCCCCAAGCCCTCTGCATGGTTTACCCTTCCTATCGGGGTCACCACACTAACATCCACCATTCCTGGAGCTCAGGGAGGCAGGCAGGCATTACATAGAAACATAGAAAATAGGTGCAGGAGGAGGCCATTCGCCTCTTCGAGCCAGCACCACCATTCATTGTGATCATGGCTGATCATCCCCAATCAATAACCCGTGCCTGCCTTCTCCCCATATCCCTTGATTCCACTAGCCCCTAGAGCACTATCTAACTCTCTCTTAAATTGAGTCGAATACTGTCACCTTCCCCACAGTCAACAATTCGACATTTCCTTGATTATCGTCTGCTTTGATCTGTCCTTTTCACATCTTACATTCTCTTTGCACCCTTCCATATCTCCAGGTTGCCTCTCCCTTGACTCTCGGTCTGTAGACGGCTCTCGACCTGACACGTCACCCATACTAGCTCTCCAGAGATGCTGCCTGTCCCGCCGAGTTACTCTGCCATTTTGTGTCTGTCTTCAGCCGAATACTCCTGCAGGATCGACCCATCTGTTTTGATACCCTGCCCCTCAGTTCCTCCCCAGAGAGTGTATCCGGTGCCCTCTGCCTGAAAGATCAGCGAGAGTGGTCAAAAGGGTGCTCTCTGTACGGAGTTTGTACGTTCTGCATGTGTTTTTTCCAGTTTCCTCCCACACTCCAAAGACGTACAGGTTTGCAGCTTAATTGTTTATTCTTTTAGTTTAGAGATACAGCGCGGAAACAGGCCCTTCGGCCCACCGAGTCCATGCCGACCAGCGATCCCAGCACATTAACACTATCCTACACCCACTAGGGACAATTTTTACACAACATCAAGCCATTTAACCTACAAATCTGTATTTCTTTGGCGTGTGGGAGGAAACCGAAGATCTTGGAGAAAACCCACGCAGTCACAGGGAGAACGTACATACTCCGTATTGACAGCACCCGTAGTCGGGATCGAACCGGGTCTCCAGCGCTGCATGCGCTGTAAGGCAGCAACTCAACCAATACGCCACCATCCTGCCCTGCCTGTATTGGCTTTGGTAAAATTGTAAATTGCCTCTAGTGTGTAGGATAGTGTTAGGTTATGAGGTGATCGGTGGTCAGCATGGACTCGGTGGGCTGAAGGGCCTGTTTCTGCGATGTATCTCTAAAATGTAAAGAGCAGATGAATAGGAAGAGGGATAGAGGGTTAGAGGAGGGGTTTCAGAGCTGGGAGCTCAGCTGGTTGAAAGCAAAGCTGCCAGTGGCAGGTGATGAAACCACAAGAGGCCGGGTTTATCAGAGCACAGTGACATAGCTCAAGGCTCCTACAGAGGCAGAGTTGCAGGAGGGCTTGTTGTGGTTTGAACACAAAAGTGACACTGTTTAAATTCAGACCAGTTGCTAGTGTGGCTCAGCAGGTTTCCGGCTGCTCCAACCTCTAAATCAGCAGGAACGGGGTACTGATTGGGGATGATCAGCCATGATCCCATCGAAGGGCCGAATGGCCTACTCCTGCACCTATTGTCTATTGTCTATTGATCATACAACATAGAGCAGTACAGCAGCACAGTGGCGCAGCAGTAGAGTTGCTGTCTTACAGCGCTAGAGACCCGGGTTTGATCCTGACTACGGGTGCTGTCTGCATGGTGTTTGTACGTTCACCCTGTAACATGCAGGTTTTCACCGGGTGCTCCGGTTTCCTCCCACACTCCAAAGGCATGCAGGTGTGTAGGTTAATTGGCTTAGGTGAAATTGTAAATTGTCCCCAGTATGTGTAGGATAGTGCCAGTGTTCGGGATTCGCTGGTGTGCGTGGACTTGGTGGGCGGGAGAGCCTGTTTCCGTGCTGTAAACTAAACTAAACTACAGCACTGGAACAGACACTTTGGCCTACAATGTCCATGCCGAACATGATGCAGAGATAAACCAATCTCATCTGCCTGAACATGACCCATATCCATCCATTCCAGGCATATCCATATCTGCCCCCACCACCACCCTTGGCAGCACGTTCCAGTTACTCACCACCCTGTGTACAAAACACTTGCCCCGCACATTTCCTTTGAACTTTTCCCCTCTCACTGTAAACCTATGCCCTCTTGGTCTTTGACATTTCTATCCTGGGATAAAAGTTCTGTCCGTCTCCCTTATGTATGCCTCTCATAATTGTTGGCGTATTTTCATCATTGAGCTGACGGTCCCATGGGAGGAGGCTGTGGACGGGGCTTATGAAAGGAAAAAGCTTCGATATTCAAACCTTGCAGCAGAGGCAGAGGAGAGAGGTTGGAGTGTAAGGGTGTGTCCAGTGGAGGTGGGGTGCAGGGGCTTTGTAGCCAGTTCCACCGCAAGGCTCCTGAGGGAAGTAGGAGTCAAAGGGCAGGCACAAAGGAGGGCAATAGAAGAACTTGCCAATGCCGCCGAACGGAGCAGTCACGGGCTGTGGCTGAAGAGGAAAGATGCTGTCTGGGCTGCCACGTGACCATCTAGAGGCTAACAATAAGACACACACCCAGGTCTGATCACCCTGCGGTGGGCCTGCCTCGACTGAGGGTGTCTTGTGATAAAAGGCCGAAACAACCAGTGACGTCGAGGAACACAACTGAAGATGTGTCTGATTGGTAGCAAATTCACTAGTGGTCATACCAAAGAATGTCAATTGTAGCAAAATCTTAGGGATTGTAACACCCAGTCCTACTAATCAATCTATTGACTTCTCCCAGGCCTCCCCTTAACCGCCGGAGTTCTAGAGAAAACAATCTGATTTTGTCCAACCTCCCTTAGAGCTAATACCCTCCAATATAGGCAGCATTCTGGCAAACCTCTCCTGCACCCTCTCTAATGGGGCACACCCTTCTTGCAATGGGGCGACCAGAACTGCTTGCAAGAGCCTGTCCAGCCTCTGTTAGAGATACAGCATGGAAACAGGACCTTTCGCCCACCGAGTCAACGCCGATCAGTAATCACTCACGTACACTGGCTCCATCTAGGGACAATTTACAATTTACAGAAGCCAATTGACCTGCAAACCTGTACGTCTTTCAATTCAATTCAATTCAAAGCACTTTATTCATCCCCAAGGGGCAATTTAAAAGTTGGAGTGTAGGAGGAAACCAGAGCACCCGGAGAAAACCCATGTGGTCATAATGAGAACGTACAAACTCCAAACAGACAGCACCTATGGTGATGTTTGAACCTGGGTCTCTGGCATTGTAAGGCAGCAACTCTAACGTTTTGCCATTGTGTCACCCAGTTTGGGTTGATATTCCTTGAAGTTTAGAAGAATGAAGGGTGACCTTATCCAAACGTATCTTCGAGGAGCTTCATAGGATAGATGTGGAGATGTAGACATAGATGTAGCTATACCCCCTGTAATCCAGGCAGTTTGAAACTAACTGTCCCCGTCATTCTCTCCGCAACAGCCTGAGATCAAAGAACCGCTCTTTGCCGAGCTCACCCAGGAGGAGACCTTCGGGAACCAGCCCTGGACCCGCGTTGCCTCCGGCAGCGGGTAGTGCCACTCTGGTGAAGAAGTCACGAGCCAAGGGTGAGAAGCGCAAGGAGAAGGAGAGCCAGTCGAAGCAGAGAGAGGAGAAGGAGCAGGGCAAGAAGGAGGGGTCGAGGCCTTCATCAGCCGGTGGCCAGAGAAACAAGGAGGCAGCAGCGGCGGCAGCAGCAGAGGCTCCAGACTACACTCACGGTAAAGCAGCCTCGCTCCTCAGTCGCACCCACCGCCAGCATTAACAGCGGTAACGGGCCATGCCGAGCGAGAACGTATTTGTGTTTCAGTCCTGCCTTGTATGACCACAGAGTAATGTACAGCCAATTCACACAGAGGGTGGTGGGTATATGGAGCGAGCTGCCACAGGAGGTGGTTGAGGCAGGTACAAGAACAACTTTTCAAAGACATCTGAACAGGTACATGGGTGTAGGAGAGGGTGAGAGGGATATGGGCCAAACGCGGGCAAACGGGACAAGCTTCTGTACAGTTCTATGTTCCATGTGTACCCAGGCACAGTGACAAGCTTGGCTCTGCATGTGATCCAATTAAATTAGATATTACTAAACTTTTATTACAAACAAGTCAAACTCGAGCACAATCGATAGAACAAAGGGGAAGATACAGAGTGCATAATATAGTTCTCAGCATCAGTTCCAGAGACAGTCCATTGATCACATGGGGCGGTGAAGAATCGGACAGTACCTCAGCTTATAGAAGGACCATTGAGAAGAAGCTGTCCCTGAGTTCAAGCTCTTTCGTGGGAGAGAGCCGGCGGTGGGCGGGTGGGCGAGCCGCACTGTGAGGGTTGACAGCAGGGTCCAGTGCGCCTTTCACCCTGTGCTGGAGACTGATGATGTACATTAGAACCCAGCTGGACTCCAGACCTGATAGAGTTCTCCCTCAGCCCCGCCATGGGCAGGTTACAGAGAGTACAATATAGTTGTCAGCATTGTAACGCACCAGTTCCGTAGACCCAAGTCCAATGTCCGCAATGTGTAGAGGTGAATCAGATACCCTGGCTTACAGAAGGGCCGTTCAGAAGCCTGGTCACAGAGGGGAAGAAGCTGTTCCTGAGTCCGGTGGTGCGCGCTTACAAGCTTCTGTACTGTCTGCCTGATTGGAGCGGGGAGAAGAAGGAATGACCAGGGTGGGACAAACGTTTGATTATGTGGGCTGCTCTCGCAAGGCAGCGTGAAGTGTAGATTGGGTCAATGGTGGGGAGCCTGGCCTGTGTGACGGACTGGGCTACATCAACACAACTCTGCAATATCTTGCGGTCTTGAGCAGAGCTGTTCCAAAAACCAGCTGGGCTTTCTCCCTCTGATTAGTTGGTCTGAGGATATCATTCACAGAGTGTCATCAGTGAGGGCAGGGTTGGCACCTCCGCTGGTGGGAATCCTGCCCGCGGCCAGGAAGGTTGCTGCATCCTCCCCAACTCCCCACACAGGAGGAGCAACTCGCAGGGTGCCTGCCCAAGTATCTGGGGACTGGGTGGGAGGGCAATGCCACTGTGAACGACACCCACACCCACTCTGTGTTTCAGGCTCCCCCGCCCGGACAATTGGCGGCACCACCGACCCCGAGGAGGCGGTCAGACACCTGGCGGAGAAGCGGCGAGTGGCGCGGGAGCAGAGGGAGCGGGAGGACCAGGAAAGGAAGGAGCAGGAGGAGGAGAAGAGGTGAGCGGCGGTGGTGCGGGGCATTACAGTGGTCTCTGGGTGAGAGCACATGCACACGATGAGGGCTAACGGCGAACATCCTGTCCTCGCATTGTGGGGTTAGTTAGGTAACGTGCTGCTTTAACATTGCCGGCAGTTCCCGGGTTAACGCACTGCCTCAACATTGAATGGGGGCAACTTCTGTGATGTTAAAACAGTGTGTTCATCCTCGAACCCATAAGGGAGTGTGTTAACCCTTTAAACTTTGCAATGCTAAGACTGTGTGTTAATTGGAGTTGGAGAGTTCAGAAGTTCATAGTTCATAAGTCATCAGGAGCAGAATTAGGCCATTCAGCCCATCGAGTCTACTCCGCCATTCAGTAATGGCTGATCTATCTTTCCCCCTCAATTCAATTCAATTCAATTCAATTCAATTCAACTTTAATGTCATTGCACAGATACAAGTATGGGTACAACGAAATGCAGTTTAGCGTCAGTCCGTAGTAATAGTGCAATATAGAAATAAAAATACAGAATAAGCAAACAATGTGGGCGGAGAGACTGGAGAAATCTATCGGCGGGACTCCGAGTTCAGCAATGTGATAGTGTTGTTGTAGAAGCTGTTCCTCATCCTACTAGTACGAGACCTGAGGCTCGAACCCCATTCTCCTGCCTACTCCCCGTAACCTTTGATACCCTTACTAATCAAGACCCTGTCAATGTCCACTTTAAATATACCCACTTTAAAACTTGCCCTTCACAGCCATCTGTGGCAATGAATTCCACAGTTTCACCCACCTCTGTCTAAAGAAACTCCTCCTCATCTCTTTTCTAAAGGTACGTCCTTTTATTCTGAGGCTGTGCCCTCTGGCCCTGGACTCTCATTAGTGGAAACATCCTCTCCATGTCCACTCTATCTAATCCCTAAGGCATGTGTTAACCCTTAAACTCTTGCAATGTAAATACAGTGTTGATCATCTAACCTCCAAGGTGGTGTGTTAACTCCTTAATCCCTGAAATGTGACAACAGTTTTAATCCAATAACCCCTGAAGTGGCAAATTAACCCACAACTGTAGGAGTTAGAGGATCAACACACTGTCGTATCATTACAAGAGTTAAAGGGGTTAACACACCACCTCAGTGGATGAATACATCTTCTTTGCATAGCTGAGGTTAAGGGGTTAAGGGGTTAGGACAAGACACTGCTTTAATGTTGTGTTTTTGTTGTTGTTTTTTATGTATCAACAATTATTTATTTAATTTCAACACCATGCAAAAACAAAAAAAATACAAAACTGTGGTGACATACGGTTACCATAAAATTATTTTACAAATATTCTAATAACTACTATACAACCCCGGTAAAGGGGCAAGCATCTGGCTCGGGCAAAGCCCTCTTCCGCCTGGCACCATGACTGGCGGACGGCCAGCTTGGCTATTGTTGTGGTATTAGTAGGTTACCACACTGCCGTAACGTTGCTGGAATTAGTGGGTCAACAGTCTGGCTACGTACAGTGAGAGTGCTATGTCTGCACACAGTTCTCACTAATATGGCTCTGAATTATAGACAGGTGCCTATAACTAATGCAGCTGGTGAAATTGCACCTGACACTTTGCGTGCGATGCATGTGGTATTAGCATGTACTCCATGCACGGGTGCATTTGTGTGCAGTGCCCGATGAGAGCAGGAGCAGCCCGCGTCAGGTCACTTTTATCCACTGAGGGATAATGTGAGTTAGAAACTATTGACCTCATGTCCAGTGTCCTCTGTAGTGACTGTTTGGGGCCACGACCCTCAGCTTAGCACTCACCACAGTTCCAGACGGAACCATCTCTTGTTCCTTAAGCAGAGATCATCAGATGAAGGAGCTGCCTGTGTAACGGGTTGTGGGCTTCCGAAAGGTTCATGCATTGATAGACGGCACTCATCCCATGTGTCGACTCGATCCCCAGCCTGAGATAGAGCAGCTTGGCAGAGCCAGGGCTAAGATTCCCGGACTAGGGACCAGGCTGAAGTATTCGCAAACATGTTCAGGACACAAGTGCACAGTGGCACAGCTGAAAGAGCCACTGCCTCACAGCGCACGAGACCCGGTTTCTATTCTGACCTTGGGTGCTGACTGTGTGGAGTTTGCACGTTCTCCCTGTGACCGTGTGGGTTTTCTCCGAGTGCACCATTTTCCCCCCACATTCCAAAGACGTGCTGGTTTGTAGATTAATTGGCCTCTGTAAATTGCCCCTAGTGTGTAGGGAGTGGATGCGATAGTGGGTTAACATAGAACAAATGTGAACGGGTGATCGATGGGCGGCGTGGCCTCTATGGGCCGGAGGGTCTGCTTCCGTCATGTATCTCTAAACTAAACTAAAACATCACAGAAGCCGGTCGCCAGCCATTTCGATTGAGATATCAAGAAACGGCTGAGAGCATTGAAGACACACAAAACGCAGCTGCTGAAACCTTCAGCTAAACACAAAGCCCAAATGACCAAACGTCATCCCAGCTGTGGCACGGAGACTCTGAACTCCAGAACCAGCTGTACCTCTAGACAAGCTGTACCAGTGTTAACATCCATCCGACTATGTGAATTTCACTGACCCAGAATATCCCATTCGAAAATCCAGCTCAAGCATTCTTAGCAGATCAATTTAGAAGTTGAATAATTTCTAACTCATTGTGGGTCTGGGTTTTTGTTGGTGACTGACTTCCCCATTGTCCTGTGGGCTTGCGACTGAATGGGTAACCCATTCCCCCGTCTACATCAGTTCTGAGCGTGCGGAGTAAGCACAGTGTTCTTTTAAACTGAGCCCTCGGCTGAAGGTTTCTGGTTCAATGGGTCAGGCTTGGGGTAACTGTGACTCAGATCCCGACTCCTGGAGTATGTAGGCTCTTTCCTGAGCCCGCGGAGAATCCCGAAGGTTTTCCCTCCCCCTTCTCTGTTCCTCCCTGTGGACGGGGTGGTGGGAAACCTGAGGAAGACCCGTTTGCCTCCAGCCACACATGACCTGTTGACTCTCCCTCTCTTTCTCTTCCACCAAGGCTGATGAAGGAGGAGATAGCACGGAGGAAGGCAGAGGAGAAGGCTCAGCGTTTGGCCGAGGCTCAGCAAATGGAGGAGGAGAGGAGGCAGACGGAGCAAGAGCAGCAGCTGAAGGATGAGGAGGACCGGCAGAAGGAGGCGGAAATGGAGCGGGAAGAAACGGAACGCCTCCAGAAGCAGGTTGGTGGTCACCGCATGGACCAGTGCTGGCACGGTCTGCCCACCAGTTTGGGTTTGTTGTTTAATTGACCTCTGTAAATCGTCCGTAGACACAGAATGCTGGAGTAACTCAGCGGGACAGGCAGCATCTCTGGAGAGAAGGAATGGGCGATGTTTTGGGTCGAGACCCTTCATCAGACTGAAATCGGGAGGGGGTAGGACAAAGATAGATTGTAGCCGGAGACAGTAAGATTAGTGGGAGAACTGGGAAGGGGAAGGGGATGGAGAGAGCGATCAAGGGCTATCTGAAGTTAGAGAAGTCAATGTTCATACCACTGGGGTGTAAACTACCTAAGCGAAATATGAGGTGCTGCTCCTCCAATTTGCGCTGGGCCTCACTCTGACAATGGAGGAGGCCCAGGACAGAAAGGTCAGATTGGGAATGGGAGGGGGAGTTGAAGTGCTGAGCCACCGGGAGATCAGGTAGATTAAAGGGAATGTCCCATTTAGGCGATTGTTTTTAGGCGACTAGGCTTTCGCCACATGGTCGCCAGGGTGTGGCATGTGTGGTCGTGTGTAGTCTCCTCAGTCGCCCAAAGAGTCCTCGTGTTTTTCTGGTTGCTGCTGGATTTTGAAATGTTCAAAAAATTTTGCCGACAGTGGGCTTGACGCCAATGAGCATAGATTGACTTCTCAGGTGCTGTCGTAGGTTGTCGCCAGGTGTCGTAGGTGTGGTCGTAGGTGGAAGTCCTAATAGGTCGCCGGTTGCCAGCAGCTTGCCGTAGCTTGATGTCGACTAGGTGGTAGGCATTTTTGTAGACATTGTCTTGGGGTTGGTTCAGTCGCAGTTTTTTCGGAGACCTGCTACGACTATGAAAGTCACCGTCAGTCGCCGAAGAAATCGCATATGTGGGACAGACCCTTAAGAAGGACCCTTGTGTGTAATGATTGATGCGAAAGTGGGATAACATAGAACTAGTGTGAACAGGTGATCAATGGTTGGAGTGCTCGGTGGGCCGAAGGGCCTGTTTCTATGCAATAACGGAGGTGGAGAGGGAGCAGAGGAGTTTTACGAGAGTGCTGCCTGGATTAGAGAGTATTCGCTATAAGGAGAGGTTCGACAGACTTGGACTGTTTTCTCTGGAACACTGGAGGTTGGGGGAAACTAAACTAAACTAAAATAGATCTCGCACGCCTGCGCATTGCCCTCTCTGTGATCACTGGCCTCTATTCCTCTACTGTGCAAGCTTCCCGTAACTCTCAATTCCTTGATTTTTCACATATTTATTGGCCCAACCTTAGATATATCCACTAATCTGCCCCTCAGCACCTTCTGGGACATGGAATTCTAGAGACTCACTATCCTTGGAGTAATTACATTTCTACACACCCGGTTTTAATCGACCAGCCTTTATTTTGCAGCCCATACTCCTTGTTGATGACTTGTTAAAATATCTCAAAATCCACTCTGTTAATGCTCCCATAAGCTACATTTGGATAAGGCCACCATCATTCTTTCAAAGGCCAAGGAGTGCAGACACACCCTGCCCACCCAGCCTCTCGCGATAGAACTATATGGAGTATTGCGGGCGTAGGAAGGAACTAAAGATGCTGGTTTATACCGAAGATAGACATGAAATGCTGGAGCAACACAGCGGGTCGGGCAGCATCCCTGGAGAAAGGGAATAGGTGGCGTTTCGCACCACAACCCTTCCCCCTGCTTTGTCACCCCATTACAGGAAGGATGTGGAGAGGGTGCAGATGAGTTTGACGAGAATGCCAACTGGATTAGTGGGTATTCTCTACAAGGAGAGGTTGGACTGAAGTGGATTGTTTTCTCTAGAACGCTGGAGGTTGAGAGAAGACTTGATAAGAAGTATATAAAGCCTATTGGGCTTTGAAAGAATGAGGCACAGATAGGGTAGGGAATCAGAACTTTTTTTCCCCAGGGTGGAAATATTAGAGGGGAGATAGAGGGTAGTTTGAAGGTGAGGTGATCAAGTTTAAAGGAGATGTGTGGGCCACATGTTTTTACACAGAGGGTGATGGGTGACTGGAACTCGCTGCCAGGGGTGGTGGTGGAGGATGTTACACTAGTGGCATTTAAGAGGCTTTTAGATTATGAGGCATTGTGGATATGTAGGGATCATGTGCCGACAGAGGGGATGAGTTTAACTTGGCATCACGTTTGGTGTGGACATTGTGGGCTGAAGGGCCTGTTCCTGTTCCTGTCCTGTACTGCTCCAATGTGTAAGAAAGAACTGCAGATGCTGGTTTCAATTGAAGGTAGACACAAAATGCTGGAGTAACTCAGCTGTGTAACTTTCCTCACTGAGGCTAGTTCCTGGAATGAGGAGGGTTATACAACATGGAACAGTACAGGTAGACACAAAATGCTGGAGTAACTCAGCGGGAGAGGCAGCATCTCTGGAGAGAAGGAATGGGCGACGTTTCGGGTCATTCCTTGTCTCCAGAGATGCTGCCTCTCCCGCTGAGTTACTCCAGCATTTTGTGTCTACCTGTACTGTTCCATGTTGTATAACCCTCCTCATTCCAGGAACTAGCCTCAGTGAGGAAAGTTACACTGGTGAGGGATTCAGTGGCAATGACCCAAGTGGACACGTTTGATTCTGCCCACAGAGGGAAGAGGCGGAGACGCGGGCGCGGGAGGAGGCCGAGAGACAGCGGCTGGAGCGGGAGAAACACTTCCAGAAGGAGGAGCAGGAACGCTCGGAGAGAAAGAAGGTAATCGTCTCCGTGAGCCCCGGCCACGTAAACAACTCCAGCGTGTGTTCCCATGGCAACGGACTCCTTGTCCGTGAGCCCCTTCCACGGGAACTGCTCCTGTGTGTGTGTTTCCATGGCAACGGGTTACCGACTGGGCCTGTACCTGATGAACCAAAGAAAGACACAATGCGCTGAAGTAACTCAGGCGGCATCCCTGGAGAACACAGACAGGAGACATTTTGTGTCGGGACTCTTCTTCAGACTGGCGGTTTAGTGGTGCTGTAGATTCAAGCATCTGCAGCTCCCTGTTTCTACACGATGACTGTTTTGGTCAGGGCTTGGCCAGAAAGGTTCAGACACTCCTCACGGGGGTGTGGGCATCAGGCGAATGCTTCTTGCTGACTCCGTGGAGCTTGACGGGAAGATACAGGTTCAGTCTGGGACACCAGGAACTGCAGACGCTGGAATCTTCAGCAAAACGCGAAAGTGCCGGAGGAACTCGGCAGGTCAGGCAGCATCTGTGAAGGGGTAGACCGGCAACGTTTCAGGTCGGGACCCTTCTTCAGATCCTACCATTGAAAACTGAGGATTGGATAGTTTAGGAATTTGTTTCTGCGGATAGAGTGGATTAGACCGGAGCAAACGGAATGGGATTTAATTGAATGCATTGAAGGAGCTGAATCCTTCCCAAGTCCCTTGCCCAGATTTGGGCAATCGAGGACCAGAGGACATAGGTCTAAGGTGATATGGAGAAGATGTAATAAGTATCTAAGGGATAACGTTTTCACACAAAGGGTGGTGGCTGTATGGAACGAGCTGCCAGAGGAGGTAGTTGAAGCTGGAACTATCACAACCTTTAAGAAACATTTAGACAGTTACATGGATAGGACAGGTTTAGAGGGATATGGGCCAAATGCAGGTAGGTGGGACTAGTGTAGATGGGACATATTGGCCAGTGTGAGCTAGTTGGGCCGAAGGGCCTGTTTCCACACTGTAAGACTCCATGACTCGATGTGAATGGAATGTTTGGCTGACATTTTGGTTAGTAAGGCAGATGGAATGGGAAAACATATTCATCTTCTTCAGTAACTTAACTTGATTTCCTTTGCTTCTTTCTACACAGCGTCTGGAACGGATTATGCAGAGGACCAGGAGGTCTGATGGTCCAGATAAGGTACAGATCATTCTGTAATATTCTATCCTCAGATGATGTATGCATGTCCCACATTCATTTACTTTTACTCATTTGCTGTGGAAGGTACATAACTTATTGCACCTGGTGCATGTGAAGCTGCTGCTGCAACACTGTTGACCTGCAACAGGCAGTGGGAAAGGTTGGGAAACATGTCTGCTGGTAAACTCTCAAAGGAATGCTTCGTTTTCCTACATTGGCTCCTGACTGCTTTAAGATGGCGGCGGTGGGCGGTCGATGCTGGTGAGGAGGGCGGGGACTCGCCTCCCGCGCCCACAGACACGCTCTGGGTCGGCTGCGGGAGTCGCCACGGGGCACGGAGGCAGATCGATGGCCAACAGAGGCGAGGGACTCGGGCCGATGTGGTAGAGCCGTCAGAGTGGGTCGAGTCGGCGGTGTGGGCCGCCGGAGGCCCTGCAGCAGCCTGGGGGTCCATTAGATCAGGCGCTGCTCCCTGTGGCCGAGTGCGCGGAAGGGACGAGGCATGCAGCGGCACGGAGCGTAGGAGCTGCGAAGGAGAACATCGAAACATCGTCTGGCCTGACCAACCCCTACAACTCCAACCCAGCACCACCACCAGGTCAAAAGGCCCTTACAGCCAAGTTTTAAAATAAATCTGACTTGAATGGTACGATATGGCACCTGAAACGTGACGATTCTTGTGTACGTTCTCAGTGTGATCCACCATCTTACACTCTTATATTTAGTATGATTGTGCCTGATCTATGGGAGGATTGTCACTGAACTGTAAGCAAACAGCTTCACTGTATTATGTACACGTGAGAATAAAGTACCATTGGAGGATTGGGCTGTAAGGTGGAGAGAGCAGATAGGAAGAGGAACAGAAAATAAACTGAAACATAATGAAGGGAACAAATCTTTGCAGTTAATATTGGACGAGTGTGGAGGTGCAGATGAAGCTTGTGTGTTTAAGCGGGAAGCCGTCCATTACCTATGAGGGAGAGGATCTGAACAGCGACAGGACTGCGATGATGAGTTTGCTGGAGCCTCTCTCCACTCACAACGCAGCTGAGAGAATCAATTCAGTCACATTGCCCGACTTAGCCAGCGATCACAGCCATCAAGAACACAAAGCGATAGTGAAAGTAAACCAAAAATTGCAATTTTACTACAGCTATAATACTGTAGCATGCTTGAATGCAGTGTGAAGCAGCTACCGGACTGAAGCTCGAGCCTCTTGCAGCTGCAGCCGCAGTGAGGTGGGTGCACTGGGAGCAGATGGTGCAGTGTGATCGACCAGCTATCCTGCTGCCTCGGTGGGCAACTACCTCATACTATCCCATACTAGACCACATGGGCCATTCAAACGCCAGAGCAAATCTCCACAGGCATGAGCAATGTGTGCAAACGCCAAAGAGCGTGTGACCAGGTTTTTTGAGAAATGTCAGCGGGTTCAAAGCATTGGCCATTGGGCTACAGATCTTAGATGATCATCCACAATCATATTGAATCGTGGCTCGAAGGGCCGAATGGCCTACTCCTGCACCTATTTTCTATGTTTCTATTATTTATCGACAAGAGAAGCTTTAGGTTAGTTTAGAGGTACAGCGCGGAAACAGGCCCTTCGGCCCACCGAGTCTGCTGACTAGCACTATCCTACATGCACCAGGGACAAATTACGATTTTACCGAGTCAATTAGCCAACAAAGCTGTATATGTTTGGAATGTGGAGTTCCCAGAGAAAACCCACGCAGGACACAGGGAGAACATATAAACTCTGTACAAACAGCACCCGTAGTCAGAATCGAACCCATGTCTCTGGCGCTGTAAAGCAGCAACTCTACCACTGCACCACCGTGACGCCCTAAGAGGCTACGAGGAGTGTGAGTGAAAATAACAGAGTAAATATCAGGTGAACAAGTTAGTCCATCATGGGTATAGTATAACCCTGGTGCAATTCCCAAGAAGTGTCAAAGCAACTGTGAAAGATTGATTGATTGAAATATACAGCAAGGAAACAGGCCCTTCAGCCCATCAAATCCACACTAAAACCCGTTCACACCAGTTGTCTCACTTTCTCATCCACTCCCTGCACGTCAGGGACAATCTACAGAAGTCAATTAAGCTCCAAACCATCACATCTTTGGGATGTGGGAGGAAACCGCGGCACCCGGAGGAAACCCTTGTGGGCACAGGGAGACTCGTTGCAAACTCCACACAGACAGCACGCAAGAACAGGATCAAACGTGGATATCTGGCGCCGTGCGCCACAGTTGCGCCCAACATAGATTTATGATTCAGTGTGATGATGATGGAAACCCTTGGGGGGGGGGATCAGTGCAACAACAGCAGACTCCTCCAGGAATCCAGCAAAGTAATTGTGGGGGCAATTACTGAGGAAATGTCTACGTTTAGTTTACTGTCACGTGTGCTGAGATACAGTGAAAAGCTTTTGTTGCGTGCTATCCAATCAGCGGAAAGGCAATACGTGATTACCACCGAGCCATCCACTGGATACAGATACATGATAAAGGGAACCGACAGATCTGAGAGGAGATGAAGAAGAGCCTGGTTAAAGTAAGAAATGCTCCAGTAGGAATCGAGATTTACACGAGTGCAGTGATTGTAATGCATGATTACAGATCCACATCTGTGATTAGCACACAAAGAGCTGACTGCCTTGGAGTGATAGAGTGATACAGTGTAGAAACAGGCCCTTCGGCCCAACTCGCCCACACACTGGCCAAGAATGCCCAGCTACACTAGTCCCACTTGCCTGCGCTTGGTCCATATCCCTCCAAACCTGTCCTATCCATGTACCTGTCTAACTGTTTCTTAAACGGTGGGATAGTCCCAGGCTCAACTAGCCCCTCTGGAAAGCTTGGTCCCTACACCCACCACCCTTTGTGTGAAAAGGTTACACCTCGGATTCCTATTAAATCTTTTCCCCTTCACCTTGAACATATGTCCTCTGGTCCTCGATTCCCCTACTCTAGGCAAAAGACTTGGTGCATCTACCCGATCTATTCCTCTCATGATTTTGTACACCTCTATAAGATCACCCCTCACCCTCCTGCGCTCCATGGAATAGAGACCCAGCCTATGCAACCTCTCCCTATAGCTCACACCCTCTAGTCCTAGCAACATCCTCGTAAATCTTTTCTGAACCCTTTCAAGCTTGACAACATTTTTCCTATAACACCGTGGCCAGAACTGAACCCAATATTCTAAATGCGGTCTCACCAACGTCTTATACAACTGCAACATGACCTCCCATCTTCTATACTCAATACTCTGACTGATGAAGGCCAAAGTGCCAAAAGCCTTTTTGACCACCTTATCTACCTGGCATGACCTTCAAGGATCCATGCACCTGTACTCCTAGATCCATCTGCTCTACAACACTACCCAGAGGCCTACCGTTTACTGTGTAGGTCCTGTACTTGTTCAATGTCCCAAAATTCAACACCTCACACTTATCTGTATTAAATGCCATCAACCATTCCTCCGCCCACCTGGCCAATCGATCCCGATCCTGCTGCAATCGTTCACAACCGCCTTCACTATCTGCAAAACCACTCATGGAGGGCAAAGAGGGACCATTGGGACTACAGTGAACACCGTAACTGTGTCAGCACTCTATATGTGGCGACTCTGTGCATACTTTGTGTATGGTATGCAAAAGAAAGAATTTCACAGTGACATGTTAATATGATATATGATATCGACCCATCCATCCATCTCTCAAACCACTAGCTGATGCCCAGGTAAAGGGCCTGTCCCACTTGGACAACCTAATCCACGAGTTTAGAAGACTCTAGACAAGTTGAAAAAAAATGTCAAGGTCATGTTGACTCGCCAGAGTAAAAGACCTCCTACGACTATTCTACGGCCTCCTATGACTATGTCTACGACCTCCTATGACTATGTCTACGACCTCCTACGACCCGCCTCAACCTCAGCTTGCACACCTAAGGCAAACTACGACTAGCGATGAGTGGAAATGATCACATGATAAAATGGTCATATTTGCATTTTTTTTCTCGGGCCAGTTACCAACCTCCGACTACCAACCTCCGACTACCATCACGACCTACCTACGAGCAAAAAGTATCCATTTTTTCACTCGTGGACGTTTTTTATCAGGCTGGAAAAAAACGCCGCGACCTACTTGAGGCCACGAGTTCGCGGAGACCACTCACGAGCATGAGGAAGAGTTACAAAGACCTCCTACGACCTCGTGGCGACCATGCTGCGAGTATGAGTCAAGGGCAAACTCGGCAGAGGTCGCCAATCAGAGGTCGTCGTGAAAGTGGGACAGGGGCTTACTAAACTCATAATAATGAGACAGAGAGAGATTTGGCCATTTTCTTTTATCCTCAACTGCAATGATTGATGTAACTTTGTATACACTGTGGGTTGATGCACTGGGTGTGTGTTTGCTTGGTGTTGATAGCTGTCATGATGGGTGTGTGGTTCTGGCCCCCGATTGGTTGATAGCTCGGTGCATCCAGACACTGGCTGGTACTGCTGTCCTGTCATACGTTGGATGGAGGGTGCCGGCACTGATTGATGCTCTGGTGGTGTACGACCTCCTGTGGTACTCGATTCTGATGGGTATGCCCTCTCGGTCGGGGGTGGGCTGGATGAGATGTGTATCCACGTGCCAACCGGTGTTGCTGCTTCTCCTCAATGAAACCATAAACTGGTCTTCTCCATTTTTGTCCCGGTCGAGACCTGTTGCTGCAGCCAATCGCTGTTGTTTCTCATTGCTCTGCTCACGGCTAATTGGTGGAGTTGGCTGTTTATCATCATCATCATTGGTCTCTCGTTGGAGGCTGATTGGTGGAGATTGTGACCAATCATTATCATTGGTCTCTCGTTGGCTGATGATTGGTGGAGACCGGTGGCGGTCTCTGTGTCTGCTCACCTGGTGCAGGCTGATTGGTGGAGACAGATGCGAGTCATCATCATTGGTCACTCGTTGGCTGCTGATTGGTGGAGACAGGAGGCGGTCTCTGTGGCTGCTCACCTGGTGCAGGCTGATTGGTGGAGACAGATGCGAGTCATCATCATTGGTCACTCGTTGGCTGCTGATTGGTGGAGACAGGAGGCGGTCTCTGTGGCTGCTCACCTGGTGCAGGCTGATTGGTGGAGACAGATGCGAGTCATCATCATTGGACTCTCGTTGGCTGCTGATTGGTGGAGATCGCAACCAATCATCATTGGTCTCTCGTTGACTGCTGATTGGTGGAGACAGATGCGAGTCATCATCATTGGACTCTCGTTGACTGCTGATTGGTGGAGACAGGTGGTGATCACTGTCGCTGATCACTTGGTACCGGCTGATTGGTGGAGACCGGTAGTGGCCATTTTCGCTGACCTCCTGGTGCAGGCTGATTGGTGGAGACAGGTGGTGACCACTGTCGCTGATCACTTGGTACCGGCTGATTGGTGGAGACCGGTAGTGGCCATTTTCGCTGACCTCCTGGTGCAGGCTGATTGGTGGAGACAGGTGGTGACCACTGTCGCTGATCACTTGGTACCGGCTGATTGGTGGAGACCGGTAGCGGCCATTTTCGCTGACCTCCTGGTGCAGGCTGATTGGTGGAGACAGGTGGTGGCCACTGTCGCTGCTCAACTGATGCAGGCTGGTTGGTGGAGACCAATGGCTGGCGACCCTGAACCAGTTGTGATTGGTATTTGGTGGGACTTGGCGAACGGCCTGGTGGTATTGGCTGGTTAGTGGCGGAGCCTGCCAATCGCTAATGCTCCCATAGCTTGTCAGTGGTACCTGCTCATAGCTCGAGCTGCTCTCCCCCTGGAAGCTGATTGTCGGAGCCAGGGTCGGAGGGGCTTCTGTGTCCACCCTCTTACCCTCGCCAGTGGTGGTATCCACTTGGTGGACATTACCACGGGTGTGTGGCTCTGGGCCGACCGGCGTATCCACCCACAGTCGTACCCGTGGAACACTGGTGCTGACCTGGTGACTGAGCGCCACTGGGGCCACTTGTTGATGGTCAGTCACCTCCTTGTGGTCCATTGGTGAAGATGTGATCTGGACACTACCAGTGTTGCCTTTGCTCTGACTGATGGATTCACTGGGTTGGTCTTGGAGCTCACTGCCGCTCTGTTGCCGGCTGCTTGAGGCAGATAGTTGCTTGATGCTATTCACACTGGCCTGGATGACCTGCCTGATGCTGTTGCTCTTGAGTTGCCGACTGCTTGAGGCAGATAGTTGCTTGGTGTTATTCACACTGGCCTGGGTGACCTGCCCGATGCTGTCGCTGCCGTGGTGCTGGCTGCTTGAGGCAGACGGTCGCTTGGTGCTACTATCACCGGCCTGGCTAGCCGGCCCAATGCTGTAGCTGCTCAGTTGCCGGCTGCTTGAGTCAGATAGTCGCTTTGTGCTACTCTCACCGGCCTGGCTAACCGGCCCGATGCTGTTGCTCTTGAGTTGCCGGCTGCTTGAGTCAGACAGTTGCTCGATGCTACTCTCACTGGCCTGGGTGACCTGCCCGATGCTGTCGCTGCCGTGGTGCCGGCTGCTTGAGGCAGACGGTCGCTTGGTGCTACTCTCACCAGCCTGGCTAGCCGGCCCAATGCTGTAGCTGCTGAGTTGCCGGCTGCTTGAGTCAGACAGTTGCTCGATGCTACTCTCACTGGCCTGGGTGACCTGCCCGATGCTGTAGCTGCTCTGTTGCCGGCTGCTTGAGTCAGACAGTTGCTCGATGCTACTCTCACCGGCCTGGCTAGCCGGCCCGATGCTGTCGCTGCTGTGGTGCCGGCTGCTGCCCGATAAAGCCGGATGCCAGGAGCGACGGCCCATCTGACGGTGACGCCAGGTTGGAAAGACCTGTCGACCGATGGATGTGAGGCTGTTTGGCGGGGGCAGGTGCCCGTCACCGGCTCTGCGGTCAGCGGTTGGCATTGGCAATGGCGGGAGCCTGCCAGAGGATTGGTTTGCCGGCTGGTTCCCCGTCGGCTGGTGGCTGGCTCTGTCCTCTTCTCCGTCGCTGGCGGGTGGGTCCGCGGGCTGAACCCCTTCTCCATCGCTACCGTCGGCACCTAACTCCTCGGAGGCAGGTTGACGCGCCCTCTTGGTTCTGTTTCCCTGCAGAAAGAAGAGAAGAAATCAGCTACTGATGGGGACAGCGAGATAAAGGACACGAAGGCAGAGGCACCAGGTAAGGTGGAGGAGAGAGGCCGGTGGGTACAAGGGGGGAGGTGGCCACTTGAGCTGGACTTGGCCAGGAGGGGTGGGCAGTGGCAAGTATGGAATGGACTGCCTGAGTCTAGAATGCACTGCTCGAGAGTGTGTTGGAAGCCGACCATTTAACAAGGCATAGAGGTGCTTTGGATTTACAGGCCTGTCCCACTTACGCAATTTATTTTCGCCGACTTGCCGGCACCCGTCATAGTCGCAGCAGGTCTCCGAAAATGTTCAACATGTTGAAAATCCAGCGGCGACCAGAACAAGGTGCGGCTCTTTGGGCGACTACTCGCAAACGTACAGGCTTCGCCCGGTGACATGTCGCCAGGGTGTCGCCTGTATGGTCGTGAGTCGTCTCCTCAGTTGTCCAAAGAGTCGTAGCGTCTTTCTGGTCGCCGCTGGATTTTCAACACATTTTAAATTTTCGGCGACCCATGACGGGTGCCGACAGTCGCGGAAAAAGTCGCGTAAGTGAGACAGGCCCTGAGGAGATTGTATCTGGGATTAGTATGCGGAGCCAAGTTCAAGACTCAATGGGGCCCAACACCCTCACGCTGCCCCCATATCTTATGATTTGTGTGGTTATCCATTTTGGTGGCAAAAACAGGAAAGCAGACTATTATCTAAATGGTGGCCGACTAGGAAAAGGGGAGATGCAGCGAGACCTGGGTGTCATGGTACACCAGTCATTGAAAGTGGGCATGCAGGTGCAGCAGGCAGTGAAGAAAGCGAATGGTATGTTAGCTTTCATAGCAAAAGGATTTGAGTATAGGAGCAGGGAGGTTCTACTGCAGTTGTACAGGGTCTTGGTGAGACCACACCTGGAGTATTGCGTACAGTTTTGGTCTCCAAATCTGAGGAAGGACATTATTGCAATAGAGGGAGTGCAGAGAAGGTTCACCAGACTGATTCCTGGGATGTCAGGACTGTCTTATGAAGAAAGACTGGATAGACTTGGTTTATACTCTCTAGAATTTAGGAGATTGAGAGGGGATCTTATAGAAACTTACAAAATTCTTAAGAGGTTGGACAGGCTAGATGCAGGAAGATTGCTCCCGATGTTGGGGAAGTCCAGGACAAGGGGTCACAGCTTAAGGATAAGGGGGAAATCCTTTAAAACCGAGATGAGAAGAACTTTTTTCACACAGAGTGGTGAATCTCTGGAACTCTCTGCCACAGAGGGTAGTCGAGGCCAGTTCATTGGCTATATTTAAGAGGGAGTTAGATGTGGCCCTTGTGGCTAAGGGGATCAGAGGGTATGGAGAGAAGGCAGGTACGGGATACCGAGTTGGATGATCAGCCATGATCATATTGAATGGCGGTGCAGGCTCGAAGGGCCGAATGGCCTACTCCTGCACCTAATTTCTATGTTTCTATGTTTCTATGATTTATGAAGTCAAGGGTCAAGAGTGTCATATGTACCGAGAGCAGAATAATTAAATTCTTAAATTAAATTAAATTAAATAGGCCTGCAAAAACAATACACATAGATAATAGACAAAAATGCTGGAGAAACTCAGCGGGTGAGGCAGCATCTATGGAGCGAAGGAAATAGGCAACGTTTCGAGCCAAAACGTTGCATATTTCCTTCGCTCCATAGATGCTGCCTCACCCGCTGAGTTTCTCCAGCATTTTTGTCTACCTTCGATTTTCCAGCATCTGCAGTTCCTTCTGAAACACATAGATAATACAAAACACAAATTCAATAAATGAACCCCAATACTAGTGCAACAAATCCCTGAAGTCCTTAATGCAACCCAAGAGTCCACAGTTCATAGCTGAGGTTAGTGTTGTGCGGTGTTATTAGATAAGATGATCAAAACTGTGCACAGCTTTCCATTGTGTCCTCACCATCAGAACGTATATCTGGATCTAAACCTCCCTATTCTTGCTTAGTTCAGTTTAGAGATACAGCGCGGAAACAGGCTGTTTGGTCCACAGCGACCAGCGACCAGCGACCCCCGTGTACCAGCATAATCCTACACACAAGGGACAATTGACCATTTTTACCGGAGCCAACGTAGCCTACGTCTTTGGACGTGGGAGGAAACCGGAGCACCCGGGGAAAACCCACGTGGTCACGGGAAGAACGTGCAAACTCTATACAAACAGCACCCGTAGTCAGGATCAAACCTGGGTCTCTGGCGCTGTAAGGCAGCAACTCTGCCGCTGTGCCACCTTGCCGCCATGTTGGAAGCTCCTGTTCTTGAACCTGGTAGACACGACACCTGGTCATTGATCTGGACGGCATGATCAAGGTGACTTGAAAGGTCTGTTTCTGCACTCTATGACCTTACAGCTACACCAACAGTGTTCAATGTTGGCGGGTTAATTCGGTCAGAGAGTCCAAGCGAGTGGTGCAATCTGGAAGAGATTTGATGGCACTGTGTGGAGATATATTAATGGGATTGGTACAGGATTAATGTAAATGGTCAGCATGAACTCAGTGGGCCGAAGGGCCTGTTTCGCTGAATGTTCGAATAGAGCATTGTGATTCTGGGATAGAGATAGATTGAATGAATGGGCAAAATTTACTATCTTTATCGAAACCTACAATTAACCTACAAACCTCAATGCCTTTCGAGTGCGGGGGGAAACTGGAAAATCCACCGGGTCATGGGGAGAACATACAAACTCCGTACAGTCAACATCAAGAGTCAGGATCAAACCTGGGCCTCTGGCACTGCAAAGCAGCAACTCTACCACTGTGCCGCCATCTTGGAACAGCAGAGATTGTTGAGTTCATTTGAAGCCTTAAAGATTCTGAAGGATTTCAAATGAACTGCAACCCTGTGGCAGTGCAGGATCGAGCAAGGGCTGGATTATTATGTTTAATGGGGTCAGAAGCATGAGATATGTGTAGGAGCATTGGTGCAGATACGAGGGGGGGGGGGTAGTTACAATGTGGAACGGACATAGGAAGCCACAGAGGGAATCCAACACCACCCAATAAGATGAACGATGGATGAAGATACAAAAAAAAACTTTCGATCCAACCTACTTATTTCCATCTTTAGAGCATAGACACAAAAACACAAGAAAATAGGAGCGGCAGTAGGCCACTCGGCCCTTCTAGCCCATACGCCCATTGATCGTGATCCTGCCTGATCTGCACTGGCTTTCTGTTCTGTGCCAGTTCCCCGTAAGCCCAAGTTCAGCACGGACATTGTAGTCCGAAAGGCTTGTTCCTGTGCCGCTCTGTGCGATGTTCCTGCCCCTCAAATATGGGCACTGCATCTTACTATAAATGCGGACACTGGAAGACTGAAAGAAAAACAGAGACTGCTTGAAACACTCAGCAGGCCTGGCAGCATAAGTGGAGAAAGGAACAGAGTTGACGTTTCCAGTTGAAGACCTTTCATCAGAACATCTCTCCGCCAAACTTTTGACAATATAAAACTTGATCTCACACTTTCACAGTTCAGATGAGGGGTGTTCGACTTCAAGCTAACTCTCCTTCTCTCCGCGGATGCTGCCTGACCCGCTGAGTCTCTCCAGCATCCTCTGCTATATCACAGTATCTGGAATCTACAGGAGACAATTATATGTGTGGTTTGAACACTCCTCGATAATGAAGGACAAATACGAACCCGTTGCAGCGCCCCCTGTACGGTTCCCATTTTGTGAGTATGTCCTGGATTAGTGTCTCCTTCGTGTGGAGGGGGTGGATTATTGTTAGCGGTGATTGTTCAACGGCTGTCCTGCCCTTTACAGACGTCAGCTCGACACACGGGAAGAATCTCGCTGGAGAAGATCAGCCGGAGACATCAGTAGAAGGGGGAGCGGGCGAGTTGTCGGTCAGCGCCAACGTCTGCCTGTCACAGGCCCAGCCGCTCATAGAGCTGGGGTAAGTCCAACAACATGACCGTACTTTAGTACAGCACAGGGCAAGGGGGCAGCAGACGCCTCTACGATGCAGGGACTCCAATCAACGGATCTGGTCAAAACAAAATCATTTAAAAACATTTTAGCTTTTTTATCCTCTCTACCCCGCCCCTTGTAGCGCTGCATAGGAGAGAAGCCATGGGTTTGCAAAGTCTCTCTCTCCCCATCTCCCCCTCTCCCCATCTCCCCATCTCCCCCCTCCCCGCTCTCCACCTCTTCCCCTCTCCCCCTTTCCCTCCTTCTCCCCTTCTCCCTCTTCCATCTCTCTCTCCCTCTCTCTCTCCCCCCTTTCTCCCTCTCTCCCTCTCTCTCTCCCCTTCCCTCCTTCTCCCCTTCCCTCCTTCTCCCCCTCTCTCGCCCCCCCAAACCTGGATGGGTCAGAGTTCCCTAACACTGCACTCTTTATTACCATTGGTTGGATGGTGGGTCAGGCAGCATCTGTGAAAGCCATGCCCTTCGTAGACGCTGCCTGACCTGCTGAGTTACTCCAGCACCTTGTGTTTTACTCAAGATTCTAGCATCCAGTTCTCACATAGAACTTAGACACAAAATGCTGGAGTAACTCAGCGGGACAGGCAGCAGCATCTCTGGAGAGAAGGAATGGGTGACGTTTCGGGTCAAGACCCTTCTTCAGACCTTCAGTTCAAACCAGCATCTGCAGTTCCTTCCGACACATGCAGTTCCTTGTGTTAAAACCATTCAGCTTGAAGTTTTGTTAGTTGTTAGTTTTGGGGGATGCTCCACATGTGCTTCACCCTGTACTGGATCCTGACAGCCCACACACAATGAGGAAATAACTTCATTGCAAACAGGCCCTTCGGCCCAACTCACCCATGCCGATCTGAGGTAGTCCCATTAACTGGCGTACGTATGGCCCATATCCCCTTAAATGTATCCTATCCATGTACTTGGCCAACCATCTTTTAAATGTGGTTTAAGTACCTGCCTCAACTACCTCCTCTGGCAGCTCGTTCCATCTACCCACCACCCTCTTGTGTTGCCCTCAGGTTCCTACTACCTTTTGCCGCTCTCACCTTACACCTAAGTCCTCTTGTTCTTGATTCCTGTAGTCTGGGGGAATAAAGAGTATTCCCTGCATGATTCTATACACCTCCACAAGATCACCCCTCAGCCTCCTGCGCTCCAAGGAATAAAGTCCTCGCCTGCCAAACCTATCCTGATAGCTGAGGGCCTCCTGGCAACGTCCTCATAAATCATTCCAGCGTAATGGCACCTTTCCTGTAGTGGGGTGGCCAAACCGCAGTACTCCAAGTGTGGCCTCACCAGCATCTCGTACAACTGTAACGTAACGCCCCAACTTCTACACTCACCGCCCTGACTGATGAAGGTCTGATGTGCCAAAAGCTGCCTTCACCTCCCTCTCTACATGCCACCCCGCTCTCAGTGAGACCAGCTTTGAATGCTCCGTACTCCAGGGAGTTGACAGGTACCCTCTCCAAAGGTTGGAGTCACTGTGCCACGGGGAGTTTGCAGTGCCCCCCTCCCCAGGTACCTTCCCCGGCAACCGCAGGAGATGCAACACCTGTCCCTATAACCCCACCCCACCCTCGACTCTGTCCAAGGACCCCAACAGTCCACTCAGGTGAGGCAGAGGTTCACATGCACCTCCTCCAACCTCATCTACTGTATCTGCTGTTCCATCTGTGGACTCCTGTATATCGGCAAGACCAAGCGCAGGCTCGGCGATCGTTTCGCTGAACACCTCCGCTCAGTCCGTTTAAACCTACCTGATCCCCCAGTTGCTAAACACTTTAACTCCCCTTCCCATTCCCACACTGACCAAGGATTTCATTGTTCTAGCTGGGACACATGACAATAAACTCTCTTGACTTGACTTGACTTGACTTTTCTGTCCTGGGCTCCTTCACTGTCAGTGAGGTCAAATGCAAATTGGAGGAACAGCACCTCATATTTTGCTTGGGCAGCTTACACCCCAGTGGTATGAACATTGGCTTCTCTAACTTAAAGTAACCCTTGCTTGCCTCTCTCTCCATCCATCCCCACCCTAGTTCTTTGACTAGTTTCACCGTCTGCTGCTGAACTTTTACTGATTGTATGCCTCGTTAGCTTTCCCCACAGCTAACAGTGATCCATTCTATATTTTCCTTGATCTCACGTTTTCACGCCATACCCTTCCATATCTCTATGTCTCTCTCTCCCCTTGACTCTCAGTCTGAAGAAGGGTCTCGACTCGAAACGTCACCCATTCCTTCTCTCCAGAGATGCTGCCTTTCCCGCTGAGTTACTCCAGCCTATCTTCGGTGTAAACCAGCATCTGCAGTTCCTTCCTCCACAGTGGTGATCAGGGGCGGGTCTCGGTGAGGATGGGTGTGAGGCGGGTCTGTAAGCCGGCTTTTTGTCCCTCTAGGGTGGCTCCAAAGGAGGACAGTGGTGAGAAACCGCCCGCGCTCACCAACGGAGTCCAACCCAAGAGACAGGAGAATGGCATCTGCCCCGTGACGCCGGCGCTTGGAGGCGTGCTGGAACTCTCCAACCATACGGGCTGCTTGAAGGAAACCGTGGAAAGCGTGGACAGTAACGGGCAGAAGCAGCATCTGAGCGGCCTGACAGCCGAGGACATCCCCGTCACTCCCATCATCGCCTTCGAGGAGGAAAACTCTTTCATTAAGAGGACAACAGGAATTCAGTCCCAGCATGTGGCAGGTAAAGGTGTACGGAGAGGGGGCAGTGGGTGGCGTTCCACAACAGAGAGGTGTGGATCAGAGGGAGTGCAGGAGCTCTCTGACAATGGGGGGGTCTGTGAGAGAGAGAGTGGGGTCTGTATGTGTGAGGGAGGATGAGAGAGAGAGTGAGAGAGAAGTCTGTATGTGTGTGTGAGCGATGGTCTGTGCGAGAGATGGGGGTCTGTATGTATATGTGTGTGTGTGAGAGAGAGGTCCGTGAGAGAGAGAAATGTGCGTGTGTGTGTGTGAAAAATTGGTATGGGAGAGTGTGTGTGTGCGTGTTTGTACGTGCGTGTGCGCGCTTGTGCATGTGTGTGTACGTGCGTGTGCATATATACGCGTGTGTGTGAAAGATTGCTGTGCGGGAGAGGAGTCCAGTGAGAGGTGTGGGTTGAGGTGGTGTCAGTGAGGGTGAGTGGGCCCTGCGTGGGGCAGAGAGAGGGGTGAGAGTGAGAGTGTGCATGTGTGAGATCTCGATGGGGGGGCTGGAGGAGTGGGTAACAATGGCGGGTCAGTGCAGACAGTGGCGTTGGCTGGGCCTCTATTGTTGGCACTGGGCACCTCGCCATCTCCTCAGTCTATCCATGACTCCGAGAGGACGCAGAGCGCTCCTGTATTGTGCTGCCACTATATCCTCCCTCCCGGAGTCCTTCCCCCCCCTCCCTGTCCCCTCTACCGAGACCCCCAGAGAGGCAGCTTCTCCCCCTCCCCTTGCTCACAGATCAGGCCCACATGACTGCAGAAGGTGTGAGGTGTTGCCCTTTGCCAGGTCAGAAGTTCGTTATTGGGGCAGAATTAGGCCATTCGGCCCATCAAGTCTACTCCACCATTCAATCATAGCTGATCTACAGTACCTTTCCTTCTTAACCCCATTCTCCTGCCTTCACCCTATAACCCCTGACACCCATGCTAATCGAGAATCCTTCCATCTCCACCTGAAAATTACACACTGAATTGGTCCACATCATGGAATTGCACAGATTCACCACCCTCTGAGTAAAGAAATTCCTCATCTCCTTTCTAAAGATACATTATTTTACTGTGAAGCTATGCCCTCTGGTCCGAGACTGTCCCACGAGGACGAAGGGGAAAATATATCATTAAAGGCAAGATCGGCAGCAGAATTGATGCACAGAGGGATCTTGGTGGTGGGTGCCTGGAACGTGCTGCCAGGGGTGGTGGTGGAGGCAGATGTGTTAGTGGCGTCAAGATGATTTAGATGAACCTCACGGATGAACAGGGAAAGGAGGGATATGGATCACGTTCAGGCACCTAGGAGTTGGGTTTTGGCATCATGTTCAGCACAGACATTGTGGGCCGAAGGGCCTGTTCCTGTGCTGTACTGTTCTCTGTTCTATGCCCCTGCTGAAAACTACTTTCCATTTCATTTCAGAAATCCTCTGAAGAGCTGGGCATGTGAAGCCCCCCCCTCCCCCCCCAACTGCTCTCAGCAAACCCCCCTCCCCTCCAGCAGACCCCCCCCCCCCCCCCCCCCCAGCTACCAAGCACGGCTTTCTACTCAGTCGGAAGTGGGGACTACAGCAGGAAGCGGCCGGAAGGAGCGGTCGAGACGGGGCGTGTGTCCACGCAGACTCCGGCCCCTCCGAACCTCGTCTCCTTTTAATTTGTTACCTTGTTTATTTTTAAATGTTTTAAAGATGTTTACGGACATGTAACTTCCACAAGAAGCGACAGCGGGCTCTTGAGTAGAGTCCAGCGGAGTGAGGAGTGCCGTGATGAAGAGGCAGCCATGGCCAGTGGCTGTGTCTGCTTGTACTGGACAGAGCGGGCCGACACTCTGCTGTCTTTACTGTGCACCTTATGAACTGACACTCTAATGCAACACGACATGCACTCGCAGCGAGAGGAGCGGCAGTGTGACTGTTCTTGTATCACTGGTGATCACGTTCTTATTTAACTTGAAATTATAATAAAACTACTGGGTACCATGTATGTGAATAATGTAAATAAACCTGTCAGTGTTATACCAGTAGACCTGTCACTCCATAATCTGCTCTCGGTCCCCGCCCTGCCCTGATGCAGTTCCATCCCCCCTTCCTCCCAATCCCTGCTCTGCTTCCAAACTACCTCCGTGTTTGTTCAAAGTCATGAGGCTGGCACCGTGGAGCAGCGGGTGGAGCTGCTGCCTCACGGCGCCAGAGGCCTGGGTTCCATCCTAAGCTCAGATGCTGTCTTATGTGGAGTTTGCACGTTCTCCCCGTGACCGTGTGGGTTTTCTCCGGGTGCTCCGGTTTCCTCCCACATCCCAAAGACATGTGGGTTTGTAGGTTAATTAACCCTCTGTAAATTGTCCCGAGTGTGTCGGGAGTGGATGAGAAAGTGGGATAACATAAAACTTCCACAAGGAGCGATAACATCGATGGTCGGTGTAGACTCAATGGGCCAAAGGGTCTGTTTCCATGCTGTATCCTTCAATCAATTCAATCGATCAAATCCCCCAACAAGGGCTGTCCATTGCCTGTGCCCCACACTGCTCAACATTCATGCCTGGGGTGTAGATGGTGAGTCAAAGCAGCTTTATTTTCACCTCCACAAGTACTGTGTGCTACAGGGACAATGAAAATCTTGCAGCAGCTTCACAGGCACTTGGACATCAATTATACAAAGATTACTCACATAAACTACACATACATTCTGTCAGACATGCAGTCTGAAGAAGCAGATCTCACTGGATAGATGATGTTTCTGTACTGTTTTCATGTTCTAAGAGTCTAACCATCATCTCCAAAGCATTCACCAGCATTGAAAAGATAGACACCAAGTGCTGGGGTAATGCAGCAAGTCAGGTAGCATCTTTGGACGCCATGGACCCTTCGTCAGGCTGCATTCCGACCCGACCCCACCTGAAACGTCACCTGTCCATTTTCACCAGAGATGCTGCCTGACCCGCTCAGCTTTGTGTCTTATCCTCAATAACAGGCCCACTTTCACATCCTGATTACACTGCTGTATTTCCACATTCAGTCTGTATTTCCATAACAATGGGATTAAAAGCTAAATAAAATAGAGATCATGTGCAGGTTGAAGAATTTGTAAATCCTTTGCCATCTCAGCGCTAAGAAAGCTAGAGGGCCTGTCCCACGTGGGCGTCATTTACACAACCTCATTAAGCTCATTTATGGCGTGCATTACGTGCACATGGTGCATGGTGACGTAGGCAGTGACGAGCGGTCGTGCGAAGCGGCCCAGGATTTTGAGATGTACAAAATCTTCGCTCGCCATCTGCGTTACGCGCAAATGACGCCAAGTGGGCCAGGCCCATGCAGTGCTTCTTAAACTGGTGAATGGTTCACCCAAGGGTGAATGAGATTATTTTGTGGTGAATTAGAGGGGTGAATGACTTAATTTATTCAGATATTATACACAAGGGAGGATAAGATGAAAATTACCAAGAAACATAAGAGCATTTAGTCGAGGGTGAATGAAATTTTGTGATGAAGTCTGAAGGGTGAATGACACTGAAAGAAGCACTGAGCTAAGGTATTTTGATGCCGGTCCTGTGGGCACTGTGCCCTTGTTGAGAGTGAGTGTGTTAAGGGCCTGTCCCACTATATGAGTTTACCCAAGAGCTCTCCCGAGTTTAAAAAAAAATCAAACTTGTGGTAAGTACGTAGAATGTAAGTAGCGGGCACGTCGGAGCTCGTGGATGTCTTGTAGCGGCTCGTAGCACTAACGGCAGGTATTTGGGAAACGCGGTAAGCTCGTGAAACTCATGAAGTTTTTTCAACACTGAAATATTTCCAAAGTACTCGTGATGAAGTACCATGAGTTTGATTTTTTAAAAACTCGGTAGAGCTCTTGGGTAAACTCACATCGTGGGACAGGGCCTGTAAGTGGGTGGGGAGAGACCAAGGAGCAGGCCATGTATGGAGCGGCATCCACCCAGACAGGTGGAGAGTCTCCATCCTGACTGCTCAGGGCCAGCGGGAAGGCTCCAGTCAATGTTCTTGAAGATGCAGAACTCATTCATGTTGTGGCCATGTAATAGACTCAACAAAGAGAATGCTGGAGAATGTAGTAAAAACTGCAGATGCTGGATTAAACCAAAGTTAGACACAAAACACTGGAGTAACTCAGCAGGTCAGGCAGCATCTCTGGAGAACATGGATCGGTGACGTTTCGGGTCTGGATCCTTCTGAAACGCAACCCATCCATGTTGTCCAAAGATGTTGCCTGACTCGCTGCATTACTACAGCTCTTTGTGTCCGTCTCTTCAATGCTAGTGAATGTTTGGAGATGATGGTTAGACTCTCAGAACATGAAAACAGTACAGGAACAGCACCCAGGACCATCAATGTCCACACATGATCCATATCTCTCCAAACCCTGCATTTCCACGTGCCTATCTAAAAGGATTTTAAATGCCACTATTGTATCTGCCTCCACCACCATCCCAGTCAATGTATTCCAGATACCCGCCACTCATGCATGAAAAAAACTTGCCCACCACATCTCCTTTAAACTTTGACCCTCTCACCTTAAAACTGTGCCCTTTAATCTTTGACATTTCCACCCTCGGTAAAAGATTCTGACTTCCCCATCTACGCCTCCGTTATTTTATATACTTCTCTCATGTCTCCCCTCATCTTCCGATGCTCCAGCTAAAGCAATCTCTCCAACCTCTCCTTAAAGTTAATATCCTCTAATCCAGGCATATCCGCTAAGCCTTCTGCCCAAGTCTCCACAATATCTCGCTATGGGGGCGGCAATCCAGTCTCTCCTTATAGCTTCCACGCTCTAGTCCAGGTAGCTTTCTTGTAACGTGATGGGTGGCTCAACAGAAGGTTGTGGGTGCCTGGAACGAGCTGCCAAGAGTGGTGGTGGACACAGATGCACACGTGATTACGAGGCTTTTAGACAGGCACATAGGTATGCAGGGAATAGAGGGATTATGGATCATAAGCAGGCTGGCAGGAATGCTGTAACTGGGCATCACGCTTGGTATAGACATCGTGGGCTGAAGGGCCTGTCCCTATCCTGAACTGTTCTACGTTCTATAAGGATTAACAATTTGGATAGGACTGTAGGAGGTATGATAAATTGCAGATGACATTTGCGAGGATAATCTCACTTTACAGAATAATATTGATCAGATGGTAAATTGGACAGAGAAATGGCAGATGGAACAATTCCAATAAGTGGGACGTGATGCATTTTAGGTTTGATAAGTGTAGGGCATACATCATGACGTTCAAGTTTGAGTTTGGATTTATTGTCACATACACCAGTTAAGGTACAGTGATATTTGAATGGGGCCATATTGGGGAACAGAGAGACCTTGGTGTAAAGATCCATTGCTTCCTGAAGGTGGCAGTACAGCAGGATGAAGAAGGCACATGAGATGATGGTCTTCATTAGCTGGGACTTAGAATAGAAGAGGTAGGAGTTCACGGCACAACTTTGTAAAACATTGGTTAGGTCCCAGCTGGAGTGTTGTGGTTGCCCAAAAGGATGTGATTGCAATGGAGAGGATCAACAACTTGGCAGATGAAATTTAATACTAATAAATGTGAAGTCATTCACTTTGGGAAAAAAAATGATAGGGCAAGTTATTTTCTAAATGAGGAGGAGCTGCGTTGTAATGCAACGCAAAGGGATCTAGGGGTATTAGTACATGAATCACTAAAAGTTAGTATGCAGGTGCAGCAAGCAATCAGGAAGGCCAATGGAGTTTTGGCCTTTATTGCTAGGGGGATTGAGTATAAAAACACGGAGGTCTTGCTGCAGCTGTACACAGTATTAGTGAGACCACATTTGGAATACTGTGTACAGTTCTGGGGTCCATACTTAAGAAAGGATGTACTAGCCCTGGAGGCAGTGCAGCGAAGGTTTACAAGATTAATTCCTGCAATGAGGGGATTGACATATGAGGAAAGGTTAAGTAGGCTGGAACTCTACTCTTTGGAGTTTAGAAGAATGAGAGGCGATCTCATTGAAACATATAAGATCGTGAGGGGCCTTGATCGGGTGGATGCACCGAGGATGTTCCCAATGATCGGGGAAACTAGAACTAGGGGACATAGTCGCAGAATAAGGGGGGGCTCTTTTGAAACTGAGATGAGGAAGAACTTCTTCACCCAGAGGGTGGTTAATTTGTGGAATTCACTGCCCCAGGGAGCAGTGGAAGCAGAAACGTTAAATATATTTAAGTCTAAAATAGATGGTTTTTTAGCTGCCAAGGGGATAAGGGGCTACGGGGAGAGGGCAGGGATATGGACCTAGGTATGGTTAGTATAGTAAGACCTGAGTGATCTCCTGGACAAGTGTCGATCGCCTGGATTGGGGTCGGAGAGGAATTTCCCGGATTTTTTTCCCGAATTGGACCTGGGTTTTTATCCGTTTTTTTGCCTCCCCCAGGAGATCACGCGGTTCTTGGGGTGGAGAGGGGTGATAGCGGTATAAAGGGGAGGGTAGTGTCTTGTGTTCTGTGTCTTGTGTCTACTGTTTGTGGGTAAGTGTGTCTGTTTAGTGTTCAGCCATGAGCGAATGGCGGTGCGGGCTCGACGGACCTGGTGGTCTACTCTCGCACCTACTTTCTATGTTTCTATGTTTCTATGATGCAGAGGAGATTCACCACAATGGTCCCTGGGATGGAAGATTTCAGTTGTAAGGAGGGACTGGCCAAGCCTGGTTTGTTTTCTCTGGAGTGGAAGAGAGTGGGGAAGAACCTGATTGAGGTTTTCAAAATTAGGAGAGAAGAGGATGGGGCAGATATTCTTTTCCCCAAAACAGAAACATCTAACACCAGACAGCGTTGGTTTAAAGGGGTTAAAGGAGATCTGAGGATTTTCTTTTCACCCAGAGGGTAGTTGGAATCTGGAACACGCTGTCTATGGGGGCAATGGAGCGAGGCATTCTCACAACATTTATAAAGTATCCAGACGTATATTTTAATGAAGACACAGGAACCGAAGTGGCTAGTTTACAAAAAGAAGACACAAAGTTCTGGAGTAACTCGACGGGTCAGGCAGCATCTCTGGAGAGCATGGATATGGGTCGGGTCAAAGTTTGCAGATGACACCAAAGTGGGTGGTATTGTACATTGTGAAGATGGTTGTCAAAAATTGTGGGGGGGATCTTGATTGGTTTGGAAGGCGGGTTGATGAAATTTAATACCGAGAATTGCAAATTTGGAATTCTAACCCGGGCAAGACCCATACAGTGAATGGCAGGGCCCATGGGAGTATTGTAGAGCAAAGGGAGCAAGGAGTGCAAGTACATATTTCCTTGTCACAGGTAGATAGGGCGGTTAAGAAGGCTTTCGGCACATTGGCCTTCATCAATCAAGAGTATAGGGTGATTTCACGAAAGGTCACTGGGTCATAGGTCTTCACACACGGAGCCGCAAAATCCAACTGGGGCACAAACGTCACCTCTGGTACATGTTATTGATGCTAGAAACGCGTACTTTCAAACCTGTTAAAAACCGCAAAAACGGTTAGTTTTTGCGCTGTAAATAACTGTGCCAGTCGGGGTGACTGTGAGACACAGCTATCCTACTTTAGAGTTCCAAAGATTAAGAAAAATGAAGGTGAAGAGAAGAGGGAGCTGAAGGGAAAATAACAGCGGAAGTTGTTGGCCGTGCAGATATAAAGATAGAAAATATCGGGAATTATCGCGTTTGCTCACTGCATTTCATCAAAACTAAGGCATTATTGATGTTTTGATGAAATGCAGTGAACAAACGCCAGTCTCACGGTCACCCCGACTGGCACAGTTATTTACAGCGCAAAAACTAACCGTTTTAGCGGTTTTTAACAGGTTTGAAAGTACGCGTTTCTAGCATCAATAACGTACCGGAAGTGACGTTTGTACCCCAGTTGGATTTTGCGGCTCTGTGCGTGAAGACCTATGACCCAGTGACCTTTCGTGAAATCACCCTATTGAGTACAAAGGTTGGGGGGGACCATGTTACAATTGTACAAGGCGTTGGAGAGACCACATTTAGAGTATTGCATTCAGTTTTATAGGAAAGATGTTTAGATAGAAAGGGTGCAGAGAAGATTTGTGAGGATGTTGCCAGGACTCGAGGGCCTGAGCTATAGGGAGAGGTAGTGTATCCCTTGGAGTGCAGGTGAATGAGGCGTGATCTTCTCATGATCTTATAAGATCATGAGAGGAATAGTTAGGGTAAATGCACAGTATTTTACCAACATAGGTTTAAAGTGCGGAGGGAAAGATTTAATAGGAACCTGAGGGGCCACGTTTTCACACAAAGGGAAGTAGGTATATGCAACGAGCTATCGGTGGAGGTATTTGTGGCAAGAACTATGACAATGTCTTAAAAACATTTGGACATGTACATGGATATGATAAGTTTAGAGGTATATGAGGCATACACTGGCCGGTGGCACTAGTGTAGACGGGGCATGGTGGCTTTGCGTGGCCAGATTAACTGAAGTTTTCATGCTGCATGACTCTCAGAGACCTTCTTCAGACTTTAACCACTAAGGCTTAGAAGGTAATGGGCCAATGGGTGGCACTTGGGATTATTGTACATGAAGGGCAGCATGCTATGGTGGGCCGAAGGGCCTGTTTCTGTGCTATGTGAATCCTATGTCTTTGGCTGTGACCATTGTCAGTGATCAAGTCTGCAGGGTGATGCTGACGTACAATAATGCAGCCGCCCACCAGAGGGCAGCAGCAGCTTGCAGGAGATCTACAACACATTGTTCAGGAGCTTCCACAGGAATTCTAAAGCAACACTGGCTGTGGTCATCACACATCGACAGTTCAGGTCTTCAATGCAGTTAAGCTTGTCTGACCACATCTACTGCGTTTGGTGCTCCCCGGTTTAGCCCCCCTGTACATCGGCGAGACCAAGCGTAGACTTGACGCCGTTTCGCTCATGGTTCTCCAAGGCCTGCTGGATCACCGGGTTGCTAACCAGTTTAACCCCTCTTCCCATTCCCACACTGACCTTTCTGTCCTGGGCCTCCTCCATTGCCAGAGAGAGACCCAGCGCAAACAGGAGGAACAGCAGCACCTCATATTCCGCTTGGGTACCTCACAACCCAATGGTAATGGTATGAAATGTGTGAGAAAGAAGTGAAGACTGAAGAAGGGCCGTGACCCGAAACGTCACCCATTCCTTCTCTCCAGGCATGCTGCCTGCCTGGCTGAGTTACTCCAACATTGTGTGTCTATCTTCGGTAATGGTGAACATTGAATTCTCCGATTTTAGATAACAAACTATCCCCCCCCCCCCCCTTCTCCCCCCCCCCCCCGCCCCCCCCCCCCCCCCCCTTCATTTCTCCCCCTCTCTCCCCTGTGCCCCACCTGGACTCAAACCTACTTCTCCCCTCCACTTCCACCAATATGTCTTCCTCTAGCTTCACAATTTGCAACTCAGCACTCCATTGTCTCACTGTCTCACTCCTTCTTTCTGTTCATCTCTGGCCTTTGTCCTATCCTCTGCCCCCCCCCCCCCCCCTCACCTGTATCCACCTATTACTTGCCAGGGTTTGTCCTGACCCTCCTCTCTTCCAGCTTTCTTCCCCCCCTAACCCCCATTCCCATCACCGCTATCGGTCAGAAGAAGTGCCGCGACCCAAAGCGTCACCGAGTCATACCCTCCAGAGACGGTGCCGGGCCCACTGAGTTACTCCAGCGTTTTGGATCTCTTGTGAATAAACCAGCATTTGCCTGAGAATCTGTCAACTAACAAACAGGTAACTAACAAACTTCCAACTGTGTTTGTGAATGGTAAATTAAAAGGTGCAAAGACATTAACACACAATTATTTTTAATTCCCCATGAGTTATTGGCTGCTTTCCTTTTGACTCCTGGATTAGAATAAAACATGTATTTTTCCAGGCTCTAGAACAATGCTGGAACAAGCAAACTCATTCAAAAACGAATTCAGACTGAAGATTAGGAGGCATCAGGGCTGGCTGCTGCAGGTTTGACACCTCAGTTTAGTTTATTGTCACGTGTACCGAGGTGAAAGGCTTTTGTTGCGTGCTAACCAGTCAGCGGAAAAGACTACATGATTACAATCGAGCTATTCGCATTGTACAGGTGCATGATAAGGGAATAGCGTTTACTACAAGGTAAAGCCAGTAAAGATCTGGTCAGAGGGCTTGGATATGAAGATCTGGTCTGAGAAGAGAAAGAGAGAGGCATGCAGATGGAGGGGATGGAGCAAGTCCAGGCAAACCCCAAATGGTGGGCCCTAAAGAGAAGCCAGGGTTGGAGAAACATGGGTGTCTATGAGGTGCAGGGCTAGAGAAAGTTACCAATCAAGGGAGGGGCGCGAATAAGATCATGTGTAGAACTGAGCACCTTGCACACTTACTGCACATTTCTCTGTCGCCTTATCATATCACAGTGATCACCTGGGGCAGTCACAGTGGGGCAGCGGTATAGTTGCTGCCATACATCGAATGAAGCACCAGAGACCCGGGTTTGATCCCGACTACGGGTGCTGCCTGTATGGAGTTTGTACGTTCTCCCCGTGATCTGCGTGGGTTTTCTCCGAGATCTTCGGTTTCCTCCCACACTCCAAAGACGTACAGGTTTGTAGGTTAACTGGCTTGGTAAATGTAAAAATTGTCCCTAGTGGGTGTAAGATAGTATTAAAGTGCAGGGATCGCTGGTCGGCGCAGATCCGGTGGGCCAAAGGGTCTGTTTCCATGCTGTATCTCTAAACCAAAAAAAACTAAACCATGTCCAGTAATTCTGTGGGTGGTAAAGTGCTTTGAGAGGTTGGTTATGACGCATATCGACTCCTGCCCTAATAAGGAGCTGAGCCCACTACAGGTCACCTACCGCCACAACAGATCAATGGATGCGATCTTGCTGGCTCTCACTACTTGGACAATAACAACACGTACGTCAGGCTGTTGTTCATCGACGACAGCTTGGAATACATCACCATCATCACCACTAAACCTATCACTACATTCAGGCTCTCTATGCAACTGGATCCTTGACTTCCTCATCGGCAGACCCACAATCAGGTATGAATTAGTAACAACACTTCAGCGTGGATGACCATAAATACAGGACCACCTCAGGGCTGTGTGCTCAGTCCCCTGCTCTACTCACTATACCCATGACTGTGTAGCCAGGCACAGCTCCAATGCCATCTTTACATTCACCGGCTACACAACTAGAGTTGGATGAATAACGGGGAACGATAAGTCTGAGTACTGGAGGGACATTGAAAATATGATTGAGAGTGCCAGAACAACATTCTTGCTCACAATGTTAGTAAGACCAAGGAGCTGATTGTTGACTTCAGGAAAGGAAAGCTGAGGGTCTCCAAACCTGTCTTCATCGACGGGACTGTGGTAGAGAGAGAGAGAGAGAGCCAACAGCTTCAAGTTCCTGGTCGTGCATATCTCTGATGATCTGTCCTGGACTCAGCACATTGATACAATCATAAAGAAAGCCCATCAACCTTCTTAGAAGTTTGAGAAGATTCCCTATATCACCGAATACTCTATCAAACCACTACTGGCGTACGGTAGAGACATATAGATTGGTTGCATCATAGCCTGGTTTGGTAACTTGAACATCGAAGGGATCTACAGGAAGTACTGCTTCAAAACGGCAGCCAGTGTCACCAATACTGTCATTTCACTCCTACCATCGTGAACAATGTACAGGAGTGTGAAAAACCATGATCACCAGGTTCAAGAACAGCTTCTTCCCAGCAACCATAAGGCTCTATAATCACTGCGGGCGGCACAGTGGTGCAGCGGTAGAGTTGCAACGCCGGAGACCCGGCTTCGATCCCCACTACGGGTGCTTGTCTGTGTGGAGTTTGTACGTTCTCCCCGTGACCTGCGTGGGTTTTCTCCGAGTTCTTTGGTTTCCTCTCACACTCCAAAGACGTACAGGTTTGTAGGTTAATTGGCTTGGTATAAATGTAAATTGTCCCTAGGATAGTGTTAGAATGCGGGAACCGCTGGTCGGTGCGGACTCGGTGGGCCGAAGGGCCTGTCTCTGTGCTGTATTTCCAACCTAAACTAAACCATGCATAACACTAACCACAAGCCTCCCTCAGCATCGATCTACCATGGACTTTGTTTTTGGTTACATATGTACATCGGTTTTGCACTTTGATGGCCTGGTTACCTAATATTACTGATTATTAATGTGGTACAATGGATTATTGTATATTTATTTGTGCATTATTGCATTGTCTGTAAAAGCTGCAGCGTCAGAATTTCATTGTTCCATTCCCAGTACCGATGGCAACATGCTTGACTTGAACTGATATCTCTATGTAACCTGTCCAGTTCCATGTGCAGAATACGGTGAATCTCTGTTGAACTTACCATCTGCTGCAGCTAATGTTTCTGTGGGAACCCGACCCACGACACGTTGCCATGGTTATTCCTGTCGAAAGAATGAATATTTATTGTTCTGCAAAGTTATCACACATTCGCTGAGATCTATAACACATAGAAGTACAGATGACGATAACAGATTCACACCATGATCTGTGCCCAATTTACTGGTTTCAGAAAGCAAGGGGCAGCACGGTGGCGCAGCGGGTAGAGCTGCTGCCTCATGGCGCCAGAGACCCACGTTCAATCCTGACCGCAAGTGCTGTCTGTGTGGAGCTTGCACGTTCTCGCTGTGAATGCATGTCCAGTTTCCTCCCACATCCCAGAGACTTGTGGGTTTGTAGGTCAATGAATCTTTGTAAAGTTCCCCGTGTGTAGGGAGTGGATATGAAAGTGGGATTACTTAGAACTATGATCCATGGTCGTGTGGACTCGATGGGCCGAAGGGCCTGTTTCCAAGCTAGATCATTCAAACAATTTCAAACATATAAGAGATAGCCCTGGCAGGTAAGATAAGGAGAATTCTAAAGATTCTTAGAATTAAATTAAAAGCAAAGCGGTAACTAGTGGGATAACATAGAACTCGTGTGAACAGGTGATCGATAGTCGGTGTTGACTCGATGGGCCGAAGGGCCTGATTCCACGCTGTATCTTTCAATGAATCAATCTTAAGTGTGACTCAAGCTCGTCAGTGTCCAGTCAGATATATAGAATTACTTGAAGCATCCACTCATTGTCATTTAACACATTTCATACAGTTGAAACATACAATTGTATGTTGATGAATTAAGGAGTACCACACGGTGGAATTTCTGGGATTCTAATTTTGAAGTCATGCTGACTTTCCTCACGAGTACATGTGGCAGACGCACAGAGTTTGCCCGCGGTCCACGGCGTCCCTGGGACGGTGGGAGGTCACAGCCTCAGCTGTCGATCCAGGACTGCTGAGCCCCACTGCGGACGTCCCCGAGGATGGTGCACCATCTTCACCTCCAGTGGGTTCCTGAGGTTTCTGCTTCCCCAGAGCAGGGGCCCAGGGGTGTAGGATTGGAGCCCAACACACTGGAGGCACAAGAGACTGAAGATGCTGTGACCTGGAGCAAAACACAAAGTGCTGGGGGAACCCTGTGGGTCTGCAGAGGGAATGGTATGGTTGATGTTTCAGGTCGAATCCCTGCATCAGGACCGTGCTTGTAGGAGGGAGATGGCCAGTTTGAGTATAGGAGCAGGGAGGTTCTATTGCAGTTGTACATGGTCTTGGTGAGACCACACCTGGAGTATTGCGTACAGTTTTGGTCTCCTAATCTGAGGAAGAACATTCTTGTCATAGAGGGAGTACAGAGAAGGTTCACCAGACTGATTCCTGGGATGTCCTGCACCTATTTTCTATGTTTCTATGAAAAGCTGAGGGGGAGGGGTGAGATGGGGGAGGGGAAATAACAGGTGGGACCTGTGGGGAATGATGGATGAATGGGGCAAGAGGTATGGGGGGAGGGGAAGGAATTAGGCCAGAAGGTGATGTGGAACCAGGTGAATATGGACAGCTGGAACCAGAGGGAAGTCAGGTTAACCGGCCTGTAGTTTCACTGCTTTTGCCCCGCTCCCTTCTTGAACAACGGAGTAACATTTGCAATTTTCCAGTCCTCTGGGACCACTCCCGACTCTAGTGATTTATGAAAGATCACAACTAATGCCTCCACAATGTCTAAAGCTACCTCTTTCAGAACCCTGCAGTCCAGGTGACTAAGCCAACTTCAGACCTTTCAGCTTCCACTTTCTCCTTAGTAAGAGCAACTCCACTAACTCCTGCCCTGAGTCTCTTGAATTTCAGGCACGTTGCAGGCATCTACCTCTGTGAATACTGACGTAAAAAATCCATTCAATTCATCTGCCATTTATTTATACACCATTACTACTTCACCATCGTCAATTTCCAGCAGTCCTATCTCCACTCTAGCCTCTCTTTTATGCTTTATACATCTGGAGAAACCTTTGCTATCCTTTTTTATATTATTGGCCAGCTTACCATTTTTCATCTTTTCTCCCCTTATTGTCTTTTTAATTACCATTCGTTGGTTTTTAAAAGCTCCCTGTAATCTTTGCAATATATATGCCTTCTCTTTAACTTTTATGCTGTCTTTGACTTTCTTTGTCAGCCTCGGTCGCCTCAATCTCCCCTTAGAATCTTTCTTTGTCTTTGGGATGAAAAGATCCTGCATCTTCCAAATTTTTCACAGAAACTCCTGTCACCCCTGCTAGGGTCCCTATCCAGTCAACTTTAGCCAGCTTCCCCCTCATGCCTCTGCAGGGTACAGGGCCTGTCCCACTTGGCCGTCATTTGCGCGTCATTTACACGACATAATTTATGCGTCATGGCCCCCATAATGCGCACATGGTGCGTGGTGACTTAGGCGGCAACGCGCGGTCATGCGCGGCGCCCCAGGATTTTGGGATGTACAAAATCTTCGGGCGCCATCTGCGTGACGTGCAAATGACACCCAAGTGGGGCAGGCCCTTACCTTTGCTCAACAGTTATACCGACACATTTGATTTCATCGTCTCCCTCTCAAACTGCAGATTTAAAAAATATTACTAGACCAAGTGCAGGTCTGCTCCCCCAAAGCACCCTTCCCCCACCCGTAGCCCCCACGGGAGGTGTGGTCCTCCAACTCAACCCGTTGCCGAAGGTAAGATTCGAGCACTCCTCAGCAAAGATCATAGCTCATGAGCCTTCCCCATGGGGCACTGGAGTTGAAAAAAAATTCCAATCCCCAATTGCAATACCAATTGACACTCCCTCTTTTGTCCTGCCAGGAGCTACGATGGCAGCATTGTTGCAAACATCAGGTGCACTTGCTGTGAGCTGCCACTGAGCTGAAAAGTTCAGAGTTTTGCTGCCAATGTTGCCAAGTGTGTTGGAAGCTATGAGGAATGATTTTTAACAGTAAAAACCATTATACATTCAAAGTATTTTTAAACGTTTTCAGTCATAAGTCGAGAACTAAAGCATGACATTTTCAGATAAGTAGTTTTTGGACTTGACGGGAAAAATGTCTACCGGAATATGTAAACATTTTATCGTTTCCGCGTAGATTTTTCATGAAGGTATGATGGTCACTCTCTCCTAGGGGTTCCTTTACCTTAAGTTCCCTAATCAAATCCTGTTCATTACACAACACTAAATCCAGAATTGCCTTTTGCCTTGTAGGCTTGACTACAAGCTGCTCTGAGAAGCCATCTCATAGGCAATCTACAAATTCCTTCTCTTGGGATCCAGTAGCAACCTGATTTTCCCAGTTTACCTGCATATTGAAATTCCCCATGACCACCGTAACAGTGCCTCATTGAGGATGTGGGAAGAATAAACAACGGGATTAATGTGGGATCAGTGCAAATGGCTGTTGATGGTTGGCGTGGATGTGATGGACTGAAGGTCCTGTTTCTGAGCAAATTGGAATCAACTGGTGGAGCCACTGGGTTAAAGCACCAGAGATCCTGACCTTGGGTGTTGCCTGTGTGGAGTTTGCACATTCTCCCTGGTTATCTCTGGATGCTCCAGTTTCCTCTTCCCTCCCAGGGGCGTAGATTAATTGGCCTCAGTAAACTGACCCCCATTGTGTAGGGAGTGGATGAGAAAGTGGAATAACATAGAGCCAGTGTGAAATAGTAGGTTTGGCGATGGTTTGCATGGACTAGTTGGGCCGAAGGGCCTGTTTCCATGTTGCATCTCTAAACTAAACTGTCTCCGTTTGCTTTGGATCTTGCTGATGATCAGACCCCAGCCAAGCTTCATTAACATCAGTGTCAGTGCTGGGTGTGGGCATGAAATATCGCAGACATGTTGGTGTCAGTGTTAAGCACTTGCAGATCAGTTACGACATGGTTAGATCCAGAGAAAGGCTCCTTTACTCCACGTCCAAAAGCCACACTGCCCTGGGCTCTGGTTTTCTATTACTTACGACTTGCTGCGGCCTCTTCCAGTTTAAGATTTGAACCCTCCTCATTGTGGACCCTGCATTCACTGGGTGGACCTGTGGCGGCAGCCATTTTGTTTAGTATAGTTTACAGAGACAATATTGAATCAGACCATTCAACCCACTAAGTCCAGGCCGACCATCGATCACACTAGATCTATGTTATCCCACTTTCGCATCCACTGCCTACACAATAAGGGCAATTTATAGTCTTTGGGATTTGGGAGGAAATCGGAGCACCCGGAGGAAACCCGCGTGGTCACAGGGGGGACGTGCAAACTGCACACAGACAGCAGCCGAGGTCAGGATCGAACCTGGATCTCTGGTGCTGTGAGGCAGCAGCTCTACCCGCTGCACCACTGTCGCTGCTATGTGCCCTCGATTACCATTTTGAGATGCAAACTCTCCAAGTTGTGGGTGGTCCTGGACAGTCTGCAATTTGTATAAAGTGTGCAGAGGAGAGAGAGCGAGAATGTACATCCCATCCATCCTTGGATGGTCACAAAGTCTCAAATGAAGAGGTCAGCGTTCAGAATTCCAGTGTTCCCAGCGATCGACATGGTGAAGGAATTTCAGGATGATATTCCAAAGTGCACTATTTATTTTTCTGTATTTTGGCCACTTCTGTTGATTCCTTTAAGTCAACTGTAGGAACATGTACAGGGCCACACAGTCCCTTGAGTATGTCCCACCATTCCTAGTCCCTCTCTGAACCCTGTATTGCCTTTGCTCCATATCCCAGGCAAAGGGATGTGATGTTGCTTGGGATGTGACCCACATGGTAAAGGCTCAATTTTGCTTCATTCTTCAAAGCAGTCACATTTGAGACATTTGAGACAACCCTGAGTTTTTATGTCTAGTCACCTCTTCAAATCAACGGCAGAAGAATCAGGTCAAAAAAGAATCTGGCTCTTGCCTTAGGAACAGCATAAATGCTGCTAAAACAATGTAATTAAAAAAAATGCAGATTCTGGTTTTGGATGGGAACCCTTCATTGAAGGTTGAAAATGCCAAAATACTGAATAAGGCTCCCGACCTGAAACATTACTTGTCCATTTCCTCCAGAGATGCTGCCTGACCCACTGAGTTACTCTAGCACTTTGTATCTGTCTTTGCTGTTGAATCACTGGCTGCCAATGTAATGGAGATGGTGCACCTTATCCGGATGAGGCTGGTGCCTGTGAGATGGGGTGAGTTATATTCGAATCGTCCCAGACTGACAGCAGAATGACTGTTCACTGAAAAGGAATGCCTCTTACTGATTGCATTTTGGCAAAGATATTTACTGGCTTAATTTGAAATGAAGGAGTGAAACGAGAGTTCTTCGCGCGCACATTTCCACCAGCTGTTGCTCCAAACGTCAGCTCAGGTTGTACATGGATGGGAACAGCTGACATCACAGCGGGAGCAATGCATCCCGTCTCATACTCCCAGCCTCTCTCTCTCTCTCTGTCTGCCCCAACTCCTGTATATGTGCAGTCCACCGACCAAGAGGAATCCCAAGTCTTTGCATCTATTTACCTCTCCAAATCAACGCATGAAGAGTCAGGTCCAGGAGGAATGTGGCCCTTGCCTTACAAACAGCAGAAATCCCCTTGAGTGTCATAAAAGGGAACTGGAGAAAATGGGTCTGAAGAAGGGTCCCGTGCTGAATCCGCTTCCATCACTCAGTGAGTGTGTGCAGACCCATGGCAGCTCCTTCACATGTCCAGAGATTTTATAGAAGCAATCATGTTCGTCTTTTAATGGAATACAGCTGGCTTCAATTACATCTGGCCTGGGGATAAGGATAATGTATACTGATGCTGAAACTGGAGAAATGAAGGTCAGTGTGACCATATTAAAAGCAAGTAAGTAAGTAAGTATTGGCCAAGTATTGACATACAAGGAATTTGCCGTGGTGCTCCACCCACAAGTAACAACATGACATACAGTGACAGTTACGAATGAGGTCCCCCTAATGCAGTATTTGCCATGTCTGTGTGGAATTGTGTTGTACACTAAAGACTGGGTCAACACTGAATACCCCGGTAGTGGGTCAACGCTTGTTAGGGCAACAGTCGATGTCCAATCTACCACCAAGCCTCAATAGGATGAAGGGGAGGATGTGCCGAGAACAAACTCTCTCACACAATGGACAACTGTGTCTTCAGAGAATGGTTAAATCTACACTCATCTGCCTCTGGAGTTGGAGTGAGACTAAGAATATACTGGACAGCCAAAACAGAGGCAGAGAATCCAGTAGACAAAAATGCTGGAGAAACTCAGCGGGTGAGGCAGCATATATGGAGCGAAGGAATGGGTGACGTTTCTGGTCGAGACACTTTTTCAGAATCCGGAGTAACTCAACAGGTCAGACGGCATCTCTGTAGAACATGGACAGGTGATGTTGCAGGTTGGGACCCTTCTTCAGACTGATTGCAGTAAGGGGGAGAAAAAAGCTAGAAAAGAGAGGTGGGGGCAGGACAAAGACTGGCAAGTGATAAGTGGATACAGGTGAGGGGGTGGGGTTTGATTAGTAGATGGATGGGGTGAGTGACAAAGGCTAGAGGTGACAAGGAGACTAAAGGATGGAAGATAGGAGAGAGGAGTGAAGTGTAAAGACAGAGGGAGGGATGGAGATGGAAGCGGGCAGAGGGCGGAAGAGGGAGAAATGATGTTGCCCTGGGGGGGAGTCACAGGAAAGGGCAAAGGGGGGCTTAGGAAAGGCAGAGGGGCTGGGATAGGGCGTTATTTAAAATTGGAGAATATGTTTATACCGCTGGGATGTAAGATATCCAAGCAGAATATATGATGCTGTTCCTCCAGTTGGCATGTGGCCTCATCCTGGCAGTGGAGGAGTCCCAGGTCAGAAAGGTCAGTGTGGGAATGGGAAGGGGAATTGAAATGGTTAGCACCCAGGAGATACATCACCAACTGCACCAAACTAGGCTCCTCCAGGATCGACAGCAGCTCCTCTTTAAATGTTTACAGCTAATCACGCAATAAGGATGAGAGTCAGGAGATCATGATGCAGCTCTGGTGAGGAGTTCTAGTCACCCCATTACAGGAAGGATGTGGAGGCTCGGAGAGGGTGCAGAAGATGTTTCCCACAGGCTGCCCGGATTAGAGAGGATTGGCTACAAGGAGACGTTAGATGAACATGGATTGTTTTCTCTGGAGAGTTTGAAGGCTGAAGGGAGACCTAATAATAAATAATAATACATTTTATTTTTGGGCGCCTTTCAGACATCTCAAGGACTTACTTAGATTAACAGGAATATAAACATATAATCAGAGTAAAATAAATAATAAAATCATCACAGAGACACAAACTAAAAACAGAATTCAGTCCAAAAACAGAAAATCAAAAACACAATGTGAAGAGAGAGCAGCGGCAGCCAAAGCGTGCCAGCGTCCACTCTCCCTTCACGGCAGCCATCTTGGACAAAGACTAACAGGATTACGTAGAGACAGAAAATCATCCCCCCACAATGGTTACCACTGTGGGGGAAGGCACAGTGTCCAGTCCCCAACCCCAAGTTCACCCAAAGTCAGGCCTGCCACCGCAGTTGCCTCTACGGAGGCCCGATGTTCCTGGCCGTTCTCACCGGGTGGTCTTGCCCTGGCGTCGGGAGAGTCCTCTCAGCGGCTGGGCCACCTGGAACGGCCGCTTCCAAGCTGCAGACCGCGGCTTCCGAAGCCGACAAGGCCGCGCCGGTTTGGAGCTCCCAGGCTCCCGATGTTGAAATCGGCGCCGCCTGCTCCGCTCCGCAGACCCGCAGCCCGGAGGTGTTGCTCTCGGCGGTCCAGCTCACCGGAGCTCCAGCGCGTCGCTCCAGCGCAGCGACCCAGGCAAGGCATCGCCCGCTCCACTCCACGATAGCTCTCCAGCGCTGTGCCGCCACCGAGGCCAAGGTGCTGGGCGGTCCCCGCCAGGAAAACGGCGCTCCAAGCCCGCTGGTAGGCCGCGAGGACGGGTCGACGGGCAGCCCGGAGAAAAAGCTGCCTCACCGACCAGGTAGGGACCTAGAAATAAAATTGCCCCCTACCCCCCACATTAAAAAGTCCATCTTCTCCAAACGGACGAGACAGGACTAACTAAAAAACTTTTTTAAAAAGCGAGTTTAACGGACGGCTGCTGGTTAGCAGCCGTTCCTCCAAGATGGCTCCTCCTCAATCCTAATAGATGTATAGAAATATATGAGAGGTGTAGATGGGGAAGACAGCCAGAACCTTTCTCCCAGGGTGGAAAAGTCAAAAACCAGACGGGATAACTTCAAGCTGAGAGGGGCAACGTTTAAATGAGATGCTTGGGACAGGTTGTTTACTCAGCAGGACAGGCAGCATCTTTGGAGGGAAAGCATTGATGATATTTCAGGTCGAAACCCTTCTTCAGACTGATGGTGGTAGAGGGGTGAGAGCTGGAAAAGAGAGGTGGGGGGCGGGACATCGCTGGCAAGTGGATACAGGTGATGAGGATACAAGGAACTGCAAATGCTGGTTTACTAAAAAAGACGGGAAGTACTGGAGTAACTGGGTCAGACAGCATCTCTGGAGGACATAGATCGATGACGTTTCAGGTCGGGACAATTCTTTAGAATGAGAGGATAGCAAATGATGGGCAGAGAGAGCTTTGTTGGTTTGTAAATATACAAGAAACTGCAAGGAAGATCTTTATTGGTTGATTGCACTGTAAAAGCAACGAAGTCCTGCTTGGGTTGTGAAAGGGAGGTCACAATCCCTTGGTTAAATATGGATAAGGGGGGAGGTGATAAAAAGTACCTGAGGGGCAACTTATTCACACATAGTATGGTGTGCACATGGATCAAGCTGCCAGACAAAGTGGTATAGGTGGGTACAATGACAATGTGGGACAATTTCATGGAAAGGAAATGTTTGGCAGAGTTTTAGTTTTCATTTTTAGGGTTTTAGACATACAGCATGGAAACATACCCCTCGGCCCATCAAGTCCATGCTGACCAGCGATCACCCACACACTCGTTCTATCTTATCCCATGTTTACATCCTCTACACTAGCGGCAATTTACAGAGGCCAATTAAGCAGCCATGGTGGCGCAGTGGAAGAGTTGCTACCTTACAGCGCTTGCAGCACCAGAGACCCAGGTTCGATCCCGACTACAGGTGTCTGTGTGCTAAGCAAAGCAAGAATTTCATTGTCCTATCAGGGACACATGACAATAAACTCACTTTAACTTGAACTTGAACTTGAACTGTCTGTACGGAGTTTGTACGTTCTCCCCATGACCAAGTGGGTTTTCTCCGAGATCTTCGGTTTCCTCCCACACTCCAAAGACGTACAGATATGTAAGTTAATTCTGAAGAAGGGTTTCGGCCTGAAACGTTGCCTATTTCCTTCGCTCCATAGATGCTGCTGCACCCGCTGAGTTTCTCCAGCATTTTTGTGTACCTATGTAAGTTAATTGGCTTGGTGTGTGTGTAAAGTGTCCCTAGTGGGTGTAGGACAGTGTTGATGTGCAGGGATCGCTGGTCGGTGCAGCCTTGGTAGGCCGAAGGGCCTGTTTCCGCGCTGTATCTCTAAGCTAAACTAAAACATAAACTAAAAGTGACAAACCTGTACGTCTTTGTAGTGTGGGAGGAAACCGGAGCACCCGGAGGAAAGCCCATGCGGCCACAGGGAGAACGTGCAAACTCCATACAGACAGCACCCATAGTTAGGACCGAACTCTGGACTCTGGCACTGTAAGGCAGCAACTCTACTGCTGAGCCATTTGCCACCTTAAAGAATATAGACCAGGCACAGGCAAGTGGGACTAGCTTGGTTGAGGCAACTTGGTCACCATGGAAGAGTTAGGAGGAAGGACCTGTAGCTCTATGACTCAATGACTCTGTGGCACTTTGTCTATTCCAAATTAAGTTTCCTTGGACAGGGTGGTGTCCCTGTACCCATACCTACCCCCAACATGCCGGGTGCAGTCTCATCAGGGCTCGATGTAGCTATGATGAGACATTGTTACTCTTGTCCTCAATTCCCTCTGCAGGAAGATTGAATAAGCCCTCACTCTGCCTTCCTCGCTCTGCCTGAATGCTAAATTTCAGGGTTATATCCTTTTTAACTGATAATCAAGAGAAGTTCAAAACTAGGTTGCAAAACATACTGGCGAGTAAAGTGTGATTCTGATTCTGATAAATGTGTGAAGGAGTGACTCAGAGAGCAAAAAGCCCCAGGAAACTCCCATGTTTCGAGGAGGTGTTTGACTGTCTGTCTACGTACCCAGTCAGCTGTTGTGTCAGGTGGTGTCAGGCGGGTGCAATAGGGAAGAGAGGTTAGAGTTTGCCACTGATTCCCCATGCCTGGCTCCAATGATCCTCCCCCACCTCCCCTGCTCCTGCCGTCACCACCACCCCCTGCCTCACTCCTCCCTCCCTCGTTATTACCATCACCTCCCCACTCCGTAGGGCCTCGACATGAAACACCCACTGTCCATCTGCCCTCACAGATGCTGCTCGGTCTGCTTTATGCTCCAGGTTCCCATCCCCGGAGCGGTCCGTCCCACCAATTCCTGCCTCACCTTCTCCTTTGTGACTTATTGCTGGAAAGTGTTTATGATTCCTGGCATAGGCCCTGATAGTCTTCCCTCTGAAGGAGGCAGTCTGAAACCATTCCCTCCACAGATGCTGACTGACCCACTAAATTAATCCAGCATTGTGTGTTCTGCTCTAGACTCCAGCACCTGCAGTTCTTGTGTCTCTGTGCATGTTGGGTTGCTTGCTGCTGTGCTTACCTTGCAGGGCTGAGCACTGGTGACCAGCATGTCCACCGCTGCACTGCCCACTGTCTGTGCCGAGGTCTGCAGGGACATCAAACCATGGTTAGCTTCAGTTACAATGAAGTCTGGCGAATGCCTGAGTCAGGCTCCACAAGTGTGAACACAAGCTGAACTCTCCCCATTTTTCTACCACCGTCTACCTGGGGGAGGGGGGGGGGGGAGGTTAACCTAAGGCAGCCAATTCATCTCCCAACTGGTTCAATTTTGGGATGTGGGAGGAAAACGGAGCCCCCGACGGAAACAGGGCGAGCGCGCAAACTCCACACAGACAGCACCAGAGTTCAGGATTGAGCAGTGAGGCAACGGTAGCACCACGCCAGCCACATCACTAAAATAGGTCATCTGGCCATTTGTGAGAGCGGGCAATGTGTGAATCGGTTGTCCTGTTTCGAAGGGCCTGTCGCTGTGCTGTGTGAGAAGGAACTGCAGCTGCTGGTTTAAACCGAAGATAGACATAAAAAGCTGGAGTAACTCAGCGGGTGAGGCAGCATCTCTGGAGAGAAGGAAAGGGTGAGGTTTTGGGTCGAGACCCTTCTTCAGACTGACGTTTCGGGTCAAGACCCTTCTTTAGACTGTCTGAAGAAGTGTCTCGACCCGAAACGTCACCTGTTCCTTCTCTCCAGAGATGCTGTCTGTCCCGCTGAGTTACTCCAGCTTTTTGTGTCTATCTTGTGTCCCTGCTGTTCTGCTCTCTGTTCTTTTGGTATTGATTGAGGAATGCACCTGAATCTCTTGGAATCCCACACACTCGATATACACAGTGGACAGGGAGATGTGTTTTGTGGCAGTATCATTGCTTAGCTCATGGATGTCCTAGTGATTGGGTAACTCCCAGAGCCAGTGGCACTGAAGGCAAGTAAGACATTGGACTGACCAGGAGATAACTCTGAACGTATGCATGTAATCGATGTGAAGTGTGAGGAGGGAAATCTTCCAGGTGTTCATCTTTCGCCCTTTTATCACTATTTTATCCCCCTTTATCACTATCACTCTAGGACCGAGTTGAGGAAAACATTTTTCACACAGAGAGTGGTGAATCTCTGGAACTCTCTGCCACAGAAGGTAGTTGAGGCCAGTTCATTGGCTATATTTAAGAGGGAGTTAGATGTGGCCCTTGTGGCTAAAGGGATCAGGGGGTATGGAGAGAAGGCAGGTACGGGATACTGAGTTGGATGATCAGCCATGATCATATTGAATGGCGGTGCAGGCTCGAAGGGCCGAATGGCCTACTCCTGCACCTATTTTCTATGTTTCTATGTTTCCCTGATCTGACAAGAGGCATTGACCTAAAAATAAACCCACTTGTGTTTCTGTCTCCACAGATCATGCCTGACCTGAGGTCTATTTCCTGTCTTTATTTTGGACAGGGATGGAGCAGACATTTGCAGTTGGATGTTGGAGGAAAGGCGATAGGATGCCGTGCAGCCGTCACTGTTAGATGTAACATTTACAACCGCTTCAGTCACAAGAGAAACGGCTGAGAGAGTATAGGCTAGACACAAAATGCTGGAGCAACTCAACAGGACAGGCAGCATCTCTGGAGAGAAGGAATGGGTGACGTTTCGGGTCGAGACCCTTCTTCAGACTGAAGATCCTTCTGCTGACTTCAACCCGAAACGTCACCCTTTCCTTCTCTCCAGAGATGCTGCCTTTTCCCGCTGAGTTACTCCAGCTTTTTGTGTCTATCTATATTAAAGCAGCATCTGCAGGTCTTTCCTACACAATACAAGAGAGTTAGGCTACTTACTGTGTGTGCAGAGGAGGCTGGTGACTTTTCCACAGAGAGCAGATCACAGAGGACAATAGGGCTGCCTTTATGATGTAAAGAACTTCAATCACACAGCCTCACTTGGCACAAGGATAAACTAAAATCACTGTTATTTCATCTGAGTAAGTGATTTTTTCATCTTCTCTACTTTTTGCAGATCTCCAATTATACTTTGTGTTTAATCTTTCATTTCCCCATCAGACCCATGACAATTTGGGCTTGTAGTGCTCATCTAACTCAATCTTAAGGGCCTGTCTTACTTGGGCGTTATTTGCGCGTCACGCAGATAGCACGCAAAGATTTTGTACATCCCAAAATCCTGGGGCGCCGCGCGCGACCGCGCGTCACTGCCTACGTCACCACGCAACATGCGCACATCACGTGCGCGGCATGCGTCTTGACGCGTAAATGATGTGGCGTAAATTACGCTCAAATGACGCCCAAGTGGGACAGGCCCGTTAGTCATGTCATGGAATCACACAACACAGTTACAGACCCTTTGACCCAACTTGTCAATATTGACCAAGACGACCCCCCTCTAAGCTAGTACCATCAGTCTGTGTTTGGCCCATGATCCTCTAAACCTTTCCTATCCACGTAACAAGCTGAGAATAATAAACCTGAACCTTGTAAGTAATAGTCTACATCTAGAACACTTCTACAATTATCCAGGAGAAAAATAATGACAGTAATAATAAAACAACAAATATTATTATTAAACCCCTCTCATCAGTCTATCTATCATCTGTAGGATATATATGACCTCGCATTGACTCTATGCCTACCTATCTATCATCTACCACGTTTTGTCCTGCCTCTCCACTCTCAGCTTTCTTGCCCCTGCTCTACAATCAGTCTGAAGAAAGATCCCCACCAGAAAGATCACCTGTCTATGTGCTCCAGAGGTGTGTGTACCTGCCAGATGTTGTTCTGATTCCACTCTCTCTCTCCGCTTTCTTCCCCCACCCCCCCTTACAATCAGTCTGAAGAATAGTCCCAACCACGAACGTCACCTATCCATGTTCTGCAGAGATGCTGCCTGACCCGCTGAGTAACTCCAGCACTTTGTGTCATTTTTCCTCTATTATTTGGGCTTTTTTTGAACTGTTTTGCTTTGCTGATTATACAAAATGAGTGTAGATGGTGACAAAAGGCTGCCTGCCTGAGTGGCTATTCTCAACAGGCAAGGATAGAGGGGCCTGCTCTGGGACTGGCAAGTGCCGCAGGAGCTGTGGAGGCGTGCAGGGTGACACGAGTAGCGAGGGGAGGAGGCTGGTGCAGATGGGAGGCGGGAGGCCACGTGACGACTGTTCTTGGAAACCATCCCCCCAGAGTTGGCAACCCTACCTGACCCAGGCCCCCTGTGTATCACACCACGGCCCTCTTATTAAGGGATCGCGGTATAAATTACGCTAAGCGGTATTCTTTACATCAAGCAGAATAAATCATCATCTGCAGCTCCGTTCATCTCACCATGCTTCCTTTAATGGAGCGAACTGCACGATCACTCGGATTATCCGACCTTTCCTTGCACCCTCACAAGCAACCAAAACTTAAAAACCACTGCAAAACTCAAAATCACCCCGAAACTCAAAACCTAGCCTAAACGTCACACTTTACACAAACCTCGGCAAAACAAAAATGCAGGCGGGGCGAGCAGGCTTGAAGACGATATAATCTCATCGCCGCGCTGACATTTAGGAACCGTTCAGGATTCATTTTTAGATTTAATGCTGACACTCGACCCATTCGGGTCTGGGCCGCCCCTCTGAGCGCTCCTTGCTTGTAATTGTTCTATTTACGGGACAAAAGTGATCGCACGGAGAAAATGGCGCCTCACGTGCTCCAAAACCGCGGCCGATTACGTTACACAGAATTACATAGCCGATCAGGCCCAACCAACTACATAAGTTAGACCAAGCAGAGACCTCCTTAACTTAATGCAGCACGCCAACCCCCATCTGCAGTTGTCGGCAGCAATGGGGTAAGTGATTTTTATAACATCTTTCTTTGTACTAAGTACATCGACACCATGATGCCCCTTCAGATGAGGCAGTCCAGGTGCATGGAGCTGTAAAACCAAAATGGCCACTTTCACATTACATTGTCAAAACGTTACCTTAAGGAGCTTTCCTAAAGCGATGCCTGACTAATAAAGTGAATGTTTTAAGGAGTAGGATACAAAATGCTGGAGTAACTCAGCGGTTCAGGCAGCATCTCTGGTGGATCTATGGAGGACATGGATTAACAACCCAAAACGTCGCCTATCCATGTCCTCCAGAGATGCTGCCTGACCTATTGAGTTACTCCAGCACTTTGAGCTCAATGCAAGTTTTGAGTATCTGCAGTTCCTTGTGTCAACAATGTTTTAGGGAGATGGCTTCTAATTGTTCATGGCAGGGGAATGATGGAGTTTGGTGGGAATCTTGGCCAGTCAAGAACATGTTTGCATTTCAAGCTTGTCAAGGGGTGAGTGAAGGTGGCCAGGGGTAGAATGTGTTCACCAACAAAACACCTCACTGTTTGAAAGACTGATACTCGCCAACTTACTCGTTCACATCACTTTCATGACTTAATTCAAGACCTCTGCCGAGTTTAAAGGACCTAAAAAAAAAAAAATCAAGATTGTGGTAATCTACGAACTCCTACGACCTTCCACGACTATGTTCACAAACTCCTACGAACTCCTACGAGTATGTCTATGAATTCCCACGACTATTTCGATACCCTCCTTACGAGTAAAAAGTTGCAATTTCTTTCATCACGACCATTTTTTTACTCCTGGACACTTTTTTATCCGGCTGGAAAAAACGTCCTGACTTACCTGATGCCACGAGTATCTACGGCTAGCATAACGAGCCGCTACGATATATCTACGAACTCCGACGGCCTCCTACGGACTCATTACGAACATTCTGCGGGTTTGAATCAACGGGAAAACCCGGGTGAATTCGTTAATAACTCGTGAAAGTGGGACAGGCCCTTTAGTTATCACCGTACTGTAGAATGGTTGGAACGCGCTGCCAGGGGTGGTGGTGGAGGCAGATACGATAGTGGCATTTAGGAGGCTTTTAGATAAGCACATGGATACTTGAGGATTGGACAGATGCAGGCAGAGGAGATTATTTTAACGACATCATATTTGGCTGGGACATTGTGGACTGAAGGGCCTGTTCCTGTGCTATAGTTTCCAGTGTTAAACAGGTTTCATGGATTGCAATGATGAATGCAGCCATTGTTAGCTGTAAACACACATCCATCTGCAATCCTGACGAATCATCTCTGATAACCTGGCACATATAACTTTACATACTGTACATTGAACAGAATAAAAAACAAAATGGGTTATTATGCAGCACCTTTCACCCTAAATATTCATCCCCTCTCTTGCTGGTGCACCAGATTTACTCACCCTGGTTGCTATGGCAACACCTGCCCACCTCTGATCTCCACCCAACAAGAAGGACAAGGGCAGCAAATGCTGGAACCTCCACCCTCTGCAGTTTCCCCTGTTACACACCACCCTGGCGTGAAGATGCGTCACTGCTCCTCTGTGCACTGTGGGTCTAAATCCTGCAACTCCCTCCCCCGCACCTCTGTGGGAGCATCTTCCCCAGAAGAACTAGAGTGCTTCAAGATGGCCGCCACCTTCTCAAAAGCAGGTATTGATGGCCAATAAACGCTGGCCTGGTTAGCAACGGGCTGACCCTGAGAAAACAAACGTCATAAATCCATTCATCATTTTGAAGTTCATTTCTTATGTGGGTGGCACGGTGGCGCAGCGGTAGAGTTGCTGCCTTACCGCGCCAGAGACCCAGGTTCGATCCTGACTGCAGATGCTGTCTGTACAGAGTTTGTACGTTCTCCCCTTGGCCTGTGTGGGTTTTCTCCGTGCAGCTCCGGTTTCCTCCCACACTTCAGAAGACGTATTGGTTTGTAGGTTAATTGGCTTGGTATAAATGTAAATTGTCCCTAGTGTGTGTAGGGTAGTGTTAATGTGCGGGGATCGCTGGTCGGCGCGGACTCAGTGGGCCGAAAGACCTGTTTCTGCGCTGTATCTCTAAACTAAACTTATGCTTCTCACATTAATTATTTCCCGAGATTTGTATCTTTTTTGTTCCGGTATCAACCATAACATTTTATAGCTCATTCTTCCGTGACCTCTTACAGTATATTCTCCAGAAGTGGGCAAAGATTTGCAAGTGTGATTTAAACAAGGTTACACATAGTTCAAACATAATAGCCAGTTTAGTGTAATGGCTGCTTATTCCTCTGAAAACATACTACACGGTATGACTGACTGGTTGATTAAAAGATACAGGAGGGGAAGAGGCCCTTCAGCCCACTAAGTCCATGCCAACCATCGATCACCCACTAACATGATCTATGTTATCCCACTTTCTCCTCCACTCACTACACACTAAGAATGATTTACGGAGGCCAATTAACCTGCAAACACGCAAGTCTTTAAGATGTGGGAGGAAACCAGATCAACTGGGTCACAAGGAGAGCGTGCAAACTCCACACAGAAAGTAGCCGAGGTCAGGATTGAACCGGGGTTTCTGGCGCTGTGAGGCAGCAGCTCTACTAGCTGTGCCACTGCGCTGTGTGTGGCTTGGCTGCCAACATTCACCATAAATAGACACAAAATGCTGGGGCAACTCAGTGGGTCAGGCAGCATCTCTGGAGAAAAAGGATGGGTGACGTTCCGGGTCGGGACCCTTCTTCAGACTCACTCACCATGAAGCAGTGAATGCTTCAGGAAATACCACTCTGGTGGTGAAGCGCTTTGAAATACACTGAGGGTGTGGGACAACATGCTCCTGGTTGAGACTCCTGTGAACCGTTCAGTCAAGGGAAGGTGTGCAGCTCTCTACTGTTTCAAATGACTAGAACGGCCCTGACCCCTCTCCACCCCCTCATCAACATCATGCACTACAGTGAAGTCAAGCCCAGAGCAAATAGTTCCTCAGTCGCAGTTAATAAGTAGCGGTGTTGTGAACCGTCCCAGAGTCAGCATCATGCTTCGCCATTTAATCTCAGTTCGTGGTTGACAAGGAGGTCACCTGTACTCACTGCACTCAGAAGGTGGGAGCAAGTTGCTTTGTTGTGTTGCTGGAGTTTGTGTGGTGAGCTAACATGGGAATGGAGATGGAGGGGAGGGAGCAGCTGTTTGTCTGGAAACTTATTTGTTTATTCCTTGTGGGGTGCAGTGTGTTTTCAGCCAAGGACAAAGCAGGAGAGGAGGGGGTGGGGGGGTGGGGGAATTGGGGGAGTTGAGGGGGTGGAGGGGGGTGAGGGGTGGGGGATAGGTGGCAGTACGGATGATGGAGAACAGATGCTGGTGGCTTTACCAGTTTCTATCTGCCCTTCCAGAGGGAGGATGAAAGTGTGTGTTTCTCCCGTTGTTGACCGTGAGCCCACCTCACCAGGACTGCACTCCAGTCAGGCTGGATGAAGCAAATCTGTGTTGCATATGTCCACAGTTCCAGATCCTCCTGAAATGCTGGCACGTCTTGAGCAGTAATTGGTTTAATTGGCAGCTTGACTGGGCAAAAGGAGAGTTGGTAAAGCAATTGATCAATTTCCTGTCCATTCAGAGGATACGGAAACACATGTTCATGACATTACATAGAATGTTGTAGTGTAAGGCTTAAACTGACAATTTCAGCTTAGATGTGAAATGAAGTTACCAGCTAAGTTAGCAGCCCTACATTCCATGGTCCCCGCAAACAACTTTCCAGACGTGTTATGTCCTCGCACCTGTGATCATTGCCTGGGAACGCAGTCTTCAAGGCCATTATATGGGGAAAGCGCACCGTTGTCAAACACACCACAACACAACAGTTGGGTAGACCACCTGTCGCTAGTAGCGCAGAAACGTTGCAGACAAGGGGGGCTTATGAATGACTCAGGGAGGGGGCAGTGGAGCAGTCTATTCTGATAAGAAATGCCATAAAGATTAGTCACCTTAATTTCTTGGTTTGTCTCACGTCTCTCTGTCTCACCGATCAAAGCAAAGCAAACTGAAATGGATGGAAGGAGGTGCCAACTTCCCAACATCTCACACCCAGGCAACATCACTGCCAACAGCTGGCCTTCACTGTAATTCTCAGTGACTCAGCTCTCAGTACAGGCACCTCGCGTGCTTGACAAATGCTTTATTTCACGTAAGTGCTTGTCTAATCTTCTTCTTTCGTGTCCATCTTCTATGTTTCAAATGTTGACCTCGCTGTCATCGTCTGTCCTGGAAAGGACGCAAGCTTCCGGCGACGATCAGTGGGAGCCATCGCTTGATGCAATAGATGATGGTGGTAGCAGAATGATCTCAGGATACGTCCAGTTCCCAGCCCCACGACGTGGACGCTTCTACTATGGGGCCCTTGTCTAATTACTACCAAAGTTTAACTTCTGCACTCCTGTTTTGGGAACAGTGCACCCACATTTATGCCTTGCAAACGTACGCATCAGCTTTCAAAGATATCTTGTAAGATCAGATTTGCATAACAGGAAGAAAACTCGAAAGATTGCCTGTAGCTACAGTATGAGGTTAAATGCTTAAATGTACCTGCCTTCGGGATATAGTTTCCCAATTACAGAGCATAAAGGGGGTAATTTTCTCAGTTTTATGTTCCGATGGTTAGCATTATGCATTTCAGGTGAAGCGTTGTACAGATGGGAGGAAAAGCTTTGTAACTTTGTACGAGCTGACTTAAGGCCCTGTCCCACTATACAAGTTTACCCAAGAGCTCTCCCGAGTTTAAAAAAAAAAAATCAAACTCGTGGTAAGTACGTAGAATGTACGTAGCGGGTACGTCGGAGCTCGGGACGTCTCTTAGCGGCTCGTAACGCTAACGGCAGGTACTCGGGAAACGCGGTAAGCTCGTGAAGTTTTTTCAACATGTTGAAAAATGTCCACGAGAGCCCCGAGTACCTACGAGCGGCTATTACCGTAATTCTCCGTGTTCGAATCAGGGGAAACTCGGGAGAACTCTTGAATTAGCTCGTACAGTGGGACAGGCCCTTAACTCTCTTTTATTTCAATTGGCATTTTAGTATAGTTTAAGTTAGTTTTAGTTTGTTATTGTCAGGTGTACCAACGTACAATGAAAGCTTGTGTTTGTGTGCTGTCCAGTCAAAGACAAGATTACACATGATTACTATCAAACCGTCCACTATGGTTAAAGGGCACAACATTCAATGCAAAGGCATAACATTGAAGTCTGATAATGTCCAATTAAATATTGTTCAAAGGTCTCCAGTAAGAACCGCACTCTAGCTGATGGGAGGACTGCAGTTACCTGATAAAGCAGCTGGGAAGACACTGTTCTTGAATCTGAAGGTGTACATTTTCAAACTTCTGTACCCCTTGCCTGATGGGAGAGGGGAGAAGAGGGGGTGACCAGGGTGAGACTCCACCTTGATTATGCTGCTGGCCTTACAGAGGCAGCGTGAAGTGTAGATGGAGTCGATGGAAGGGAGGTTGGTTTGTGTTTGATCTATTTTTGTGTTTGATGTTTGATTTATGTGCTTTTTGATTTACGCACTGTTTTCCAAGCCTGTAACCCCCCTCATAAAACATGATACGTCTGTATTTGGTTTGCCTGTTCTTCTCAGGAGTAACATCACGAGGTCACATTATAACAACATGAAAGGCCATTATCAACAGGGAACTGCAGATGAGCAAAACACCAAGAGCTCGAGTAACTCAACTGGTCTGGCAGTATCTATGGAGGTGATGGACAGGTGACATTTCGAGTCAAAACCCTTCTTCAGACAGTACAGTGGAGTACCCAGGGGAAACCCACGCGGTCACAGGGTGAACATGTAAACTCCACACAGACAGCACTCAAGGTCAGGATTGAACCCTGGTCTCAGCTGCTGTGAGGTAGCGACTCTACACAATTATGCCGCCTAGTCTGAAGAAGGGTCCTGGCCTGAACTACCGCCTGTCCATTCCCACCTTAGATGTTGCCTGACCCACTGAGTTACTACAGCACTTTGTGTCTTTTTGTATATTAACAGCATCTGCAGTTCTTTGTTTCTACCTCCTTAACCAGTTCAAGGGATTTTATCCCAACTAGTACATCCCAGAGACCTCCCCACATCTCCTATTCCACTCCAGGACCAAGGTTACATCCCTTGCTTTGTTTCCCGTTCCACATTCCCCTGTATGGTTTAGTTCCACAACAAGAGATCCCATTCCAAGTCCTGGGCTCCATTCCTTTTCCAAGATTCTGTCCCTATTCCAGAACTTTTATCCTATGTCACTTGAATCCATTATAGATGCAACTCTATTCAATAACTCCTGTCAACATATTTATTTTCCCTTATTTGAAGAAATACCAGATATCTATTAATTGGAGGCCATATCTGTCCATATCTGTCTTGGCTACTCTCAACCAAGCTTGGTTGCTACAGTCATAGAATCCTTGCAATACAAGGAAAACACAAAGTGCTGGAGCAACAGCGGATCAGCCAGCACCTCTGGAGAACATGGATTGGTGATGTTTCAGGTAAGGAACCTTCTTCAGACTGATTGCACAGGGCACGGGAAAGAAAGCTGGAAGAGAGGAGGGGGGCAGGACAGAGTGTGGCCTGTAATAGTTAAACAAACAAGGGGGGTTCATAGGCAGATCGTTGGATAAAGGCCAGAGATGAATTGTGAAGCTCAAAGATAGAACGTTGCAAATTGTGAAGCTGGAAGAAGGAATATAGGTGGAGGCGGTGGGGGAGGGGAGAAAGAGGTTTAAGGGCAGACAGGGCTCAAGTGAGTGGAGTAAGGGGTGGGAAAGAAAGGGGTGCGGGGGATTGGGGGAGAAAGGGGAGGTGGAAGGGGCTGTTTGAACTGAAATTGGAGAATTGAATGTTCAATCTATGTAGGGAGGAACTGCAGATGCTGGTTTAAACCGAAAACAGACACAAACGGCTGGAGTAACTCAGCGGGCCAACCAACATCTCTGGATAAAAGGAATAGGTAATGTTTTGGGTTGAAACCCTTCTTCAGACTAAGGGACTGGCTCAGTCAGAAGAGGGTCTCGACCCTGTTCCTTATCTCCAGAGATGCCACCTGGCCCGCTGAGTTACTACAGTCTTTTGTGTCTGTCTTCAATATTCAAACTGTTGGGTTGTAAGCTACACAAGTGGAATATGAGGTGCTGTTCCCCCAGTTTACATGTGGCCACACTCGAATAATGGCGGAGGCCCAGGACAGAAAAGTCATTTGGGAATGGGAAGGAGAGTTAAATGGTTAGCAACCAGGAGATCTAGTAGGCTTTGGTGGACTGAGCGCAGGTGATCATCAAAGTAAACCAAAATAAGCTGGCAATATAAGGTCCAGACAGAGACCTACAATCCAATCAATTCCGTGTTGACGAGAAAATAGTGGGTCAGGATAGTCTCTCCCCAGAGCCCACTCCTGCATGTAACATGTCAGATACTCATGTGCGACAAGTGTATCTCTCTCCATCTGCTTTCACGCAATGAGATCCAGACATCATCCATGCTTCAGTTCAATAAAAATATTCTTCAACGCCTCTCTAATACTTGTGCCAATTATCTTAAATCTATGCCCCAGAGTGTTTTCCATTCTCCCAAGAAAAGATCTCTTTTTATATAACCTGTTGGGAATATTTGTCATGGCACATATCTCATCTTTAATCCTCCATTAGTTCCTTTTGGTCCAAAGAAAATTAATGCATCGTAGCCAATCTTTCGAGAGGCCATAGTTTTCACAGTATCTCGGATCATGGGACAATAATACCATTACCAATTTTCCAGTCCCTCTGCATTCTCATCTGGAGTACTGCCACAAGTCTGCTGCTTTTCCTGCCTCCCTACTTGTACAATGAGCCTGCAAGTGAAACATCGCAGGCTGCAGAGAGATTGCGTTCAGGAGGTTTTACGGGGTAACAAAAGACCAGAGTTTGCTATTCTGTGGTGAAATAAGTTGACTCGGGGATTAGTGACTCCAATGACATAGATGGGCTCATAGTCATGGAGTGGAAACAGGCTCATCAGCTCAACTTGCCCACACCGACCAACATGTCCCATCTACACTAGTCCCACCTGCCTGCATTTGGCCCATATCCCTCTAAACCTGTCCTATCCATGCACCTGTCTAAATGTTTCTTGAACGTTGTAAAAGCTGACACCGTGAACTCCTCTCTATCTCTCCCCTTCTCCAGCTGAAACATGCAGATACTCACACAACCATCTTGTGACGGTCCAATGAAGCACTGGCCTGGTCGCTGACTAGGTCACCCTTCCCTGACTGTGGTGCCCTTGTGTCGTAGGTGTCTTACTTTAACGGCAAAAACTCCACTAGCTATCAACATTTGCAATTGTGGCTTCTCGTTGGACTTGGACCTCAATGTCCCTCTGATCCTCAATAGTTCCAAGGACCGAACCATTCATATCCTTTCAAACTGTATCATGCACTTATCAGGATAAGATTCCATCTGTCATTGCTTTTCCCATGTTGATTCATTGAAAGATACAGCATGGAATCGGGCCCTTTGGCCCATCAAGTCTACGCTGACCATCGATCATCTGCTCACAATAGTTCCACCCTATCCCACTTTTGCATCCACTCCCTGCACACTAGGGGCATTTTGCAGAGGCCAATTAACCTACAAACCCGCACGTCTTTGGGGTGTGGGGGGGGAGACCACACCTGGAGGAAACCAACATGGTCACAAGGAGAACGTGTCAACACAGACCTCCTGAGGTCAGGATTGAACCCGGGTCTCTGATGCTGTGAGGCAGCAGCTCCACCAGCTGCACCGCTGTGAGGCCCCCAATTAATAAACATTTGGTACCTTCATCATTGAAGAAACACTGTCAATCTGGTAACTGACCAGTTTTACCAGCCGCACCACTGTGCCGCTGTGTGATGTATAGATTTAAAGGTTCATGGTGACTGGAAATTCATCAGACCCTTGCAATGCAATCCTTGCCCTGCTCTGAGCATGTTCCATGTCTGATCTCCAATGTATTGCATTGCGGGCAGGACTGTGACTCATTCCTTGACCAGTCTGGTCGTTTGCTCACAAGAGTGAAAGCTGCAACCTTCCATATCTTTGGATCCAGCTACCTCCACTGTGGCAGTGGGGAGAGAGGGCAACTTCTCCAGGTGGTTGACAAACCCCAGGAAGCCTCATCTCCATGTCACGTGCATCGGGCTCAGCATCTCTTGCACCGACTTGATCTGGCTTCAAACCATCTCTGGAATCAAGGCACCCTTTGAAGGAAACTTTCCTCACTCTGATCTTATTCAACATCAATTACTGCTTGCGTTTGATTTGTTAGTTTAGTTGATTGTCACGTGTACCAAAGTACAGTGAAAAGCAGCGCTATGGAGTAGCGGTAGAGCTACTGTGTTACAGCGCCAGAGACCCAGGTTCAATCTTGACCACGGGTGCTGCCTGTACGGAGTTTGTATGTTCTACCCGTGACCTGCGTGGGTTGTCTCCGGGTGCTCCGGCTTCCTCCCACACTCCAAAGACTTACAAGTTTGTAGGTTAATTGGCTTGGTATAAAGATAAAATTATCCCTAGTGTGTGTTGGGCAGTAATGTGTGGGCATCGCTGTTCGGTGCGGACTCGGTTGGCCAAAGGGCCTGTCTCCGCTCTGTATCAGAGGCTAAAAGCTGTTTTGTTGCGTGCTAACCAGTCATGAAAAGGCAATACATGATTACAATCGAGCCATCCACAGTGTACAGATACATGTTAAAGGGAACAACGTTTAGTGCAAGGTAAAATCTAGTAATGTCTGCTTAAAGATAGGTCGAGGGTCTCCAATGTAAATAGTAGTTCAGGACTGCTCAGGACTTTGTGGCCGGAGCAGATGTCAGACTGCAGTGAGGACATATGTAGCTCAATGTCCATGTGTGTGTTGGTGACAGAAATACATACAGTGCACGCAGTAACTCACAGTTCATGGACATTAAGAAATCTTAGAAGTAGAGGTTACCAGGATGAAACGACTGGAACATTGACAAATTATCACCTTTAACCTCCTTTATCAATGAGGCAGGTCTTTCTTATTGATGAAATTCAGATACAAGCCGAGCTCACCTGCACCTCTCTCTGTTGAGCTGTTGAGAGCTGGGTATTACCCATTGACATGACCGTACCTCAATCCTACCTCTGATGATAAGTGGGAATGTTGTAGAGCAGAGGGATCGAGGAGTGCAGGTACATCGTTCCTTGAAAGTGGTGTCACAGGTAGATAGGGTGGTCAAGGCTTTCGGCACATTGCCCTTCATCAAACAGAGTATCGACTTTAGAAGTTGGGAGGTTAATTTACAGTTGTACAAGACATTGCTGAGGCTACATTTGGACGATTGTGTTCAGATTTGGTCGCCCTGTCCTCAGAAAGATCTTGTTAAGCTGGATTTAAATTGAATTTTATCAATAAGATATACAAGGATGTTGCGAGAACTCAGGGGCCTGAGCTATAGGGAGAGGTTGAGCAGGCTAGGGCTTTATTCTTTGGAGTGCAGGAGGATGAGGGGTGATGTTATAGAGGTGTATAAAATAATGAGGCAAATAGATAGGGTCGATGAACAGAATCTTTTACCAAGAGTAGGGGAATCAAGAACCAGAGGACATGGGTTTAAGGTGAGAGGGGAAAGATTTAATGAGAATCCAAGGGGCAACATTTTCATACAAAGGGTGGTGGGTGTATGGAACAAGCTTCCAGAGGAGGTAGTTGAGGCAGGTACTATCACATGACATTGGGACAGGTACTTGGATAGGAAAGGGTTTGAAGGATAAGGGCCAAATCCTTATTGGTGGGACAAATGGAGGCGGGGCATTTTGGCCGGCATGGGCAAATTGGGCTGAAGGGTCTGTTTCCATACTGTATGTCTATGACTCTATGGCCAAGTCATTGCCTGAAACTTGAACTGTTTCTCTCTCCACAGAAGCTACCTGACCCGCTGAGTATTTCCAACATTTCCTGTTTTGTTTCAGATTTCCAACAACCACAGTCGAGGGCTTCCAGATTTCCAATTAGTTATTTTCCTTCCGGTTAAACCATTCAAAATAATGCTTACAATCCCTCTGCTTTGCTTCCTAGTTTGCCTCCTGAGAGTTCTTCGCTCGAAGGAACTCCTCTGCCTCCCTGTCAGTGGACAGATCACCTGTAGGTGGTGCCAGTCACATTGGGATGGAGAAGATAAAGTCCTTGTGTACAGCTTCCATCACGGGCAAAATACTATCTCCTTCATTGGCACGTGAAATCTACATTCAAAGCTTCCTTCAATTTACCCAAGTGTCTTCAATCTTGTTTTCTCCTCAAACTGAGAAGACAAATTTCGTCCTGACCTGTTCCTTGTAATCGATTTCACACTCAACCTCTTCATTGGGCCAATTATCACATTAACGACAACAAACCAACAAACATTAGTAGGATACAAACTAAATTAAATATGCTGCAGGAAATGACTGATTCAGACTTCTTCAGAAGGGTCCCGACCCGAAACGTCACCTGTCCATTCCATCCACAGATGCTGCCTGACCTACTGAGTTCCTCCAGCACTCTGTGTTTCTTTTTTGTAAACCAGCATCTGCAGTTCCCTGTGTCTGCGGGATAAGATAGCCATTGCTGCTAATGTTGAATATGAGGAAAGATTGAAAAGACTAGGCTTGTATTCACTGGAGTTTAGAAGGATGAGGGGGATCTTATAGAAACATATAAAATTATAAAAGGACTGGACAAGCTAGATGCAGGAAAAATGTTCCCAATGTCGGGCGAATCCAGAACCAGGGGCCACAGTCTTAGAATAAAGGGGAGGCCATTTAAGACTGAGGTGAGAAAAAAACTTTTTCACCCAGAGAGTTGTGAATTTGTGGAATTCCCTGCCACAGAGGGCAATGGAGACCAAATGGATGGATTTAAGAGAGTTAGATAGAGCTCTAGGGGCTAGTGGAATCAAGGGATATGGGGAGAAGGCAGGTAGGGTTATTGATAGGGGATGATCAGCCATGATCACAATGCATGGCGGTGCTGGCTCGAAGGGCCGAATGGCCTCCTCCTGCACCTATTTTCTACGTTTCTATGTTTCTATGAATACGCTCAGGGTTCACCTGTAGCGTAAGATAGAAAGGTAAGGGTGTCTTACTCTCAGCTGACCCATTACATGAACCCCATTGCTCAGCCCTAGGGATAGCTTTCCCAACATATACGAGGGAATTCATTTCTCTATCAATCGCTGGTCAAGATTCCCGCACGGCCTGCAGTAATTGCGTTACTGTCCCAGTTCCACAAGGATCCTAATCTCTCTGCCTTACACCATCTATCTTTCATTTATGCCCCATTCACTCCATGCCCACTGATCCTTTCTGCCGCCAGAGGCCCAAACAAATAGTCTTCATCTGCTTCCTACACGGTTCACAGACAGCGTCCCGATACCCCCATCACTCCCCACTCGGCCAATACCATCAGTGTCACCACCCACTATCACTCAAACCTTGCAGCACCCTCTGCCTGCTGCAACTCAACTCCATCACTCCATCATAAAACATAGACCGTAGAACAGCACAGGAACAGGCCCTTCGGCCCACAATGTCTGTACCAAATATCATGCCAAGTTAAACTAATCTCCTCAGTCAGCACACGATCCATATCCATGTGCCTATCTAAACACCTCTGAAATGCCACTATTGTATCTGCCTTCACCACCACCCCTGGCAGCACGTTCCAGGCACCCACCACCCTCTGTGTAAAAAAACTTGTCCCGCACAACTGCTTTAAACTTTGCCTCTCTCGCCCTTAAAGCGATGCCCTCTAAGTCTTTGATATTTGTACTCTGGTAAAAATGTCTTGAGTGTCTACCCTATCTATCCCTCGCACCATTTTATACATTTCTATCAGATCAGCCCTTCACGTCCAGTGTTCTGGAGAAAACAATCCAAGTATAGAAACATAGAAATTAGGTGCAGGAATAGGCCATTCGGCCCTTCGAGCCTGCACCGCCATTCAATATGATCATGGCTGATCATCCAACTCAGTATCCCGTACCTGCCTTCTCTCCATACCCTCTGATCCCCTTAGCCACAAGGGCCACATCTAACTCCCTCTTAAATATAGCCAATGAACTGGCCTCGACTACCCTCTGTGGCAGAGTGTTCCAGAGATTCACCACTCTCTGTGTGAAAAAAGTTCTTCTCATCTCGGTTTTAAAGGATTTCCCCCTTATCCTTAAGATGTGACCCCTTGTCCTGGACTTCCCCAACATCGGGAGCAATCTTCCTGCATCTAGCCTGTCCAACCCCTTAAGAATTTTGTAAGTTTCTATAAGATCCCCTCTCAATCTCCTAAATTCTAGAGAGTATAAACCAAGTCTATCCAGTCTTTCTTCATAAGACAGTCCTGACATCCCAGGAATCAGCCTGGTGAACCTTCTCTGCACTCCCTCTATGGCAATAATGTCCTTCCTCAGATTTGGAGACCAAAACTGTACGCAATACTCCAGGTGTGGTCTCACCAAGACCCTGTACAACTGCAGTAGAACCTCCCTGCTCCTAAACTCAAATCCTTTTGCTATGACCAACTTTTCCTTGCAGTAAATACCCTCTAAACCGGGCAGCATGCTGATAAACCTCCTGTGTGCCCTCACCTATGCCTCCACGTCCTTCCTGAATGGGGCGCCCAGAACTGCAAGCAGTTGGCATTTGGACCTTCCACTCTGAGCGCTGTATGTATGCATCTATGTATGTATTGTTGATCTATGTACCACTGTTTGTAGCACGTTAGTACCTGCAACAATAGAAACATAGAAACATAGAAAATAGGTGCAGGAGGAGGCCATTCAGCCCTTCGAGCCAGCACTGCCATTCATTGTGATCATGTCTGATAATCCCCAATCAATAACCCGTGCCTGCCTTCTCCCCATATCCCTTGATTCCACTTGCCTCTAGAGCTCTATCTAACTCTCTCTTAAATCCATCCAGTGACTTGGCCTCCACTGCCCTCTGTGGCAGGGAATTCCACACATTCACAACTCTCTGGGTAAAAAAGTCTTAAATGGCTTCCCCTTTATTCTAAGACTGTGGTCCCTGGTTCTGGACTCGACCAACATTGGGAACATTTTTCCTGCATCTAGCTTGTCCAGTCCTTTTATAATTTTATATGTTTCTATAAGATATCCCCTCATCCTTCTAAACTCCAGTGAATAAAAGCCTAGTCTTTTCAATCTTTCCTCATATGACAGTCACGCCATCATAGGGATCAATCTCATGAACCTGCGCTGCATTGCCTCGATCACAAGGATGTCCTTCCTCAAATTAGGAGATCAAAACTGGACACAATACTCCAGATGTGGTCTCACCAGAGCCCTATACAACTGCAATGTAAACATAGAAACATAGAAAATAGGTGCAGGAGTAGGCTATTCGGCCATTCGAGCCTGCACCGCCATTCAATATGATCATGGCTGATCATCCAACTCAGTATCCTGTACCTGCTTTCTCTCCATACCCCCTGATCCCTTCAGCCACAAGGGCCACATCTAACTCCCTCTTTAATATAGCCAATGAACTGGCCTCAACTACATTCTGTGGCAGAGAATTCTAGAGATTCACCACTCTCTGTGTAAAAAATGTTTTTCTCATCTCAGTCCTAAAAGATTTCCCCATTATCCATAAACTGTGACCCCTTGTTCTGGACTTCCCCAACATCGGGAACAATCTTCCTGCATCTAGCCTGTCCAACCCCTTAAGAATTTTGTAAGTTTCTATAAAATCCCCCCTCAATCTTCTAAATTCTAGCGAGTACAAACCGAGTCTATTCAATCTTTCTTCATATGAAAGTCCTGACATCCCAAAAATCAGTCTGGTGAACCTTCTCTGTACTCCCTCTATGGCAAGAATGTCCTTCCTCAAATTAGGAGACCAAAACTGTATGCAATACTCCAGGTGTGGTCTCACCAAGACCCTGTACAACTGCAGTAGAACCTCCCTGCTCCTATATTCAAATCCTTTTGCTATGAATGCTAACATACCATTCGCTTTCTTCACTGCCTGCTGTACCTGCATGCCTACTTTCAATGACTGGTGTACCATGACACCCAGGTCTCGTTGCATCTCCCCCTTTCCTAATCGGCCACCATTCAGGTAATAGTCTACTTTCCTGTTTTTGCCACCAAAGTTGATAACCTCACATTTATCCACGTTATACTGCATCTGCCATGCATTTGCCCACTAACCCAGCCTATCCAAGTCATCTTGCAGCCTCCTAGCATCCTCCTCACAGCTAACACTGCCCCCCAGCTTCGTGTCATCCGCAAACCTGGAGATGTTGCATTCAATTCCCTTGTCCAAATCACTAATATATAGTGTAAATAGCTGGGGTCCCAGCACTGAGCCTTGTGGTACCCCACTAGTCACTGCCTGCCATTCTGAAATGGACCCATTAACTCCTACTTTTTGCTTCCTGTCTGCCAGCCAGTTCTCTATCCACATCAATACTGAACCCCCAATACCCTTTGCTCTCGTTGACCAAAGTAAAGCACTTTGATCAAAGAGAGTTGTTTATAAATTTGCTATAGAAATAAAATTGACTTGACTTTGACTTGACTCTCTATTCCTGCACTCTAAAAGCAACAAATCTACAAACCCATCCCCTCTACACCCCTCCTTTGTTGTCCCATGCCAAAAGGTGGGGGTTCGTATCTGGCCCACGTCACAGAAATCCCTTTCTCTCATTCTACTACCCTCCGTTATTCCAGAGAAAGCTGCTCTCTAACTGGATACACAGTAAATCCCAGCTAACATGCTCACAACAGTTGGCCCATATCTTACAATTGAATGCCCAGTTGTAACTCTGATCCCTCCAAGTATTTTCCTTACTAATATTAACATTGACCTTCTAATCAACAGGCACTATATCACCCACCTGTACTTCCCCCATTCTGGAATGAAACGCGAACCGCAGCAGCTTAGTAATTCAATGACAACATGGCCTGTTTAGTATTCCAAACATCATTCAACAGAGAAGCTTATTTTTACATTTGGCAACCGTTACATTTCTCCCTATATATCTCTCTCTCGGTGAACCCAGAGGAATCTCTTGCAGCTTCATTCGGACTGAGTCACACTGGGCAATTACAGGGCTCCACCATAAAATGTCAACCTATTGACGTCACTCTCCGTCCGAGAGTCAGAGGGTTGTAGAGGACAGAAACAGGGCCATACACCAATGTTATCCATGTCAATCTTTCTGCCCATCTACACTAATCTCATTTGCCCACATTTAGGACGGTGTCCTTGCCTATTTAAGTGCCGGTCTAAATGCATCTTGAACTCCTTTGGGAGTGCGTTCCAGATATCAATAACCCTCTGTGTAAAAGATACCTACCCCTCAGATCTCTTTACCTCTCACCTCAAACCATGCTCTCTTGTTTTTGATGCCTGCTACCATGAGAAAAAGATGTTGACTATATACCCTATTGTTGCCTCTCATAAACTTATGTACCTCGATCGGGCTTCCTCACTCCAGGGAGTGCAGCAGTGGTCTGAGAGGGTTGAGGGTCTATGTCAGGACTACCTTGAGTTGGTGGAGTATAGGGGACATGCCTTGCCTGGAACTTTGCCTGTTTAATAGTGTTGAGTAAAAGATATTGAGCTCACCGCTGATATCATTACCAGGGACTGGCCCTAACTACAGCTTGTGGCCCATGATGGTATTGAAGACCAATTCCTTGTTTTTTCCTACATTTTTATTTCTCTTTTGTAACAATTTGCATTAGGATTTCATTAGATACAGGAGCCTGAAAACTGTAACGTCCAGGTTCAGGAGCAGCCATCAGGCTATTAAACAGTACAACCTCCAAGTAAACTCTGAACAACATAGACTTGGGGCATGGGTTCTGTCTTTTTGCACTATTATGGTTTATTTGTTTTGTGCGTGTGTGTGCATGTGTGTGTGTGTGTGTGTGTGTATGTATGTGTACGTGTGTGTGTATGTATGTGTACGTGTATGTGCGTGTGCGCGTGCACGTGCGTGTGCGCGTGTGTGTGTGTGCGCGCGTGTGTGTGTGTATATATGTATGTGTACATGTGTGTACGTGTCTGTGTGTGTGTGTATATGTATGTGTACGTGTGTGTGTGTGTGTGTGTGTGTGTGTGTGTGTGTGTGTGTGTGTGTGTGTGTGTGTGTGCTTGTATGTATGTGCGTGTATGTGTGTGTGTGTGCATATGTGTGTGTACGTGTGTGTACGTGTATGTGCGTGTGTGCGTGCGTGTGTGTATGTGTGTATTTATCTATGTATATATACATACACTGACCTATTTTTTCTTGTTTAATATATTGTTTACAGTGTACTGTGTTTACATATTCTGTTGTGTTGCTGCAAGTACGAATTGTTCTATCTGGGACATGTGACAATAAAACACTCTCTCCCCATATACTTATTACAAGGCGCCATGTGCACTTTTGTATATCGATCTACAAGGACATTAAAAAAAAAGTCCCTTGGCAACAAATAATTGCTTTCCGAAATCCCACTGCAACAGAGCAACCTCCACGTTACCCCGACTGATACACATATCCCGGGAGTCAAGATTACTCAGGCCATTTTTTGCCAAAGAAAGGAAGAACTTGGCAATTATACACAGCTGCTTACAAAGTTCGTTAATGATGTTGGAGAAATTGTTAAACGTAGCCCGTGCCATTAAATAGAAAACATTGCGTCCAAGCTTGTGCGTCCAGGTTTGTTTTCACTTAAACTTTGGCACGATGGAAACATTTTCCTTACTGATCAAACCGAGACTATATACCCAGTCGGATGAGTCTGGCAGAATTGTCCACTTAGCCAGGAAATGTTGGAGCCTAACGAAGGTCAGATTTCAATCTGCTGACCAACTGCAAGACTCCCAGTTGACGGAGGATTTTATCCCTGCCCCAGCTGATAAATCACAGCAAATCAATGAAGTGATAACAAAGGTTTTCAAGGCCCATGGTATGGGGGTTTACCCAGACTGTCCAAATCAGGTCAATTTCAACTTTTACGAAGTTTATCTCAATCTTCATGTAGTCTTTAATTAAAAACATCTGGTGGAATTATACATACAATCCTTTTATTTGTTCTCTTTGCCAATTCCCTGAGCCTACTGTCAAATTCCCTTACATTTCGGTAATGATTCTTTGGATCGAAACAGAGTTCAAACAGTGTAATCTGAAGACCAATTTTTTTTTTTTTCGGTGTTACTAGTTCTGAACCATAGGACTACTAATGCTGAGTGTAATGAATTGTTCTGCTGGCGATATGTCAGCACTGACTTTGAAATGGAGTACTTTGCACATCGGGAGAAGTGTTGCTCGATTTTGTCCAGCAGAATTTCAATATACCGGTATTCTGTTGCATCCTGTTGATCCAATATCTGATCCACTCTAGATCCTTGCAATACAACACCAAGTACTGTATGAAGTGTTGTGTGCAGTTCTGATCACCCCTTTATAGCAAGGATATGGCGGCTTTGACGAGGCAGAAGAGGTTTACCAGAATGCTGACTGGATTAGAGGGTGTTAGCTGCCAAGAGAGGTTGGACAAATTTGGATTAAATTCCCTGGAGCGTCAGAAGCTGAGGGGAGACCTGAGAGAAGTTCATGAAATTGTAAGAAGCATAGCTAGGATTTGTTGGAACCTCAGACAGCCAACCATGTCATCTCTAAGTGCCCGCTCCACTACCCACCAAATGGAGCTCAGGGCCTGGCAGACATTGACACAGAGACAACAACGTGGCTGCTCAACACCCGGCTTGAGATCTAACTATTCCTTTGGTTTATTTATGTTTCATTCGCAAGAAGAAGAAGATTAGTAAAAATATGTTTCCCAGGCTGGCAATGTCAAATGATGGAGGGCGCAGCTTTAAGGTGGGAGGGGGGCAAGATGTGAGGGGCATGTGCTGCCAGGGGTGGTGGTGGAGGCAGATACAGTAGTGGCATTTGGATAGGGACATGGACATGCGAGGATAGGACGGATGTGGATTACATGCAGGCAGAGAAGATTAGTTTATGTTCGGCACGGACATTGTGGACTGAAGGACCTGTTCCTGTGCTGCACTGTCCAGTGTTCAACAGGTTTCATGGGTTGCAATGATGAATGCAGCCATTGTTAGCTGTAAGCACACATCCATCTGACAATCATCTCTGATAACCGGACACATATAACTTTACACACATTGGACAGAATAAAAAACAAAATGGATTATTACGTAGCATCTTTCAATGACAACAGGGTGTAGCAAAGAGAATTGAGGTCGATGAAGAAATCTTTTGAAATAAATGCATAAATTCTGCAAATACTCCGCCGGTCAGCCTGCATCTATGAAGCCGGAAACAAGAGTTCATGTTTTAACTTGGTGATCTTGTCGATCATGAACTTTTAAATGTATACATCACCCAGCAGCAGAGTGGCACAGCTGGTAGAGCTGCTGCCTCCCAGCGCCAGAGACCCAGCTTCGATCCTCACCTCAGGTGCTGTGTGGAGTTTGTCCGTTTTCCTTGTGACTGTGTGGGTTTCATCCGGGTGCTCCGGTTTCCAACCACCCCCCAAAGACGTGCAAGTTTGTAGGTTATTTGGTTCCTGTAAAATTGCCCCCAGTTTGTAGGGAGAGGATGAGAAATGGGATAACATAGAACTAGTGTGAACGGGCGATCGATGGTCGACGTGGACTTGAGGGGACGAGGGGGGGGGGGGGCCTGTTTCCATGCTGTGTCTGTCAATCAATCAATCAAAAAGGAATGCGAGGGGAAGTGAAGTGAGATGTGAGACGGAGGAGAAGAGACAACACCAATGTTTCAGCTCAGAGTCCGACCAATTCTGCAGTCGTAGCTGCTCCAATTCTGCACAGCCTCACTGCTCCCATGGTGTGGCAATGGTATCCTGTTGGCTATTATGTGCCATCTTGCCTTGTAATAGAGGAGGAAGCAGCAGTAACATGCGATGCTTCTGGGTGTCCTGTTGCTGTGGTGGAACCATGGCCGTGTGAACTAGCTGTGTGAGGTGGGTCTGGGTGGAGCTTGGTGGGTGGGGTGAAATGTAGCATATGTTGCTGCACTGAAGGCTGATACATGGGGGTTGCTATCATGTGAGTAGAGGGGAGTGGTGGAGAGGGGATACTGTTGGTGAAACATGGCGTTGGAAAATTAATTGGATCAGAACTTAATGGGAGAAGCACACAGTGGGATTTAGAAACAGGCCCTTCAGCCTGACTCGTCTCTCCTGACCAGAATGCTCCATCTAAGCTTGTTCATTTCCCTGCATCTGGTCCCTGTTGATTGAAACCGTTACTCTCCATGTACCGATTCAAATGTCTTTTATATAAAGTACCTTCCTCATCTACCTCCTCTGGCAACGCGTTCCATACACCCACCATGAGACTGGGTGACCTGCTCTGAGGAATACTCTGCCTGACTCCCCAAAGCCTTTCATTTATATATAAAGCATGGTAGGAACAGGATTCATAGAACAGTACAGCACAGGAACAGGCCCTACAGCCCACAAGGTTCATGCCAGACATGATGCCACGTTAAACTACTCTCTTCTGCCCGCGCGTGATCCATATCCCTCCATTCGCTGCATATCCATGCGCCTGTCTAAAAGAGTCCCTATTGTATCAGCCTCCACCAAGAGCAGACCTCTCTATCAAAACATGGAGGAGACGGGGGACACTATTTTTTGGCGGCCACGCGCGCATGCGCACACTCACACTTACACGTGCGAGGCTTCGGAGGCTCAATCCAGCGCTAAATGCAGTTCAACTCTGCCTGTCTCACCGGTTAACTACAGCCCTGTCTGGACTGACGGGATACCAGCGCTGCTTCTCCGCTCTGGCCATATTTCCCGCAAGTCCAGGGAGGGCTGTAGGCTCACCTGGCGGGACAGGCAGAGTTACCTGGGTTTAGCGCTGTTTCTCTGCGCTGGCCCGTCTGATTCCCGACCAAAGATCCTATAGCGGAGGATCTTTGCTGTCGACGTCTCTGTGAAATTCATTGCCACATATGACTGTGGAGGCAAAGTCATAGGGTATTTTTTAAACAGAGGTTGATAGGTTCTTGATTGTTAAGGGTGTCAATGATTACAGGGACAAGGCAGGAGAATGGTGTTGAGAGGGAAAAATAGATCAGCCATGATCAAATGGCGGAGTAGAATCGATGGGCTGAAGGGCCTAATTCTGCTCCTATGTCATACGATCTTAGGATAATTATGTTTAAGAGGCACCAAACACAAGACGCTGGGGGGGAGGGGGGGAGATTCAATGGGTCATGCGGCATCTGCGGAGGGAATGGGCAGACAATGTTTCTGGTCGGGACACATCTTCAGCCTTCCTTGAAGAGGTGCCGGCTGGATTTTAGCGCCATCCAATTTAAACTGGTTCGATCTGCTCCACAGCATGGAGACTCCTTTCCTGAGGTGCCAATTGACAGCAGCTCATTTAGCAAAAGCTGGTGCTGCAGGCATTAACAGGTGGGCAGCACTAAGTCTGAAATCTGACCGGCTCGTCCCACACCTTAGTTCAATCCTTCTATCTGGCATTTTTCAAGTTATCCTCCAAAACAAGCGAATGGGAACAGATACATGGTGGGCAGAATAACCGTGAGAGTCTCAAATGAAACTAGCTCCACATTTCTTTGTTTATCTGACAAATTAAACATTTACCAAAGGCATTTTCAGAGAGTCAGGGTGTTTATTTCACGGAGGGATTATCCAGGCACCAGAGAAAGTCACAGCATAAGTAAACATGTGCACATGATTCCAATTAAATGCCGCATTACCGGGGAGAATTCTTCATGACAGGTTTGGCAGTTGGACTCACATATTAATTGGTGGACATGTGTTTGGAGAGTTGATGAAGTTCAGTCACTCTATTTTTAAAATCCATTAAACACTGCTCGAGTTTCCTTGGATCGCCAACACCTTGTATCCATGTCACCAGGGAGGTTGGCATGAGGGGTTCCAAGAAATGGCGACACAACAGTAGAACTGCTGCCTTACAGCGCCAAAGACCAGGGGCTCCATCCTTACTGCGGGTGCTGTCTCTACAGAGTTTGAACCTTCTCCCCGTGACCTGTGTGGGTTTTTCCGGGTGCTCTTCCGGTTTCTTCACACACTCCAAAAACGTACAGATTTGTTGTTTAATTGGTTTCAGTTAAAAAAAAAAAAAAATTGTCATTTGTCCCTAGTGTGTAGGATAGTGTTAGTGTACAAACTGATCGCTTGTCAGCGTGGACTCGGTGGGCCAAAGGGGCCTGTTTCCACTAAATTGCTCATTGGCACAGACAGGGACGGCCTTAGGAGGTGCGGGGCCCAATTGGGAACACTTTTCATAGAAATATAAATAAATAATTATAAATGAGTCGCGTGCCGTGAGTAATATGACAGTCAGTCGGCTTTAAATAAAATCTTAAACTGCGCCTGCGCAGATGGTTCTCCTCGCCGTAAAAATAAAAATAAATAAAGTAACAATTTAATTTGCCCAATGCTTCCAAATCTCCTTCTTTCTGAATTACTGAATGGGTGGGGGGTGGAGGGTGACGGCAGGTGGAAAGATGGTGGGAAAAACGGGAGCATACCGGGACAAGTTGAATCAGTTGTCACCTTATTGAATGACTATACTAGTTCAAGGGACCAATTGGGGGGAGAGTTCCTTTCACAGCGTGTGGGGAGTCTAGCCAGGGGTAAAGTTGCGGGGAGGGCAGGAACGTTGAGAAGGAGAGGGACGGGTAGTATCGGGGTGGCCAGTCGGTAGGTAGGAGGGTGCCAGTATCCCACTCACTCACCGCTGCCGTGGCGCTCCGGATGCGGAGCCACCGCATTGTGGCCAGGGAGGGAAGTAGCTCACGTAGTTACGAGTGGCCGCCATCATCGGACAGCGGAACCGACAGCCATCTCAGCGCCTTCTGCCGGCCCGCTCACCTCTGGCAGTGCTCTCCGTCTGAACAGTGAGGGGACCAGCTCAAGAGCAAAGACCATAGAGCGGAGCGGGTCAGCGGGGGATGGATAACATCACAGCGGGCGGTGAAGCTTACTCCTGTGTCAGTGCGAGTCTATCTTTCTTGGCCAACAGCCTAACCTTCGGCCTCCAAGATGCAGGTACATTTTCTAGCAATGTTACAAAATTTTGAGATTTAAAAAATCAAGTCTTCAATTTATCCCATCAGATAAAGCATAAAAAGAAGTTTAATTTGACACCTAATTCACTTTCATACCTTCAGTATTAAAAACGTTATGGCCATTTTCATACACAGAAATTAGCATCTTGTTCCCTATTGCTTTTCCATTGGCTTAATGCAAAAGCTGTGATCGAGGACAGTCAAAAGCCCATAACTTTCTTAAAAATTAAGAAAACTGAATGAAATTTTCAGTTATTGTAGATTGAAGCATTCTGAAACAAATATAAAACATCTTACTTGGATGACCTGAAATTAAAGCATATAATTAGTTCATTACCTAATTGTAGCTAATTACAGAATTGACGGAAATAGTAATAAAGACCCAGACTGCCTTGAAAATTCAAAAATGTGATATTCTCAAGGTCAGAACTTTAATATTATTGTATTATATGCAGTAAGTCCGTAACAGGTAAATAAATTACAATTTCTAGCAATAGACCAATTCTTTATGGAGAAGATCAGTTACTAGCTGGTACATTGGCATACCATAATCAGTAGCATCATCATACTCCTCAGATTGTAACCAATAAACAACTCTGTTTTTCCTCAACTTTTCAATGTTGGCATTGTAAACTACAAGTTTTTGCTCTTCAAACCACGCATGACATGCCTTTCTGCCCACTACTTTCCCATTAAGAATGTCCTGTAGATTCAATTTCTTAACAAAAGGATAATTTAAAAAAAGCCTAAGTATCCAAATAACAAACTAATCCCATTCACACAAGTATTCACAATATAACATGATTTTTAAAGCCCCCCATGAGAAATTTTATATAACTCTGAAATTGAGGATAGACAAAAGCTGGAGTAGATCAGCAGGACAGGCAGCGCAGCGACTCTGGAGAGAAGACCCTTCTTCAGACTGAACTGAACTCTCGTCGGTGAGAGTACTTGTGATTGTCTGAAGAAGGGTCTCGACCAGAAACGTAACCCTCTCCCCAGAGCCCCTGCCCGTCCTGCTGAGCCACCACAGACGGGGAGTTGAAGGTAGACACAGGGGGGTCCACCTTCAACTTCAGAGCCAAACAAAAAACACAGAGTGCTGGAGGAACTCAGCGAGCAAGGCAGCACCCGCAGAGGAAACATATCACTTATCAGGAGCCGCCACGGGCCAGGACTCTCTCCCCCCCCCAACAGAAAGGAACCGCAGATGCAGCCGTCACCGTAAAGAAGGAACTGCAGATGCTGGAAAATCGAAGGTAGACAAAAATGCTGGAGAAACTCAGCGGGTGAGGCAGCATCTACGGAGCGAAGGAAATAGCCAACGTTTCGGGCCGGGTCTGAAGAAGGGTTTCGACCCGAAACGTTGCCTATTTCCTTCGCTCCATAGATGCTGCCTCACCCGCTGAGTTTCTCCAGCATTTTTGTCTACCGCAAAACGTCAATGATTCCGGGAATGCCGGGAGAGGTAGAGAGAGAGAGAGATGGGGAGTGGGAGAGAGAGAGAGAGCGCGCGAGAGAGAGAGGGATGGAGAGAGCGAAAGACAGAGACACAACATGGGTTGGTAGGTAAATTGAATGACTAACCTGCTGCACATCAAGAAGCTCACCAAGAAGAAGCCCTCAATCATGATGGTGAGTTTTAAGAAATTCTCAATGTGTCATCAATGCATCGATCTACATTCCTCAGTAAATGTAATTGTGTTTTGAACAAGTATTAATGACGCTGTGTGAATTGTATTCAAAGGACGCAGCTTCATTAATACTTGTTCAAAACACAATTACATTTACTGAGGAATGAGGATTGATGCATTGATGATCCATTGTATAACTACTTGTTAACTACTGGCTGTTAACAAGTGCTACAGTAGTAGTTAACAAATCCGTTTTTTTTTAAATTACAAGCTACAGCCTGGAAACAAGCCCCTCGGCCCACCGAGACCACTCAGACCATCCTAGGGGCAATTTTACGCAGGGCTAATTAACCTACAAACCCGCACTTCTTTGGGATGTGGGAGGAAACCCATGCAATTGCAGGGAGAACGTGCAAACTCCACACAGACAGCAGCTGAGGTCAGGATTGAACCCGAGCGTCTGGTGCTCTGAGGCGCCGAGGCGGCAGCTGCACCACTGTGCTGCTCTTGATCCATCTCTGCTTTCTAAACTGTAAAGAGTAGATTGCCAACCTGCCCATCCTTTCCTCATCGAACAACTCTTCCATCCCAGGAGTCATCCCAGTGGACGTTCTCCACACCTCCTCCCATGAAAGCACATCCTTCCTTCAAAAGGGAGATCAAACGTGTAACCTGTGGTCCAAGTGTGGTCTCACCAATGCCCTGCACTGCTTTAGTAGAACTTCCTTGTTTTTGCACTAAATCTCATTCACAACAAATGTTGATGTTCCATTTGGGTTTTTTTAACTTGCTTTTTCTGCACGTGTGTAGAAAGACCTCCCATCGCTAGTAATCTCTCTCCAGTTCTATTCATTCTACCAAAGTGGATCAACACACAGTTCCCCACATTACACTCCATTTGTCAAATCTTTGTCTTCTCAATTAACCTATCTCTATTCCTTTACTGAAGGATGTCCTGACCCAAAAAGTTGCCTGTCTTTGTCCCTCCTTACATGCTGCTTGCCCCACTGAGTTCTTCCAGGAGTTTGTTTTTACACTTAATCCCTTTAAAGACTGTTTGTATTCTCCTCACCCATCTTTGTTTCCTCAACAAAACCTAGCTACAATACACTTAAGGGCCTGTCCCACGAGCATGCGACCTGCATGCGGCAAGCGCGACCAAACCGGAAGCGGGGGCCGTGCGGAAGTCGAGTGATCCCCGTACAGGGCTGGTCCCACCAGCATGCGCCTGCATGCGGCGAGCGCGACCAAACCAGGAGCGGGGGCCGCGCGGAGGTCGAGTGAGTGACGCGAAGTTCGAGCGAAGTCCGCGGGAAGTTCGAGCGTGATGTACGGCATGGAGACGCTGCGTACGGCGTCGAGGCAGCTGCGGGCCGGCAGGCCGATGCCGCGCGGAATTTTTGAACACGGTCAGTTTTTCGGAGCCCCGCGCGATGTCGGGACCAGCTCCGCACAACTCCATACGGCTCCGGCGATCGAAGTGGGACCGGCCCCGTGAGGCCGTACGGCTCAAGCGACCACGTTAGGTCGCGCTTGCCGCATGGAGTCGCATGCTCGTGGGACAGGCCCTTAACTCTTTTCATCCAAGTTACTTGTAAACAGTTGATGCTATGACATCTATCCCGTGACACACTAGCAATTAAATCTGGCCAACCAGAAAATGACCCACTCATCCCAACCTTTACCTGAAAAAAGAGGATGAGAGAAAAAAAGCACTTGCATTACTTAGTGCAAGCATGAGTGTAACCACAAATACTACAGGAGGCTGAAGAAGGGTCAAGGACCTAAATGTCACTTATCCATTCCCTCCATAGTTACTGCCTGAACCGCTGTTAAAGGCCTGTCCCACTTTCACGACCTAATTCACGACCTCTGACGAGTTTGCCCTTGATTCATACTCGCAACATGGTTGTCACGAGGTCGTAGCAGGCCGTGATGCTAGTCGTAGGTACTCGTGGCATCAAGTAGGTCAGGGCATTTTTCTAGCATGATGAAAAATGTCCACGAGTAAAAAACGTTACGAATTAGGTCGTGAAAGTGGGACAGGCCCTGTACTCCACATTTTGTGTTGTTATAACGTATCCTCCCTCCCATCCATCTGCTCCCATCACCATCATCGACAGACAGGCAGGCCAGAGACAGCCTACAATCAGCAGCACAACCAAAGACTGACTGCTGGAAAACACCGGCCCTCTGGAATAAACTGAGTCCACAGGCAAATGAGTTGCAGCTGGGTCTAATTAATGGTTATTGGACCAATTAATCAGATCCTTGTCAGCCCTACCCCTTATAAACACTGGAGCTCAGAGTAGGAGGGAGTAGTAGAGTAAGTTGCTGGGATGAAGCTAAGTTTGCATGTGCTTCCCAGCTGATGATAAGGGACCTTCTAGATGTATTTTGTTTGTTATTGGGAATAAAGCCTCTGGGGTGAGTTCACATTGCTACGAGTGCCAATAGTGGATAGCTGATCTGGTGCCATGACCAACGCCACAGTTGTCACAAACTTCCAGCATCTGCAGTTTCTTGTGTCTGCAGCAATTGCCAGAGTCTTTAATGAGGTGCATGATAACAGAACACATGGAATATATTACAGGACCTTGACAAAGTCAATGGAGATTTATGATAGAGAAATCATGTTTGGCCAACCAATGGGATGTTTTTCAAGGATATAACTGACAGAATGGAGAAGGGTGAATGGGTGAATGTGGAGGATTTTAGATTTTGAGAATGACTTTGTTAAAGTCATGGGTATTTGGGACCCAACTATACATGTTTTGGGTGAGGGAATTGAATGTAATATTTATACATTTGTTGACAGCATGAAAATGAGTGGGATCACAAGGCACAGCAGGTGCTGGAATCTTGAGTAACATGCAAAGTTTTTGTAGTAACTCAGCAGGTCAGGCAGCATCTATGGAGGGAGTAGACAGGTGATGCTGTGAGTTGCGATCCTTCTTCAGGGCAGTGTTGTGTGGACGTTCAGTGTGACTGAGGAAAATTAGTGAAGGAAGGTATTGCAGATGCTGGTTTAAACCAATACACACAAAAAGCTGGAGTAATTCAACGGGACAAGCAGCATCTCTGGCTGGAAGGAATGGGTGACGTTTCGGGTCGAGAGCCTTCTTTAGACTGAGTTGGGATCCTTCAGGGCAGCATTGTGAGTTGTGTGGGGATTATTGGGTGGGTGAATGCATGGCAGATGCTGTACTAGTACTATTATTATTATTGTTAAACTTTTATTTCAGACTCAAGGTCCAGACAAGGGACGACATTACATAAAACACATTGCATATTAAAAACACAATAAGATACATATAAAATCTTAGTATATCACTTATAAAAGTATCATATATTATATACAAAAAACACAATACATGATTTAAAATCTGAACTGTGGCATCTGATTGTTTGGGGAGTCAATGTCTGGAACATTCACTGGCCAGGAGTGTGGGCAGGGAACCCAGCGAGCAAGTGTAGCCAGGGCCAGGGTCTAGTCCGTGGGGTGGGTGTGTGGTGCGAGCTGGGATTGGGGTCTGGAATACCAGGAAAATGGAGTGGTCTGGGGATGGAGCTGGGGTCCAAAGTACTTATACATCAAAAATCAAAAATACATTTCCTGCTCCCTTCACCATTCCTAGATTCATTGCAAAATGTTTCATTCCACATTGTGATGATGGTGGGGGGGGGGGGGGGGGGGGGGGAGGGGAAATAAATGAAAATGTAAACATAAAGTATTTTGTCCACATATCTGCCACCTCTCTCACCGGTATCCACCTATCACTCGCCAGGCTTTGTCCTGCCCCCACTTCTTTCCCACCCTTCTACCCCACTACTGTCATCAGTCTGAAGAAGGGCCCCATTCTGAAATATCTCCTATCCATGTTCTCCACAGTGCTGCCCCGCACTTTGCATTTTATCAAATGAGTGTGTTTCTTAAACAAAGTGACATCCAATAGTCCAGAAAATCTGCCTGTCTGGCATTACCAGTTGGCAGGGTGTTTGGATCAATGTATTTTAACTTTATAATGTGAATAATTGTGAAGTTAACCGCTTTGGCAGGAGAATGGGAAAGTATTAAAGGCAGAGGATTGGTTTAATATTGTTGCTTGTACCACCCGAGATACAGTGCAAAACTTTGCTTTGTACGCTGCCTGGGGAAGGAATATCGTACATGAGTACAATCATGAGTGTAACAGGTAGTGTAAAAAGAGCCCTGGCCCCAGTTGTGGACGCCTCATTGCAGGAAGGATATGAAGGCTTTAGAGAAGATGCAGAAGAGATTTACCAGAATGCTGCATGGATCAGGTGGGTTCAGTGGATTAGGTGGAGAGCTAATACTCTAACCCACACAGGTTATTTCAAACCCTACTCCTGTGACACAGGGTAGTGAAAACATTTAACTATTCATCCCCAGCTAAAACATTTAACTATTCATCCCCAGCTAAACACTTGCTTGTTTATGTGCAAAACTATTCCAGGATCATGCTGGAATGCAGAGATAATGTCCGGCCTTATTCTTCAATTTATCGCATTAAATCCTTTCTCAAAGATGGTGCCAGAGTGTGCTGTTCCCAAGGAGGAGCTACAGTCATTAGATACAACCATTTACTCGTTTAAATCTCTTCTCTTCTTGTAAGTATAGACTATATTCTGCACTCTGTATCCGTCTATTGTACTTGAGTTTGACTTGATTGTATTTATGTATAGTATTATCTGATCTGTTTGGTAAAGCAAAGTTTTTCACTGTACCTTGGTATATATGATGATAATAAACCTAATAATAGGCACACGGAGAGGTTGGACAAGCGGATCGTTTTCTCTGAAATGCTGGAAGTTGATGGGAGACCCGATAGAGATATATAAGATTGTGAGATGCACAGATGGTGTAGACAGTCAGAACCTTTTTCCCCAGGGTGGTTTTAATTTGATAATTTTGTTTAAGTGTTAAGAGGGAACACGTGGTGTCCATGGGGACTTTGGAGGCTTTCCATGATTACTGGTCGCCGTTGAAGGTCGAGTGTTTTGTTGATAAACGGAACACTCGACCTTCAACGGCCATTTCGTGGATCCAGTTGACGTTGACGTTATTAATTTGACGATCATTTGTTTGTAAACTGTCAGCATAGGCAGTCTTTGATTGTGTTAATACTCTATGTTTATTTTTATTTTTTGAATAAAAGTAGTTTCATAATAAAATAAAAAATAAAATAAAAAAGGGTGGAACTATCAAAGACCAGAGAACATAGGTTGAAGATGAAAGGGGCAATGTTTATTGGAGATGTGCAAGGAAATTTTTTTTTTACAGAGTGGTGGGTGCCTGGAACACACTGGTAGTAGAGGCAGATATGATAGTGGTGCTTAAGAGGCTTATAGAAAGGCACGTGGATATTCTCTGAATGGAGGGATATGGATCACGTGCAGGCAGATGAGATTAGTTTAACTTAGCATCATGTTCAGCATGGACAATGTGGGCTGAATGGCCTGTTCCTGTGCCATGCTGTTCTGTATTACATGTTCTAAAGGAAACAGAGAGCAGCATGCAGAAGCTACGAAAGCAAGTGGTTTATTGGTCTATCTTGCGAGCAGGTTTTAAGTATAGAAGCAAAGATGACTTGCCACAATTAAACAGTTTGCTGGTGAGACAATAAACCTGGAAGACAATGTGCAGCTTTGGAAAGTTTACCTCAAAAAGTATGTCCTTGCTTCAGAGGGAAAGCAGCGAAGGTTTGCTGGGCTGATTTCCAGGATGGCAGGATCTGTTTGGGTCAACGGGTTTGGGTCAACGAGGTCGGAGCCCACTAGAGTTTAGGGGAAGGAGCTGCGATCTCATAGAAACATACAAATTCTGTTGAGGTTCAATAGGCCGGATGTAGGGAGGATGTTTAGCTGACTAGAAGTCTAGACCAACTATCACAGTCTCTGCATAGGGGGAGGATATTGGGACTGAGATAAGGAGGAAATGTTTTACTCAGAACATGGTGAAAGCGTGTGGAATTTCCGTCACAGAACGATGCAATGTCCAAGAATGTGAATGTGTTTAATTTCGTTAATTTTTTTAATTTTAGAGATATAGCATAGATGCAATCCCTTTGACCCACGCCGACCATCGATCGATCATCCATTCACACTAGTTCTATTTCATCCCACTCTCTCATCCACTCCCTGCACACATGGGGTAATTTACAGAGGCCAATTAACCTATAAATCTTCACATCTTTGAGTTGTGGGAGGAAACCAGAGCACCGGGAGGAAACCCTCGCGGTTGTAGGGAGAGCGCGCAAACTCCACACCAACAGCACCCAAGGTCAGGATCGAACCGGGTCTCGAGCGCTGTGAGGTAGCAGCTCCACCAGCTGCATCTCTGTAGAGCTGCCCTAAGAAGGATGTATTTTGTGGCAGATAAAGCATTGAGAGGTAGGGGGAGGGTGCAGGAGCAAGATGGTGGATCTGGCATGGTTGCTCTAAAGGACAGAACAGGCCCTAAGCACCAAACAGCCTCCTCCATCATTGGTCGTGTTTACGTTGCTATCACCCTCAATGCCCCCACTATCTCTGCCGCCCTTTCCTTGACGTTCCCAGGATACAGGCTGCCAAGATCAGGCATCTGACAACAACGCTCAGTTAATAGCTTCTCTCCAGAGGTAATGATTGTTTTATGATCCTCCCTTCCTTTTTGCCTAGGTTTTTTTTAACTGGTGCTTTGAACTCTGTTTGATCGTGAAGACACTAAATATTTGTTCAAAGTCTCTGCCATTTCCTTACTTCCCATTATTAAATCGCCAGTCTCATTCTCTAAGGAATGAGTGTTTAGTTTCACTATTTCCCCTCTCCAGAGTTCAGGGACAGATCTCCATAATTTATTTCCCCAGTATTAAAGATTCTAGAAACATTACTGTTCCCTTGTTCATCGCTGTCCTCTGCTCCACCACAAGTTGATAGATTTCCCCCTTTAATTTCTGCACAACTCCCCCTCCCCCGCCCCATTTCCCCAATGTCCTCCTTAAAACCCACCTCATTAATTACGTATTGCCTCCTCCTTTGGCTTTTTATATGCATCATCTCAGAAGCCTGTGTTCTGCATCATCTCAGTTGAATGTGGTTCCACGGTGAAGATGGAACGTGGGTGTAAATCGTTCATTTTATTGTCATTGTGGCCTCAATAGCAAACATCACCAGACACCATTAGACACATAACATCAATCTTCTGAGGTGAGAGTACAAGGTGGAAGAGGTTACACTTGAGATGTGCAGAACACAGACAAGCAAGCAGGAGCCCCTCAGTCCTGCCCCACCATTCAATGTGATCTCTGCTAATCGCAACTCCATCATCATCATCGTTGAAAACATTAGCGACGCAGTGGTGCTGGTTTCCGACGGGAACGGTGACGGAAGGATGCACCACTCATCTCCGTCCTCCAGTTCCTGCGGACTTCAGCCACTGGAAGTATAGCTTTATCATCATTCCTTCCAATGCTATGTCCGACAGCGATCGCAACTTCTATTGAAGTGTGGATGGCCGTTGGCTCGCTAGGCGCTTTTCTGCTCTTCGAGGGGTCTTGTTTTTGGTCCTGCTGGGGGTCAACAGCACCCTCCTCACCTGGCAAACCAGGATCTCCCCCCGACCTGACCTGGACTCTCAACTCCAACTCTGTGCCATTACCCCGCAACCTTCAATTCCCCAACCTTTCAAACCTTTAAGAAACATGGTAAATGGAGCTGAGGTACAGATGAGATGTGACATGTGCTTGAACAGCCTCACTGGGCTAATTAATAATAATAATGGATGGGATTTATATAGCGCCTTTCTAATACTCAAGGCGCTTAATTGGCTTAATTGGCTTAATTGGCTATTGTATTCCTGGGAAAATCCTATCCAGTGATTTGGGGGGGGGGGGGAATGGAATCAGAAACATTCCAGAAGAACTGGCTGCACAGTACACAGCTGGTGAAGCTGCTGCCTCAGCAACAGAGAGATGAGTTTGATCCTGATTTTGGGTGCTGGCTGTGTGGAGTTTGCACGTTCTCCCTGTGACCACGTTAGTTTCATTCGGGTGCTCTGGTTTCCTCCCACATTCCAAAGGCCACGTGGGTTTGTAGGTTAATTGTGTGTAGGGAGTGGGTGTGAAAGTGGGACACCATAGAACTAATGTGAACATTTGATCGATGATTGGCATGGACTCAGCGGGCCGAAGGGCCTGTTTTCATGCTGGATCTCTCAGCTAAAGAAGCAGCTTGTAGAAAAGAGCACCTAGACCTGAACTAGTGATGCACATTAATCCAAGTTGTCTGTGAAATATATAGACCGTGGCAAATCTGTAAAAGGAGCCAGGTTTATTCCAGCTTTGGTACCTGATTTCCATATCTGTCTGACATGTTGGCATCTTGCCAGGTTTCTGGGGTTGATGAAAGTCTGCTTTGGAATGAAATTATGGCCAGGTCAGGCCAGGTCAAAGTCTAGTGGGACGCATAGACATCTGGCCTGAGATAAATTGAGATTATTGAGAATTGAGAATTATTGAAAGATTATTAAGATTATTAAGGGTTTGGACATGCTAGAGGCAGGAAACATGCTAGAGTCCGGTTCTCTAAATACTTTCAAGAGAGAGCTAGACAGGGCTCTTAAAGATAGCGGAGTCAGGAGATATGGGGAGAAGGCGGGAATGGGGTACTGATTGGGGATGATCAGTCATGTTCACATTGAATGGTGGTGCTGGTTCAAAGGGCCGAATGGCCTACTCCTTCATCTATTGTCTATTGTCTAATATGAAGCTCATTAAATCCATTTGTGTAGCCCAGCCAATGAACAATGTCATGGGTGTCAAAGATCTGCCTTGTGGGCAGAGACTTTGTATAGCTCTGCATCTATTTTACTGGTTTAATGTCAGTAAATAAATACACCGATCATTTCCAGCCAGCCCCTGCTCTCTCGTGGGTCCACAGCTCCGTGCACATTTGACAGCAGCAGTAACAGACTTCCCCACAGTCTTCAGCGAACAGAACAGAAGGGGTTTTGTCACGCTTGGGTCTTGTGTACTTGGGAACCTGAGCTCAGTTACATTGAACAGTACAGCCCAGGAATAGGCCCTTCAGCCCACAATGTGTGTGCCGAGCATGATGCCAAGAGTAACTAATATCCTCTGCGCGCGATCCATATCCCTCCAATCCCTGCATCTTAAATACCGCCATCGTATCTGCCTCCACCACCACCCCCGGCCGTCTATTCAGAGCACCCACCACTCTCTGTGCAAAAAAAACCTGCCCCGCTCATCTCCTTTAAACTTATTCCCTTTCACTTTAAAGCTATGCCCTCTAGTCTTTGACATTTCCACCCTAGGAGTAAGGTTGGGACAGGTTGTGTTGATAACGCCTCATGCAATGTTTTCTTTTGGGGGTGATGGGATATGATCACAGGTGCAACAATCCTAAAAGACAGGTGTCAGGGTTTATGGGGAGAATGCAGGAGAATGGGGTTGAGGGGAAAAGTAAGATCAGCCATGACTGAATGACAGAGGGGACATGATGGGCTCAATGGCTTAATTCTGCTCCTATACCTTATGAACATGACCTAAGAAGCTCCAGACATCCCTAATGCCAGAAAATTGATGGGCGTTTTGTGGTTTCCCATTATATGGATTTGTTTTACTACAAACATAGAAACATAGAAAATAGATGCAGGAGTAGGCCATTCGGCCTTCGAGCCTGCACCGCCATTCAATATGATCATCTACTTCTGTGGCAGAGAGTTCCAGAGATTCACCACTCTCTGCGTGAAAAAAGTTTTCTTCATCTCGGTCCTAAAAGATTTCCCCCTTATCCTTAAACTGTGACCCCTTGTTCTGGACTTCCCCAACATTGGGAACAATCTTCCTGCATCTCGCCTGTCCAACCTCTATAGAATTTTGTAAGTTTCTATAAGATCCCCCCTCAATCTTCTAAATTCTAGCGAGTACAAGATGTGCAGGATGACTGTTGCCAACACAAACTGCTCTGTGATATCTCACGCTGATGGCAGAGAGGTGGGAGAGCTATCTCGTTTAGCAAACCTCCCCTGGTGGAAAAGGGTTTAATTGAGGCTGCGGCCACAGGGATCAGGCTGGTCTATCTCTCCTGGTGCTCCTGGCCATCAGCGGGGGTCACCAAGGGGAAGGGTTTGCTCGGGTCACCGTACGTCGGTGAAATTGGGAAGAGCCTCGGTGATATCTGCTTTGAGAATAAGCTGGAGTTCCGTCATTCTGATACTCTTGTAGAAGAGCTGAGCAGAGTCATGGTGCACGGACCAGCTTGCCCATCCTGCCAAGGTGCCCCATCTAAGCTAGTCCCACCTGCCCGCATTGTGCCCACATCCCTCCAAACCTTTCCTCCTGATATGGCTGTCCAAATGTCTTTTAAAAGTTGTTCTAGCACCTGCGGCACCCATCTACTCTGCTGCTCGTTCCATATACCCACCGCCTTCTGTGTGGAAAAGATGCCCCACAGATTCATATTAAATCTCCTTCCCCTCCCCCGATTCTTGATTCCCCTACTCTGGGTAAAATACTCTGTGCATTTAACCTACCTATTCCCTGCATGATTTTATACTCCTCATCCCTCCTACACTCCAAGGAGTAAAGCCCAAACTCTCCCTAGAAGTCAGTCCCTCAAGTCCTGGCAACATCCTCGTAAATCTTCTCTTCCAGCTCAATGACATCTTTCCAGAACCATGTGTGAGATGAAGCCTTGGTTGGGATGGTAGAAACAGAACACCATGTAGTTCCTCAAGCATGTTCTTTTCTCAATTAACTGGGTAATAAATATCTCCAACAAGCACACGACAGCTCTAGAGATATCAACGCGAGCAGACTTTTGGAAGCTCAATAAAGCAGACAAATTCAAGTTGACTCTGCCAGCACAAGAAATAGCCTTGGGTATCATTTTCCATGGACCATAAGATTTAGAGAACTCCTCCCCATAAAACTCGTGGTGCATGGAAAATGATAACACAAATTAAACCAGCATCTACAGTTGCTTCCTGTGCTACAGAGCTCCCGTCTCTGTTATTTATTGTATTACATGGAATACAGAACATGGTATTGTTGCATTTCCTCTCTTATCTCCACTGCTCTCACCTCCCGAAACAGCAGGAGGATTGGAGAGGAGTTAAATAGTTTCACTGACTGAATACTCAGGTCAGGAACTCACTACCAGAAAGCCAGGTGGAGGCAGGTCTCTCACCTGGAGCATTGCATATCAAGAGCTATGGAATGAGTGACACTGTGGCACAGCTGGTAGTGCTGCTGCCTCGCGGTGCCAGAGACCCCGGTTCGATCCTGACCTCTGCTGCTGTCTACGTGGAGTTTGCACGTTCTCCCTGTCTCTGCGCAGGTCTTCTCTGGGTGCTCCGGTTTCTTCCCACATCCCAAAGGTGTCTGGGTTTGTAGGTTAATTGTCCTCCGTAAATTACCCCTAGGGAGTGGATGTTAGAGTTAGGACAACTGAAGGTGCAGAAGGGATTGACCAGAACCGTACCTGGAGAAGTGGCCATTAGCTACAAGGAGAGGTTGGACAGTCAGTGGGTCAGACTCAGAGTTAATGTTTCTGGACCAAGACCCATCATCAGAACTGGCTCATCTTCTGGGTCATGGAGAATGGCCTTGCTCTTGTCAGCTCTTTACATGGCACGACAGCACAGGCCCATACGGCCCACAATGTCTGTGCCAAACTTGATGCCAAGTTAAAATAATCTCATCTGCCTGAATGTGATCCACATCCTTCCAATTCTGATATATCCATGTCCCTATCCTCTTAAATGCCACTATCTTCTCTGCCTCCATCACCACCCCTGTCAGCACATTCCACGCATCCACCACCTCTGTGTAAAAAACCCCATTAACGTTTAAATCTCATTTAAACTTTGACTCTTTCAGTTTAAAGCTGTGCCATCTAGTCTTGGACTTTTCCACCCGGGGGGGGGGGGGGGGAGATTCTGACTGTCTACCCTATCTATGCATCTCATAATGTTATATACCTCTATACCTCTGAGGTCTCCCCTCAGCCTCTGGTGTTCCAGATAAAACAATACAAATGTGTCCAGCAGCTTCTTGAAGCTCACACATCTTAATCCAGATTAACCTCCTCTGCACCATCTAGGCTGTGGGCCGAGGAGCTTTATTCCAGTGTTTCGTGACGCAAGTCACAGAACTACATGAAATGTTCGCATATTGTGTAAAAATATTATATAAATCAGCCCTGAAACTCGTCATGAACAAGACTTGCACATTTTTATTAAAATAGAGAAAAAACGGGAAATATTTCGGGTATTTTTAGTCCAATCAAAGCATGTTTAACATTGAGTTGTATGCCAGTTGGCCAATCACGCGCTTTGCTTCAGGCTAGCACACAACATAGCTGAGAGGACTTCACTGATGCCTGTTTTACTGGAGATTCCGATAAAGGTTCTTTCTAGTTCTGTGGAATACATGTCATGGAAACTTGCAGCAGGGTAATTGAATTTAATGAGAAAAGCATTAAGAAGGCTGAAGAATGTGCTGCTAAGTGGATGGAAGAGGAAGAAAGTCTTGAAAGCAAAGTCCCTGCTGAGTTGCTGCAGTCAAACTTTGTGAATCAACTCGAACTGAAAGGTAAGATCTAAAGTCTGAATTTATGAAAATCCATCTGTATGGACTTTTATTAATTTAATTGCACCCTTTATAATGTGAAAAAATGAGATTTGGAAGCTGTACATTCACTCATTCATTCATTCATTCATTCACTCATTCATTCATTCATTCATTCACTCATTCACTCATTCACTCATTCATTCATTCACTCATTCATTCACTCACTCACTCATTCACTCACTCACTCACTCACTCACTCACTCACTCACTCACTCACTCATTCATTCACTCACTCATTCACTCATTCATTCACTCATTCATTCATTCATTCACTCATTCATTCATTCATTCACTCACTCATTCGCTCATTCATTCATTTAGTCTAGCACACAACCCGGCCTTCAGTCTAGCACACAACCCGGCTGGGGCAGCGGCAGCGGTCACCCGGCCTCGGAGCTGGGGCAGTGGCAGAGGCAGCGGCGACCCGGCCTCGGAGCTGGGGCAGTGTTCCGGCGGTGGTGGCCACCCGACCCGACCGCGGGCCCAGTGGACAACATCGTCGGGAACTCACAGTCACAGGTTGGTGCGGAGCTGGGGCCGCAGCTGCCGAAGCTGCATCCGCTGGACTGGAGGGCCGCAGCTTCGGCAACTTCGACCGCCCCGGGTCGCAGCTTCGACCACCCTGGGCTGCGGAGTTGAACCGGCCCGTTCGCGGAGCTCGGATTCAACCGCGGGACTGACATTACTTACCATCGCCCGGCGGGGTCACAACATCCGAAGCCTGGATCGCCTCGGCGCAGAGGGAGAATAAGAAGGGATGAGACAAAGACTTAAGACTTTTGCCTTCCATCACAGTGAGGAGGTGCCTGGTGAACTCACTGTGGTGGATGTTAATTTGGTATAATAATATATAGTTTAAATGGACTGCAACACGGAAATAGGCTGCCCATGGTGTAATATGGGCATTGGCCACTAGATGGCGTTTACTTTCCCGATAGTTTAATTAATTAATGTGCAACTTTTGGCAATGACGAGTTATGACATCCTTCTCAATTATATTTCATCTAAATCTGTGGAAATTTTCATGGAGTTTGGTGACTTAGGTCACGAAAACCGATTTCTAGACACATTTTTGATGCTTGGCCCACAGCCTAATCTCATTGCTTGCAATCATTAATCGCATTCAGGGTTGGAGCAAGACAAGACAGAGAATGGGGCCCCATTTTTTACTGAGGTGGAGATCAGGATAGAAAGTCCTCTACATCCCAGGGCACAGGTCCACAATAAAGCTTAGACTAAGAAACAAGGAAGTGCAGATGCTGGTTTATCAAAAAAAATGCGATAGTGCTGAGGTAACTCAGTGGGTCAGGCAACTTCTCTGTTTAATGTGGATAGGTGATGTTTTGGGTTGGGACCCTTCTTCTGACTGGAGAACAAATCTGAAGAAGGGTCTCAACCAGAGACGTCACCTATTCTCAGTTCTCCAGTGATGCTGCCTGACCCACTCAGTTACTCCAGCGTTTTGTGTCGTTTTCTACAATAAATCTGAAAGGAGGAAGTCACACTCCAGTCAATGCCACCGATGAAGCCCAATGATCGACTGATAACATCGGAGGAGATTTTACGACCTAACATTCTTTGTCTCCGCCATTGAGGTCTCCTCGCACTCCGTACCAAGACCGCACAAAGCCAGATGCACGCGCTTCACACACGTACAAAACCAAGCAGCCTCGGTTCCCAGTGCAGCACCGCACTTTCCCACCGAGACGCATCCTCTGAGATCTCCCACAAGGGATCGTAGCACGTCAGGCAGCCAAACTCACTCAATATGTTCTCTAACACAACAGCCAGCAGCAAATCCCCCAGGGATGGAGTGACTGTTTTCTCCTCAGCCTGGGAGAGAGAGGACTGGTGATTAATCGCGTGATTGCCGCTGTTTGTGCCTGGTTAGTCTTGGCGCAAACATAATTGAAGATTATGAAATGCTTCTGTGTAATCCTCCTTCTCACATGTCACTACCCACTCACACGCTCTGCAGCTGTGGACGCACTGCTAATTAGTTACTTCCCTTCCCCCGAACTCCAGCATGGACCCTCCTTCTTTTGTCTCAGGTGGTCAGGATCTCCGACCGTGCAGGTGGCAGCCACTGAGCACAAGAACTGCGATGAAGGAGGCAGCTTAAAGCTCATCGCCACACTGGCCAGAGAGTGCAGAACCAGAGTAGATGCAGGATCTTTATGGTGGGTCATGGGTTATGTGCAAACTCGAACTGGGACAAGTGGAAAGAGCAGAAAACAGTTCAGCACAGGAACAGGCCATTCAGCCCACCATGCCTGTGCCAAATTATACCTATTTAATCTAATCCCCTTAATCTAATCCCTTCTGCCTCCACCTGTTCTATATCCCTTGGTTCTCTGTGTACCCATGTGCCTATCCTAAAGGGGCTGTCCCACTTGGGCGACCTAATTGGCGAGTTTAGAAGAGTTGAGGAGAGTTTGAAAAAATGTGATGTTGAAGACCTCCTTCGACTATGTAGAAGACCTCCTTCGACTATGTAGAAGACCTCCTTCGACTATGTAGAAGACCAGCTTCAACTAGCTACGACTACCTTCGGGAAAATTGGACACCGAATAGTGGAGAGTGAAGACGACCTCCTTCGACCTCCTTCGACCTCCCTTCGACTATGATGAAGACTATCTACGACTACCTTCGACTACCCTCAATTACCTACGACTAACATGCCGACCTACTACGACCGACTGACTAAACCTAGTAGTAAAAATAGTATCGACTTTTTCCATGGCGACCTTTTTTTACTCTCGGGCATTTTTTAACATATTGAAAAAAATGCTGTGACCTACCTGAGGCCTCGAGTACACGGGGATCACTCTCGAGCATGAAGGAGAGTTACGAAGATCTCCTACGACCATGCTGCGAGTATGAGTTGAGGGCAAACTCGCCAGAACTCGCGGATTAGGCCGCTCAAGTGGGACAGGCCCTTAAAGCCTCTTAAACACCACTAATATACCAGCCTCCACACCACCCCTGGCAGCACGTTCCAAGTAGCCCTGCACATCTCCTTTAAACTTTGCCCATCTCACCTTAAAGCTATGTCCTCAAGTCATTGGCATTTCCATCCTGGGTGAAAGGTTCTGACTGTCTACCCTGTCTATGCCTCTCATAATTTAATATATTTCGCAGGTCTCCCCTCAACCTCCGATGCTCCAGAGAAAACAATCCAAGTTGGACCAGGGTCAATGAGACGCCCGCTCTCGAGACACCAAGGTCACCCACTGGTTCTCCTCCCGGTAAACTGGGCGAGGCCTTTGATGGACAATGTACAGGGGAGGTTTATTTGGGCATGCTTGAGGTGTTGGGAGACCTGTCCAAAAGTCTGTGTGACTTGCCAGTTGCCTGAGTTGCAAAGCAACTGAACATTGTGTGATGATCAGTGAACACCCCTCTTCTCATGATGAAAGAAAGGCCGTCGATGAAGAGGCTGAAGATCAATGGGCCTCGGACCCTGTCCTGAGGAACCTCTGCAGATATATCCCAGGGCTGGGATGATTGAACTCCATCCACCACCGCCATCTGAAGATGGGTTCCAACCCGAAACCTCGTCTGTCCATTCCCTCCACAGATGCTGCCTAACCCGCTGAGTTCCTCCAGCACTTTTTGCTCAAGATTCCAGCATCTGCAGTTCCTGGTGTCTCCACAACTATCTTCCTTTATGTGAAATCTGACGCCAACTATTACAGGTTTAGTTTACTATTTGTGTCACATGTATCGAGGTACAGTGAAAAGATTAGTTTTGCTTGTTATTCAAACAGATCAGATATATGATACATAGATCCAATAAAGTCAAACTCAAGTACAATAGATCGAGGGACAATAGAAAGGGGAAGATATAGAGTGCAGAATATAGTTCTCAGTGGTGCATCAGTTCCAGGGACAAAGTTCATTCTAGAGGTGAATCAGACATTACCGTAGGTTTTGGAAGGACTGTTCAGAAGCCTGATAACAAAAGGGAATAAGCTATTCTTGAGTCTGGTGGCAAACTCTTTCAAGCTTCTGTACCTTCTGCTGAAAGTGAGCGAGTAGAAGAAGGAATGACTGGGGTGGGACAAATCTTTGATTATGTTGGTTGCTTTTCTGAGTCAGAGTGGTGTAGATAAAGTCAATGTTAGAGGGTCTGGTCTGTGTGATGAATTGGGCAACATCTACAACTCTCTGCAATTTTGGGTGGTCTTGGCCAGAGCTGTTCCTAAACCACACCGTGATGCAACCTGACTTTATGCTTTCTATGGCGAATCACTGGAGACATGCAGAATGTCCTCAGTCTCCTCAAGAAGTAGAGGTGTAGGTGTGCGTTCTTGGCTGTAGCATCAATGTGGTCGGTTCATGACGGATCATTGGTAATATTAACACCATGAAACTTGGAGCTCTTGGCCATTGCCACATCAGCACCATTGATGCTGAATAGGGGATGCACTCCACCATGCTACCTGACATGCTTATTGACCAGGTTACCTAAATTGCCACGGGTGCATCATCACCATTTGGCACAGATTTGGTTCTGCTGATATCATGAAATGCTTTGAAGAGTTGGCAGCCTTTGATGGACATGTTCAAGGCTCACTGCATGTGCAACAGAAGTGTTAGCTGCCATTAACAGTCCAGGTCTGAGTGTTATCCAGGTCTCAGTGCATGGGCCTAGGCTGTGGTGCTGCATAACTGGACCCCACGCTCTTCGCAGCAGAACCACCACACACTCTCCTCCTGCCGCTTCTTCCACATCTTCTTCCCTGACTCTCCTCCAAGTCCTCCTCCTCTGACAATGACCATGTGTATCCATCACTGTCCGCCACTCTGCATCGGGTACCCCTGAGGTGATCTGGCTGGATTCAGTCTCCCTTGTGGCTCTGGGAAGCTGCAAACATCAAACACTCTGCCAGCTGTCCCCGACACCAGGAGGAGATGCATCCATCCACTGTAAGCAAAGATGAGAGGTCCGCGGTGCTATGAGGAAGGGGATGATGGCACAGAGAGAGGCTGAACAGCTCCTCTGTGCCATCTCGTTCTCTGATCTTGCCTGCCATCATCAATACAGCAACAACACACATTGTTTAACAGATTTAACACAGTAATACCTCCCAACATGCCTCACAAGATCAATATCAGACCAAGGAAGGGGATATTGTAATTGTAATCACCTATTACAATACGTCAGTCCATACGACACTCAGTCAAAAAGACCTCAAACACCAAGGCAACTGAAGGTGCAGCTGTTGGGGAAGAGGAACCAGGGGATGGTAACGAAGGAATTAGTTTTGTTGGTTTAGTTTAGAGATACATTTAGAGATAGTTTAGGAAACAGGCTCTTCGGCCCACTGAGTCCACACTGACCAGCGATCCTCGCACATTAACACTAATAATAATAATAATAATAATAATAATAATACATTTTATTTATGGGCGCCTTTCAAGAGTCTCAAGGACACCTTACAAAAATTTAGCAGGTAGAGGAAAAACATGTAAGGGGAATGAAATAAATAGTAGAGACATGACTAGTACACAAAGTAAAGACAGAATACAATTCAAAACACAGTATGAGGCAATTAATGCACAGATGAAAAGGGAGGGGGACGTGGGGCTAAGGATAGGCAGAGGTGAAGAGATGGGTCTTGAGGCGGGACTGGAAGATGGTGAGGGACACGGAATTGCGGATCAGTTGGGGGAGGGAGTTCCAGAGCCTGGGAGCTGCCCTGGAGGAGGCTCTGTCCCCAAAAGTGCGGAGGTTGGACTTGTGGATGGAGAGGAGACCGGCTGATGTGGATCTGAGGGACCGTGAGGGTTGGTAGGGGGAGAGGAGATCAGTGAGATATGGGGGGGCCAGATGGTGGAGGGCTTTGTAGGTGAGGATCAGGATTTTGTAGGTGATCCGGTGGGAGATGGGAAGCCAGTGAAGTTGTTTGAGGACTGGAGTGATGTGATGCCAGGATTTGGTGTGGGTGATGAGTCGGGCGGCTGTGTTCTGGACCAGTTGGAGTCGGTTGATGTAGGTGGAGCTGATGCCAAGGAGAAGTGAGTTGCAATAGTCCAGTCGGGAGGAGATGAAGGCATGGATGAGTCTTTCAGCAGCGGGAGGTGTGAGAGAGGGTCTGAGTTTGGCGATGTTGCGGAGATGAAAGAAGGTTTTAATGACATGGCGGATGTGAGGCTCAAGGGAGAGGGTGGAATCAAAGATCATGCCAAGGTTGCGGGCCTTGGGAGATGGGGAGACAGTGGTGCCGTCGATGGTGAGAATGGGGTTATTGATTTTGCTGAGTGTGGCTTTGGAGCCTATGAGGAGGAATTCTGTCTTATCGCTGTTGAGTTTGAGGAAGTTATGTTGCATCCAGGTTTTTATAGCTGACAAACAGGAGTTGATATGGCAGAGGGGGGGGGGGGGGTTGTGGGGGGATTTGGTGCCGAGGTAGATCTGGGTGTCATCGGCGTAACAGTGGAAGTCCAGGTTGAAGTGGCGTAGTAGGGACAAATAACATTTATATCGAGCCAATGTACCTACAATACGTCTTTGGAGCGTGGGAGGAAACCGAAGATCTTGGAGAAATCCCCCACGGTCACATGGAGACTCCGTACAGACAGCACCCGTAGTCGGGATTGAACCCGGGTCTCGGGGTGCTGCGAGTGCTGTAAGGCAGCAACTCTGCCGCTGCGCCACCGTGCCGCCCTGTTGGGAAGAGGAACCAGAGGATGGTAAGGAAGGAATTGATTGATTGATTGAAAGATTCAGCATGGAAACAGGCCCTTTGTTCCACCGAGTCCACGCCGACCATTGTTCACCCATTCCCACTAGTTTTATGTTATCCCACATTCCTCATCCACTCCCTACACACTCGGGACAATTCACAGAGGGCTAATTAACCTACAAACCCGCACGTCTTTGGGATGTGGGAGGAAACCGGAGCGCCCGGAGGAGACCCACGTGGTCACAGTGAGATGGACACAAAATGCTGGAGAAACTCCGCGGGTCAGCAAGCATCTCTGGAGAACGTGGCTAGGCGACATTTCGGGTCGGGAGCTTTCTTCGGACCCGTGAACGTGCAAACTCCGCGCAGTGGAAGAGGACTAGAGTTGGAGCGGGCCTGTGATGCTGCAGGGGGGACACAACGGAGGGAATTGCAGTGGGGTGTGGGCTTTCCACTGCGGGTTGCACGGTTTGCTTCAGACGATGAATTGTTACTGCCTTTCGAATCAGTGGAAGAATTTGGGACCATTTTAGAAATTTATATCTGAGCGGCAGAGTGTAACACGAGAAGCCATGGAAAATGCAAATGCTTTCCCCGTCACTGTTGCTAAGTGACTGCACAGGGAAACAGACACGATGTTGTCTTCACGATTTGAAACACAAATGGCAACCGGGCAGGTGGAACATATTTACTGAAATCATTTCTGCGGCAAAAGATTTCACACCTTCACACAGTGCGCTAAAGCACCACTCCAGTTACAGTCACTAAACATTGAAATGTTATACATTGGCTGACCTTGAGATTTGACCTTCACATCCGTATCGGAGGCACAGACCTCGCAACCTAAAGCTGCGGGCTCTCTCAGCCTCTCCACTGCGATTTGTTGCAGTAACAGAGGAATTCTAGCCCAATTCTACATCTCCCTCATGCTTGAGTGAAATAGGACACAGGCAGAATGACAATAACAATGGAAGGATTTTGACGCTAAATGTCCTCTGTCCATTCAATAGCTTAATTTTAGACCTGCTTCAATCTCTAGCCTTTCTCCAACAATCTGCCTATCAGAGACCCCGCTCACCTGAGGTCATCTGTTGCCGGCCATGATTTGTCCGCCCCCCCCCCCCCCTCTTCTCTCTTCCAGTTTCTTCCCGCTCCTCCCTGCAATCAGTTTGAAGAAGGGTCCCAACCCGAAATGTCACCTATCCACGTTCTCCAGAGATGCCACCTGACCCCCTGAGTTACTTACTCTAGCACTTTGTGTCTATCCCTCCACATCTAATTATGCTCAAGATTCCAGCATCTGCAGTTCCTTGTGTATCCATTCTTATCTACATTACGCCTTCCAAGCAGATCGCGTCTCAAGATGTTTCACGATTGGGGGGTGTTTGTAAAGGTATGGACTCTCCCCACTGGAGTGTGAGCTTGTCAAGAAGCAATGCTGCTGAGGTGTGGAAGGTAGAAGTGAAGTGGTCCAGATTGGAGACAACTGATACAGTGAAAGCAAGGATGCGGATGCTGACCTGACAACCATGTCCTTCACGTTTGACTGCAATCTCTCACACGGTGGATTGGGTTGCAATGATCATCTGCTGGGCACTCATTGCAGAGAGGGCAAGTGATGGTGACCTCCATCGTGGGAAGAGTATGATGCTGTGCCCCAATATTGTCCATTAGGAGCAACCCAGATGTGATGTCAATCGGCATGCATTGCTTGATTTGATACCAGTATTTCCATACTGGAGCTCGATACCAGCTATGGGCTCCAGTCTGCACAGTGACACAGCAGGTAGAGCTGCTGCCTCACAGCGCCAGAGAAACGGGTTCAATACCTTGGGTGCTGTCCGTGCAGAGTTTGCATGTTCTCCCCGTGACCGCGTGGGTTTCCGCAGTGCTCCGGTTTCCTCCCACATCACAAAGACGTGCAGATTTGTAGATTAATTTGTCTCTGTAAATTGGTCCTAGTGGGTTGGGAGTGAATGCAAAACTGGGTTAACACAACTAGTGTGAATGGATGGTCGGTGTGGACTTGGTGGGGCCTGTTTCAACGCTGTATCTTTCAATCAATCAATCAATCAATCAATCTAATGCTATGCACCAACACAGTTGGACGTGTTAAATTCATCTGTGTAGCATTTAATATTTGGCTCCTTAGTATGTTGACATTGTGCCAGGGGACACTAATGTATAAATTGCATGTATTACAATGTTGAGACACATTTTATGATCAACATTAACACATGTTCAATAGCTGTTGGCATCCAACCTTTGGCCCACTTCCTTACTCCCAACCAATACTATTTCAAGGAGTCATCATAATTGCACTTTGACTTTCATTGTGTGTTGCATTGACTCAACAGGTATTTTGTATTTCTGCACTAAGGTAGCTGTAGACTATAGGAGGTAGTGTGCCAGCTTACTATCCAGTGGTATCAACATTGATTTCTCTAATTTCAAGTACTGTAACTCCGGCATTCCCTCACTCTCCGTCCCTCCCCCACTCTAGTCATCCTACCAGTTCCACCATTCGCATTCTTCTATCCCCTTCGTTAGCACATAATAATTTCCACCATTTCATACGTCAGCTCCAAACTATGTACCTGTCCTCGTGTCTTTTAAAGGTCCCCATTTTAAAGGGGATATGGAGGGCACGTTGCTTTTTACACAGAGTTTTTCACAGAGAGGTAGAACAATAGTGGTGTAAGAAAGAATTACAGATGCTGGTTTAAATCGAAGGTAGACACATAATACTGGAGTAACTCAGAGGGTGAGGCAGCATCTCTGGAGAGAAGGAATGGGCAACGTTTCGGGTCGAGACCCTTCTTCAGACTGATGTCAGGGGAGGGGGCAGGACAAAGATAGAACATAGTCGGAAACAGTAAGACTAGTGGGAGAACTGGGAAGGAGAAGGGGATGGAGAGAGAAAGCTTTCTAACTTCTAACCTGAAGTTAGAGAAGTCAATGTTCATACCACTGGGGTGTAAACTACCCAAACGGAATATGAGGTGCTGTTCCTCCAATTTGCGCTGGGCCTCACTCTGACACTGGAGGAGGCCCAGGATAGAAAGGTCAGATTGGGAATGGGAGGGGGAGTTGAAGTGCTGTTAATAGTGGTGTTAGACTTTAGAGATACAGCATGGAAACAGGCCCTTTGGCCCACCGAGTTCGTGTCAACCAGCGATCACTCTGTACACGAACACTATCATACCCACTAGGGATTATTTACAATTTACAGAAGCCAATTAACCTACAAACTTGTACGTCTGTGGAGTGTTCAGGAGGCTTTTGGATAGGCACCTGGATATGCAGAGAATAGAGAGTTATGGATCACGAGCAGGCAGAGGAGATTAGTTTATCTTTGTTTATCCTCTATAATTTATCCCGACTCTCAGTCTGAAGAAGGGTCTTGATCTGAAACATCACCTAATCCTTTTCTCCAGAGATGCTGCCTGACCCGCTGAGTTACTCCAGCTTTTTTTTGTGTCTATCCTCAGTTTATCTTGGCATTGTGTTGAGCACAGACAAGGTGGGCCGAAGGGCCTGCTCGTGTGCGGTGCTGGTCTATGTTCGAGGTGCGGGGCAGGGCAACGTTGCCTGCAGCCGCACTGCGTCACAGCTGTCGTCTGTCAACATGGGGAAGTGGGGGAGCTGGAGGGAAGGAATGCTGCTCCCTCAGTGTGCAGCTGGTGTCAGACCATCTCAGCACATTGCACCAACACCTGATATGCCGGCAGCAGTCACTCCGTGGCAGGCAGTCTGCTGTGCCAGCTGCATCCGAGCCCCCCCCGACCAGCGGGACAGCCGCTATTTGAAGGAAAGTACAACCCGTGAGTCACTCGCCTCCCGGCTTCATCGCGCAACCCCACACGTGCGGCCGATTTGTACGCGGGGAATGCTGACTGCCACGTGCAATCTGATAGAGCGGACAGTTGTCGTGCTCAGTCAGTGGTGCCACACTGGTCCGATGGGATGTCGGAGACGGTTGGTGGCCACAAATGGCTCACTCATCAACCGCAGACGTGTGGTGACCAGCTGCACACAGGGAGCATCACCCTAACCACACAGACGGGTTTCCATGGGGTGAATAATGCAACTAAAACAGTGTGGTCAGGCTGCCGGACGTACACTGCGCTGGGAGAATCTGGGCAAGAAATCCATGTGTGACAGAATAGCAGAAGTACGCAGAAATCTGCTTTGCCCTTTATGGGACTCAAGTCAAGTCAAGTCAAGTCAAGTTGTATTCGTCACTTGCACATAAAGTGCAGTGAAATGAATTTGCCAGCAGCGGTACAATGAAAAAAAAGAACACGCAATATACAATAAAAATGTAACACAAACATCCACCACAGCATTCATCACTGTGGTGGAAGGCACAAAGTTTGGTCAGTCCTCCTCCACTTTCCCCCGTGGTCGGAACCACACCCTCTGCAGTCGCCGCTGCAGGCGGCCAGATGTGCAGACAGGTAAGTCCAGGTAAGTCCTGAATTGGTGCTTCCCCACCGGAGACCACAAAGGCTTCAAGATGGTGTAGGCCTCGCTCTTTTAACGACCACAGCTCCAGGGCAGTAATAGTGAGGGACGTCAAGTACCATGTTATAAACCAACATGCAATCAGTGTCAATATTTTAGCCACCGCAAGAAATTGCCGAGAGTTGTAGATGCAGCCTAGTCCAGATTTTATGTTCAACACAGTCCAGCACAGAACCAGACCAGACTTCCCTCCATTAACTCCATCTACACTTTACGCTGTCATGGAAAAGCAGCCAATATAATCAAAGACTTGTCCCACCCCAGTCATTCCTTCTTCTCCCTGCTCCTGTCCGACAGAAGGTTCAAAAGCTTGAAAGCGCGCGCCACAAGACTCAGGAATCGCTTCTTCCTCTCTGTTATCAGGCTTCTTGACGGTCCTTCCATTGATACAAATACATTGATAGATGCTCCTGAACACATCATCAGTGATGTAACCTGGGGTCATTGGGTGTTTCGGGTCTTTCAACATCAGACACCCTCACCCAGGCGACCCAGCCGTGGTTGATCAGACCACGACTTGTGTTCAGGTGGCATTCGCTCCTCCCCATGGACCTCCTCTCCTGATCCAGAGCCATCTTGAGGCCTTCTCCGCTGCCTCTGTGGTGTTCTTGATGGCCCTTCTCCTTGCCACTCCGTTGATGCCCAGTGCACTCAAGGCTTTGTAGAGCGATTGCCCTGCAAAACCTCTGCAGCCAACCTCGATGGGCAAACACCTTGCCTTCCAGCCCTGCTTGCGGCAGTCTATGACCAGTTCTTCATATTTGGCCATCTTCCTCTCGTGGGCCTCCTCCAGACGGTCCTCCCACGGCACTGTCAGTTCCAACAAGACAATGTTTTTGGTCCCCTCTGAGACCAGGAGGATGTCTGGCCTCAGGGTGGTCATGGCAATGTGCTGTGGGAACTTCAGCTGTTTCACCAGGTCTACGGAAAGCTGTCAGTCCTGCGCAGTCGCCAGGATTGCTGATGGATTCCTGGCTGCTGTGGTTCTTGGCAGCTGCACTCCGGCCTTCACGAAGGTAATCATCTGGGTGGTGGGGCGTTCTCATCTGCAGCTGCTGATTCCCATGCTGATGGCTTCTGCAATGGGTTTGAGAACCTGGTCGTGACGCCATGTGTACCGGCCCTGCCCAAGAGCCTTTGGGCAACAGCTCAGGATGTGCTCCAACGTCCCCTTGCCTGAGCATTGCGGGCAATCTGGAGATTCCGCTTTGCCCCAGATGAAGAGGTTCGATGGGCTGGGCAGGACATCATACACTGCCTGGACCAGGAACTTTATGCGCTGTGGTTCAGCCTGCCAGAGCTCAGTCCATGTGATTTTTCGGTCCATGGCCTGCTCCCACCTTGTCCAGGCTCCCTGCTGCCTCAATCCAACTGCTCTGGTACACCTCTCCTCCTCCACCACTGCCCTCACTTCCTCCTGGACCAGCCTGCGCCTCTCCTTCCCCTTGGCCTTGTCAAACTGGGGAGATGGGAAGATTCCCAGGCCAGCTCTTCCCCGAGTCACTGCTCCCACCAGGACTCTGTGGCATATCCGAGACTCTGCTTGCAGCACGGCTTCGCCGGCTCTCCACTTCCTCCCAGTTTTCACCTCCACCCCTGCTTGAGCCACCTTGGGGTCGCTGGAGTCCCTGTACAGCATCACCTCTCTGGCCCGAGTCACCTTGAACTCCTCCTCCAGGGACTTCAGGGGCAGCTGGAGCTTGGTGTTATTTCCGTAAAGGGCGATGCTGCTAAGGCTCCTGGGCAGTCCCAGCCACCTTCTGAGAAAGCTGCTGACTTTCCTCTCCAATCTCTCTACGATGGATATTGGGACTTCGTAGACAAGCAGTGGCCAGAGTATCCTTGGCAGGATACCATGCTGGTAAATCCATGCCTTGAACTTGCCGGGAAGCCCCTACCGGTCCACTGCTCTCAACCAACTCTCCAGCTCCTGACAGGTTGCCTGGACAGATGCTGTATCCTTCAGGCTGCTGTTAAACACCTTGCCAAGGCTCTTCACTGGCCTTTCGGAGACAGTTGGGATTGGTGTCCCTTCGATGCTGAAGCGGAACCTGTCCATGACTTTGCCCTTCTTCAGCGCCAGTGACCTTGATTGTCCTGGCTTAAACCTCATCCTTGCCCATCCAATCAGTTTCTCCAACCCCTGCAGGATCCACCTGCCTCCTGGCACTGACTCAGTGGTGACAGTCAGGTCGTCCATGAAGGCTCTGATTGGTGGTTGGTGCATTCCTGACTTGCTCCGAGGGCCCCGGCACTCTGGCTCAGCAGACTTGACGATCATGTTCATCGCCAAGGCAACAAGGATCACAGAGATGGTACAGCCTGTGATGATCCCAACCTCCAGTCTGTGCCCCTCTGATGTTACTGACCCTGATGAGACTCTCATGCTGAACTGGTTGTAATAGTCCAGGATGAGATCTGCCACTTGGCCCGGCACATGATGCTTGGCTATGACTGTCTGGATCAGCTTGTGCGGGATGGAGCCGTAGGCGTTGGCCAGGTCAAGCCAGAGCACTGTCAGGTCACCCTTGTTCTCCCTGGCTTCTCTGATGAGCTGGGTCACCACTCCCGTGTGCTCTAGACACCCCGGCACTCCAGATAAGTTAGTATTCAATGCTCAGTGCTGCATTCGACACTGTTGATCATTCAATACTTTTGGACAGGTTGGGAAAATGGGTGGGGCTCTCAGGCACAGTCTTAAGTTGGTTCAGGTCATATCTACAAGATAGGAACTATTTTGTTTCCATTGGCGACTTTGTATCAGAACCAACCAACGTGACGTGTGGAGTCCCGCAAGGTTCGATCTTAGGGCCCTCTTTATTCAACATCTACATGCTCCCACTAGGGCAAATCATGCGAAATAATAATATTGACCACCACTGCTATGCCGATGACACTCAAATCTATGTAGCGCTATCACCAAATGACTATCGCCCCATAGATCTGCTGTGCCAGTGCATTGAGCAAGTCAAAGACTGGATGTGCCAAAATTTTCTCCAACTAAATAAGGACAAAACGGAGATAATTGTTTTTGGTGCTAAAAAAGAAAGGCTTAAAGTAACCCAACACCTTCACTCTCTGTCCCTGAAAACTTCAAACAAAGCCAGAAATCTTGGGGTCATTATGGATTGAGATTTAAATTTCGACAGTCACATCAAATCAGTAACAAAATCGGCCTACTATCACCTCAAAAACGTAGCAAGATTAAGACGACTCATGTCAGCTCAAGACTTAGAAAAACTTGTACATGCCTTTATTACTAGTAGGCTAGATTATTGTAACGGTCTCCTTGCAGGTCTTCCGAAAAAAACTGTCAGGCAGCTACAGCTTGTTCAGAACGCTGTTGCTAGAGTTCTAACAAAGACCAAAAAATTTGAACACATTATACCAATTCTTAAATCCTTACATTGGCTCCCTGTATGTCAGAGAATTGATTTTAAAATCCTGCTGCTCACCTATAAATCACTACATGGTTTAGGGCCAAAGTATATCACTGACATGCTTCCACTATATAAGCCTTCTAGACCGCTAAGATCTTCTGAAACCAATCTGCTAGTGATTCCCAGAGTAAATACAAAACATGGGAAAGCAGGATTTAGTTACTATGCAACAAATAGCTGGAATAAACTTCCTGAAGATTTAAGACTTGCCTCAACTTTGACCACTTTTAAAACAAGACTGAAAACTTTTATGTTTACTTTAGTTTTCAGCTAAATCTTAACTACATTGCACTTTTAACTTTTGCACTTTTTATAATGCATTTTTAATTTTGCTTTTCTTTTCTTTTAGTTCTTCTATTTTATTTCATTTTATTATTTCATTTTATTGTATGACATGTTTTTATGTGAAGCACTTTGAGTCTGCCTCGTGTATGAAATGTGCTATATAAATAAAGTTGCCTTGCCTTGCCTTCACTGTTCGATTCATCTCTACCCCATTCAGGACATTGGATGTTGTCTAGGGAACTGATGCGCTACAATGCTGAGAATTAACTTCTGCACTCTGTATCTTGCCCATTGCTCTACCTATTGTACTTGAGTTTGAACTGGTTGTATGGTATATCTGACTGCTGGGTGGCATGCAAAACAAAGCTTGTCACTGTACCTCGGTGCACATGACAATAATAAACCTGAACACTGAGTAGCCTGCTCAAGGAGAGCAGCGGGGATGTGTGAGGTGTTACATTTCAGGGAGTGTAGATGGTCATTGGGAGGAGTATCAGTGGGGGAGCACTTTAGTAGTAGTGATCATAATTTAGTTAGATTCAGCATAGTTATGAAAATGAACAGAAGTAATATGTGTAAGAAAGAACTGCAGATGCTGGTTTAAATCGAAGGTGGACACAAAATGCTGGAGTAACTCAGTGGGACAGGCAGTCTCTTTGGAGAGAAGGAATGGGCGACGTTTCGAGTCACCCATTCCTTCTCTCCGGAGATGCTGCCTGTCCCGCTGAGTTACTCCAGCATTTTGTGTCTATCTATAGTTTAAACCAGCATCTGCAGTTCCTTCATACACTATTATTTCCCATGTTCTACGTACATATTCTGTAGCTCTGATGGAAGTGATTTGTGCAGATGACAGCATTGCGAAGGAGAGAAAAATGAAAGGTTTCCCTGTGAGCTGAAATTAGAAGCTTCTGCCCATAAACGCACCAACAATCAAAAAAATCTGACGGAGGGTTTTGACCCGAAACGTCGCCTCACCATGTTCTCCGGATATGCTGTCTGACCTGCTGAGTTACTCCAACACTCCGTAACAAGCAAAGAAAGCTAGAAGGAAAAAAAAGAACCAAAATATTGATTACTTTTGTGTTACATAGAAAATAAGTGCAGGAGGAGGCCATTCGGCCCTTCGAGCCAGCACCGCCATTCATTGTAATCATGGCTGATCATCCCCAATCAATAACCCGTGCCTGCCTTCTCCCCATATCCCTTAATTTTCATTCCCTTATGGACAGTCTATACTTTTCCACACTTTATGGTTTAATTTTATAATGACAAATCCCTTGGAGGGCCACTGGACACCCCCGTGTCTTGGAGTGTAGGGGTTGGAAGCTCATTATTTGGCCAGTGTTGGTCAGCTTTGAGTCTGTGGAGGGTTGCTGGAGATGCAGCAGGTTTAATCTTCTGGCACCAACGCTACAACACTGCCGAACAGCTGCTTCGCAGAACAGCCCCTTCCTTTTGTCTCTTGCAACCAGCAAAATTAAGTTGAATTAATGCAAAGATCAACGGAAAAGGCAATAACCATTTGATCGCAGTAATGAACAACAAATGTTCGCAACAGCTGTGATCACAAATAAATTCAATGCTGGCATTGTCTTGGAGTCACAGAGCACGGAAACAGGTTCTTTGTTCTTGCCGAGCAAGTTGCCTAACTCAGCCAGTCCCACTTGCTTGCACCTGGTCCATATCCCTTCAAACGTTTTTCTACGAAAACAAGGAACAACGAGGAATGTGTAAACATCACCTATCCATGTTCTTTTGAGATATTGCCTGACCTGCTGAGCTACTCCAGCACTTTGTGTCCTCCTTTCTATCCCGAAACCGGCCAACTACTCTCGAAATGTCATAGATGTTCCCATTTCTACAATATCCTTTGGCAGCTCGTTCCATAATTCCACCTCCCTCTATGTGAAAAAGTTTCCCCTCAGATACCTTTTAAACCTTTCTGTTTTATCTGATGTCTATGCACTCAAGTGTTAGACTCTCCTACCCTGGGGAACAGTGTGGCTATTCACCTGAACCATTCCCGCCATGATTTTTATAAACCTCTATGAGATCACCCCCCAGGCATTTACACTCCAAGGATAAAAAGTCCAAGTCTATCTTCTTACAATCATTGCATGACAGTCGTTCATTATATGTGAAGTCCGAGAAGTTGTTCTCAGCATTTAAATCCTTTATTCTTTCCCAACATAAGGTGGAAGTAGAGGGGAAATCCCACTCATAACAAGGAGAAACATACACAGCTATTAGTGTGGGAAACATGGCCATTTTTCAGTTTGTTAACACTTATCTCAAGATGGTGAAGGGTCATTGACCTGGAAGTCTCTCTGCAGAGGCTACCTGACCTGCTGAGCTTCCAGTGTTTTGTATTTACCGGAGGCTGTGCAGAATTCTGTATTGAAATAGACTATAGAGCCTGTCCCACTTTCACGACCTAATTCACGACCGTTTTTACTCGTGGCCATTTTTCATCATGCTAGAAAAATGCCCCGACCTACTTGATGCCACGAGTACCTACGACTAGCATCACGGCCGTTACGACCTACCTACGACCTCGTGACGACCATGCTGCGAGTATGAGTCAAGGGCAAACTCAGCAGAGGTCGTGAATTAGGTCGTGAAAGTGGGACAGGCCCTTTAAGACTGAAGTAGACGCATCATTGAGTAGCATAAGTGCTCAAGTGGACTGGAATATTCAAACAAGTTTGTAAGATCAAACTGATTCCTCAAGATAAGCCATTCTGGTAGTGCTCAATGGGCTGAAACCCTGCCCGAACAGTGTTACTATTAATAATGAGAACTCGTTCAGACAGATTACACAGACAAGTGGGTTGAGTGATCAAATAAACTGGGCACTTATCGAGATAGAAGGCCCACTTAGACTAAGTAGGTGATATAGTTGGGATGGTCTGCTTGTTCTCTCTCAGAAGCATCAGTACTGCTGGCGAATGAAATGTGACCGCTTGACATAAAAAGCAAGGAGATATTTCCAGGAATGTTTTTTTTCCTTGTATGTTGCTAACATGCAGTGCTGATAGTGGGGTGAACAAGTGAAGAGCATTTGCTTGTGTGACGTGCGTCACACAGCTCAGGAACTGTATGGTTGTGCAACGTTAAAGTGGGGCCCCACCAGACGACACTTGTTTGCGGATTGGTAATGAAGCTTGGCGCTGGGTAACACATGGCTGTACTGGCACGAACTGTTCTGGCTGAATCACCAGTGTTAAGAATGCCGGATAATTGTTTCCTCTTTGTAAATTTGTGGGTTTTATCCTTAAGTGACATTTATGAATCCCATTAACATTGAATGCTGCAGATAAATAGATCAAATAGAAAACCAACCCAACTTCTCCAGGGTTACTTGTGGTCGAGAATCGTCTCTCTGTGAACTGAGAAACTAGAGTTAAATTTAATGAGTCCATTGGTATGTTATACAGCCAGTGAATGATGTACAATGATAAGGAACGACAAGGGCTTTGATCCATTAAAGTGCTTCACGGTGAGATGGGGCAGCACGGTGGTGCAGCGGCAGAGTTGCTGCCTTACAGCGCCAGGTTCGATCCTGACAACGGATGCTGTCTGTACGGAGCCTGTGAAGCCCCTCATCCCTGTGAAGCCCCTCATCGTTCTAAACCATAGTGAGTACAGGCCCAGAGCCATCAAACGCTTCTCATACGTTAACTTAATCATCTCTGGGATCATTCTCGTAAACCTCCTCTGGACCCTCTCCAATGCCAGTACATCCCTCCTCAGTTATGGGGCCCAAAACTGCTCACAATATTTACAATCCCTGTAAAATCATTTCAATCGCCGTGAAAGGCATGTAACTTGACACACTGGAAATTAGGAAAATTGTCAAACTATACAGCGGGATATAGACCAGCTACTTTAATCTGAGAATTATGAGATGGTGCTCTTTCAGAGGTTGAATATAAGGGAAAAGTATATGGTTAATGGCAACATTGACAGCATTGATGTACCGAGGGATCTTGGGGTCCACAAGTAGAGAGAGTGGTAAAGAAGGCTTTTACCTTCTTCCAGAGTCAGGAAGTCGTGTTGCAGCTTTACAGTATTTTGGTTCGGCCACATTTGGAGTATTGTGTACAGTATTGGTTCCCCCATGATAGGAAGGATGTGAAGGCTTTAGAGAGGATGCAGAAGAGGTTTACCAGGATGCTGCCTGTGAATAGAAGGTATTAGCTACAAGGAATGGTTGGAGAAACTTGGATTGTTTTCTTTGGAGGCTGAGGGGCGAACTGATAGAAGTTAACAAAATTACGAGAGGCACAGATAGGGTAGACAGTCAGAACCTTTTCCCCCCACAGATAAGAGGGCGCACCTTTAAGGTGAAAGGGGCAAAGTTTAAAGGAGATGTGTGGGACAAGCTTTTTTACACAGTGGGTGCCTGGAACGCGCTGCCAGGGGTGGTGGTGGAGGCAGATACGATAGGGGGTTTTAAGAGGCGTTTAAATAGGCACATGGATATGCAGGGAATTTAAGGATATGGATCATGTACAGACAGAGAAGATAAGTTTAACTTGGCATCTTGTTCAGCGCAGAGATTGTGGGCTGATGGGCCTGTTTCTGTGTGGTACTACTCTGTGTTCTGTGAAAATGAGAATATATGTATTGGAAATAGATGCAAAATGTTCTGGTAACTCAGTGGATCGGGAGAAGGGTTCTGACCTGAAACGTTGCCCATCCATGTTCTCCAGGGATGTGACCAGAGCACCTGGAGGTCACCCGTGCGATCACAGGGAGAATGTAGAAACTCCACACAGACAGCACCTGAGGTCAGGATCGAACCCTGGTCTCTGGCGCTGTGAGACAGCGGCTCTACCAGCTGGGCCCCTGTGCCACCCACACTAATTACTGGACTAGTAATCCTGTGACCTGGACTAAGTGTAGAGAAGGACATGGGTGGTGTTAATGCTGGGGATATTATACATCTGTGGCTGCCTGGAGCAGTTGGTGAGGCAATGGGAAGCGATGGTTCTGCAGCTGAGCACAATGCCATCACTCATGAACTGTGCTGTGCTGGCCATTGCTGGTTCATATTACAGACCACATTTTATTGAAAGTTCCTGTCTCTGAGGGATATTTTCCATCAACACATGTTTACATTTTACTTCTAATTCGCTTTACCTGTAATGTTTTGTATCTTAGTGTTTCATCAGATTTAACCCTCCCTCATCATCCCCTTCAGTCTTGCCCTGACTGTATTTGACGAGCTTCTGTGCCAAACCTGACGACAAGTTCAACTAATCCCCTCCGCCTGCACGCAATCAATATCCCCCATTCCCTGCATATTCCCATGCCTATCTCAAGTCCACTTTAACACCACGTTCGTATCTACCTTTTACCTTCCTCTTCATCGTGGGTGTGAATTTCAGACAGCGCTCCCCCGCTTTCCCTGACCCCTGCCTTTGCAATGTGTGTGTGCGTGCGCGTGTGCGGTCGGTCGATACAGCTCGCAGTTTCATCGCTAACGGTCGATCCAGCTCGAGGTTTTCCATGGGAGTGCCCTCGAGCTTGAAGGTCGAAGACACTCTTCTGAACTCGCGTATTAGGTCGCAGCAGTGGGACAGCCCCTTTCCAGTGACCTCATAGGACCTCCTAGGACCACGTGTCGACCATGCTGCGAGTTTGAGTCGAGGGCAAACTCTTCTAAACTCGCAGATTAGGTCGCCGCAGTGGGACAGCCCCTTTACGGAGCCTCCAAAACATATGTCCTTGACCTCTACGTTTATCGATGCAGCATGGAAACAGGCCCTTCGCCCTATTGAGTCCATGCCGACCCATTCACAAGAGTTCTATGTTACCCAACTTTCTCAACCACTCCCCACACACAATTTACAGAGGTCAATTAACCTACAAACCCACGAGTTTTTGGAACGTGGGAGGAAACCGGAGCACCCAGAGGAAAGCCACGTGGTCACAGAGAGAACGTACAAACTCCACGCAGACAGCATCGAAGGTCAGGATCGAATCTGGGTCTATGGAAATGTGAGACACGGGCTCTTATCAGATGCTCCACTGTGCTGCCATAACTTGCTGCCTCTCTTCAACCCTATCTCATAGAACACAGAATGGTACAGCACGCGATCAGGCACTTTGGCCCACAACAGCTATGCCGAGCACAATGCCAGGTTAAACTAATCTCCTCCCTGCACACCATCCATATCCCTCCATATCCACGTGCCTCTTGAAATCCTCGTAAGCACCATACACCATACACACACTAATCATCAACCCCTAATCAGGATGTTGATTCCACATGCGTGCTGCTGCCATTTATATTCGACTGCCTTTTTCTTCTCCTGTGACCTTGGATTTCTCTAATTTGCCGTTTTTCCTGTTCACCATCCAGCTCTGGATCAGTTAAGGGCCTGTCCTACGAGCATGCGACTGCATGCGGCGAGCGCGACCAAACCGGAAGCGGGGGCCATGCGGAGGCCGAGTGATCCCGTACGAGTTGACGTGAAGTTCGAGCGAAGTCCGCGCTAGGCATACGGTGTCAAGATGCTGCGTACGGCGTCGAGACAGTGCGTACGCCTGTCAAGGCGGTGCGTACGGCCTCAATGCGGCTGCGGGCTGGCAGGCCGTTGCCACGCGGAATTTTTGAACAGTGTCAGTTTTTCGGAGCCCCGCGCGATGTCGGGACCAGCTCCGCACAACTTCATACGGCTCCGGCGATCGAAGTGGGACCGGCCCCGCGAGGCTGTACGGCTCAAGCGACCACGTTAGGTCGCGCTTGCCGCATGCAGTCGCATGCTCGTGGGACCGGCCCTTAAGAGTAGACGATGATTAAATATTGCAAAGACCAGACTTCATAGAACATAGAACAGTACAGCACAGGAACAGGTCCTTCAGCCCACGATGTCCATGTCGAACATGATGTCAAGTGAACTCATCTCCTGTGCCTGCACGTGATCCATATGAATGAATGAGTGAATGAATGAATGCTTTATGAATACATTATTGTTACATGCGACAAGTCACAGGGAAATTCTTTACTTGCCTACCCAAGGTCTGCTCATATTTACATAAAGTTACATATATATCTCAGTATCCAAGCCAGGTCCTCCTTTGTTTCCCTCCTCCCCCACCCCTCAAGGTGCCCCCCCCCCCCCCCCGTCCATTGTTCTCCCCCTCCCCTCACGGCAGTCCCACCAGGCCGGGTCCTACTTTGATCCTGTCCCCATCTCCATATTGTCCATCCATATGCACGTGTCATACTCTGAAAGTCAGACTATCACTTCCATCCACTTGTCGCAGGCACTTTGTGGCACGATTCAAAGAAAGCAGGTCAATCCTTCGTGGGAGAAATCATCAGAGAGAAGTGGTCTGTTTACCAGATGCACAGACAAAGGTACTTTGCAATTCCAAATATTCTCTTCAAACAGATAATGTATCTGTAAACATCCCGGGTTTAACAAACTGCCATCCTCAGGCGCTTCCAACTTCACATCATGATTCAGATGCAACATGATTGCTTTGATGTCGTGCCCAGCTAATGGGACCCGCATGTCACCTAATTGTTTCAGTCAGTCAACAGCTCCCCTGTTTTATGAGTTTGCCAGCAGGCCAGCAGTGGAAAGCTGATGTGGGAAAGCTCCCCGAGAGAGGCCTCACTGAACCGGGATGTTACCAGCCCTGGTCCGGGCCCTTGATGGAGTCACCGCCTACCTTCCACCAACTATTTGCACCGCGGACACTGCTGGTCGTGTGGGTGATGTACGGCCCACCGGCAGCTTGAATTCTGGCGATGCGCAGCATCTTCAACAGCTACAAGCTTAGTCCTGAAATTTGGGAATTCATCCCGCCCAATTAGACGATGATATATCATTAAATACAGCTTTAAAGAGAAGAAAGATAGGCCACGTGCATGGGAGATATCAATGCTTTTGTGCAATACTGCCCTGAATCTATCATACAGAGGGTGGAGGGAACAGGGAACATACTGGAGGGTGGTGGTGGAGGCAGATACGACAGTGGTGATTAAGAGGCTTTTGGATACACACATGGATATGCAAGGAATGGAGGAATATGGATCACGTGCAGGCAGAGAAGATTAGTTTTACTTGGCATCATATTTGGCATGGACATTGTGGGCCGAAGTGCCTGTCCCTGTGCTGTACTGTTTTACATTCTATGAAAGTCTCTCACAGGCTATAAATGTACGCACACTGTAACACACTGGGGCTAAAGCAGCTGTTAATATGGACGTCAGGATTTCTTTTTTTAATATGTGGAGTGGAAATCTGATGCATTCCAACAATGCTGCTTAAGGAAGATCCTGAAGACTAGCTACAGAGTCCACTTCACAAACGAGGAGATCTACCGGGAAACTGCAACAAGGCCTCTCAGCCAGGACATAGAGGGACGCAGGATGAAATTTGCAGGACATGTACGCAGAATGTCACCAGAACGTGCGCCTGAGATAGCAATGACATGGCAACCTGACGGATGAAGGAAAAGAGGCTGACCAAAACTCCCATGGAGGCGAACATTCCAGAAGGATTTGGAAGCCCGGGACGCAAGCCTATCGAGGGTGGAAGACGTTGCACATAACCGAACAGAATGGTGAAAGCTTGCTGCCCAATGCACTCAACAGTGTGGGAGGAACTAAGTCAAAGTAAGTGGAAGTCTGAAAGTCTCAACACCACCCCGAAAAACTAAAGTTGGACAAGAGGATGAAGCTGTGGGTCATTGTGGGGACAGTGGCTTCACACATAGTGTCCCACTGCCAGGCTGGAGCCTGACTAAGAATCAGAGGGTCCTAGAGCAAGGAGACAGTTCCCTGTGCACCCAAGTACTTGCCGACCATCCAGCACCCACTCATAGTCATCACTGCTAATCTAACTCCATTCTCCCCACATCACAGAGCAAATAGCAAAGTGCTGGAGAAACTCTGTGGGTCAGACACCATCTGGGGAAGGAAATGGACCGACCGTGTTTCAGGTCTGGACCTTTCTTCAGCCCCCGACCTAAAATGTTGTCTGTCCATATCCTCTGCAGATGCTGCCTGACCCGCTGAGTTTCTCCAACACTTTCTTATTAGCTAAAGATTCCAGCATCTGCAGTTTCTAGTATCTCCCCACATCCCTCTCACTTCCACTGAGACATTATCACCTACCGACACATTAGGGGGAATTTTACAATTAACCCACAAGCCTGCACGTTCTTTGGGATGTGGGAGGAAACCGGAGCACCCGGACGAAACTCATGCGGTCACAAGGAGAGCGTACAATGTCCGTTTGGACCTGAGGTCAGGATTGAGTTGATTGAAAGATACAGCATGTAAACAGGCCCACCAAGTCCACACTAGCCATGGATCACCCCCATTCACACCAAGTCTCTCTTATCCCATCTACTCTCTAAACACGAGGGACAATTTACAGAGGCCAATTAACCTACAAACCTGCATGTCTTTGGGAAGTGGGATGTAACCGGAGCACCCGGAAGAAACCCACGCGATCACAGGGAGAACATACAAACTCCACATAGACAACAGCTGAGGTCAGGATTAAACGCTGGTCTCTCGACTGTGAAGCAACGGCTCTACCAACTATGCCACCCAAATGAGTGATTAAATGGATTGCTGAGATTGCTCTGAGGGCTGGCTTAACCTCAACGGGCTGAACGGTCTTCTCCGTCCAAAGGAAATAGGATAATTTAATAGAATACTGAAACGAGATGATTAGAACTTCTTGTCCCTCTGCACATACACAATTAATTTGTTAATGGAAATGTTCCCATGAATGGAGACCAACAATGCCAGTGTATTAACTGACAAAATGTAATTTTATACAAGCTAAACATGACCACAAGATCCCTGTAGATTTTAAACAGTAAATTTAATGATCAGAGCTCAGAATGCATTGAGGATCAGACTCAGAACCAGTCACTGCAACAACTTGCATTGAGAGTCCCTTGAACAACTGCACACCCACAGTCAGAGTATGGCACTGGGCTGAAGGAGGTGTTAAAGCAGGCAAGGGGGATTTTAGGAACTACCTTAAGAGAGGAGGGAGTGATTGGGGAGGGGGTTCCAGACTGTAGGGGGCCGGGCAGTGGAACCACTGGATTTTTCTGCCCTGCCCCAAGCTGAAATGAAATGAAACCAAACCCCAATCTAAACTCCAGCCTACACCATCACTCAAGCCGCTGTCCCACTGTACGAGATAGTACAAGAGTTCTCCCAAGTTTTCCCCTGTTTTGAACTTGTAGAATGTCCGTAGCGGGTCCGTAGGAGTTCATGGATGTCTCGTCACGGGTCATACGGGTAAAAAGTAAACATTTTTTTCATCACAAGTATTTTTTTTCCTCGTGGACATTTTTTACATGGATGTAAAAACGTCACGAGTTTACCGGACGTCCCGAGTACCTACCGTTAGCATTACGAGCCGCTACGAGAAATCCACGAACTCCTACGGACTCTTGAATTACCTCGTACAGTGGGACAGGGGCTTTAGTCATATCATGGCTGACCACACAGCTCCACACAGTTCACAATGCTGCAAACTATATTCTGCACTCTATCTTTCCCTTCACTCTAACTATCGTACTTGACTTTGGTTTGATTATACTTTAGTTTAGTTTAGTTTGGAGATACAGTGCAGATACAGGCCCTTCGGCCACCGCACATACCAGCGATCCCCGCACATTAACACTATCCTACACTAGGGACAATTTACACTTGTACCAAGCCAGTTAACCCTGCAACCCTGTAAGTCTTTGGAGTGTGGGAGGAAACCGGAGATCGCGGCGAAAAAACACGCTGTCACGGGGAGAACGTGCAAACTCGGTACAGACAGGACCTGTAGTTGGGATCGAACCCAGGTGTCTGGCGCTGCATGCGCTGTAAGGCAGCAACACTACCGCAGCGCCACCATGCCGCCCGATGTACAGTATTATCCCATTTGAAATTATAGCATGCAAAACAAAGCTGTACCTCAGTACATGTGACAATAATAAACATAAACCACAGGCCCTCTCATTCCCTTCTGGTTAAAAGATCTATTGATCTCACTCTTAAATGTACTCAATCACAGCATCGTCAGCTCTCTGAAGTTAAGAATTCCAAGGATTGATGGCCCTCTGCGTAAAGAAATGCTCCCTCCTCGCTCTAGCTACTGCAAACTACCAGTTCATTGATCCCATTCAGACGCTTGCCTTCCTCAATGGCATTGCCTGTCATCACTCTTAGTTCCGTGAGTATTGGAACATAGAACAGTACAGCACAGGGACAAGTCCCTTGGCCACAATGTTCATGCCAAACATGATGCCAAATTAAACTGATCTCTGTGATCCATATCCCTCCACTCCCTGCATATCCATGTGCTTATCTAAGAGCCTCTTAAACATCACTATCATATCTACGCTCCCCACCAGCCCTGGCAGCGAGTTCCATGCGCCCAGGACTCTGTGTAAAAAAACTTGCCCCACACATCTCTTCTAAGTTTTGCCCCTCTCACCTTAAAGCTATGCCCTCTAGTCTTAGACATTTTCAATCTGGGGGAAAAAAGTTCTGACTGTCTACCTTAACTATTGCTCTTGTAATTTTACATACCCATCAGCCTTAACCCCTCAATCTCCAATGCTCCAGAGAAAATAACCCAAGTTTGTCCAACCGATTAATTTTATTCCGTCTATTTCCACAAGACAATCCTTGTTATCCCAGAAACGTTCTAATGATTCCACGATGCATTGACTCCAGGGCAAACCTATCCTATTTAGTTAAGGAGTGTAAAACTGCAGACAACAACATTTGAAGGTGGTGTCACTAACATGCTGTACAATCACTAAAGACTTGTCCCACTCCGGCCATTCCTTTTTCTTCCCACTCCTGTTAGGCGGAAGATCTGCAAGCTTGCAAGGACACACCACCAAACTCAGGAACATCTTCTTTCCCTCTATCATTACCCTGGCTCATAAGGTAATTAAGTCATGTGATAGGAGTAGAATGAGGCTATTCGGCCCATCACATCTATTCCGCCATTCAATCATAGCTGATCTACCTCTCCCTCCTAACCTCATTCTCCAGCCTTCTCCCCATAACCCCTGACACCCGTACTAATCAAGAATCTATCCATCTCTGTCTTAAGCTAGAGTACGACTCACTACCCCATTGTGGACATTGGACTTGGCCTCTGGAGCTAGTGCTGAGAACTATATTCTGCACTCTGTACCTTTCCCCACTCTACCTATTGTACTTGGGTTTGACTTGATTGCATCTATGATCGGCTTTGATCGGATAACATGCAAAACTAAACTTTATCACTGTGCATGACAATAATAAACCTAAATCTCACATGACCTTTCCACTTCTTTCCAATCTCCTTGCAATTAAGTTAACAATTAACCTCCTAATTGTTTGCTAATTATACGTTTAGTTTCTGAACCTCATAAACTAATGCGCCATGATCCCGCCCTACAACACAATGACTCGAGATCCACCATTTATATTGCTGTTGTTTTCCTCCTACCAAAGTGCCAAACCTCTCACCTTCCACAAGGCTTAGTATGATTGTAAAAGCCAAGCGCATCAAACATGTCTCGAGAGTAGCCAATATATTGCATATCACCAGCTAAAGATGTTCCTGTTTACTCTGAATAGAGGCCATCCTCAGATAATCTTGTAATTGGTTACAGACGAGTTCCATGTTTGCTGCGGAGTTCCATGTTTGCTCCACTTTGTGGTAAACACTAAAATAAGTTTATACTGCAATATGTTTCTGTTTCCATTCATCTTCCTCCAGATAGATCGGCAGCAATGAACAAACCTTCACCGTGGTCTCTCAGCAGACACCGCCACCATGTAATGTCACGTAGCCTCTCCTGCTGCCCATCTGATCACAGACATTGCCACGGTTCTCTGTTCTCTCGCCTTCCCTGCCACTTAAAACATGTTTGATTCTAACTTTTCCTCGGTCTGATACATTCTCAGTTTTTCTCCTCAGATGCTGCCTCATCTGGAATGTATTTCCTGCATGTCCTGTTTATGTGTGAGATTTCCAGCATTCATAGATATTTGGTCTATGATCAGATTTTTACTGCTGTATTTGCCAGATAACAGATAACATCTCAGCAGTCGTTACTTGTACACGCTCTTGTTCAGAATACAGCCAGCATGGTGCTAGATTTGACACGTACATGGATAGGAAAGGTGGGCCAAACTCGGCGAAATGGAACCAAGCTGTTTGTCTTGTCGGGGTCAAGCCAATGACAATGCCATTCTGAGTTCCCAGGCAAAGCTGTGTGACTGCCATCCGATGTAGAAGATCTGGTACCATACCTTCCCATCGCATGGGTGCCAGAAAGATCTAGCTAAATGGTTACAAAACTGGCGTCAGGCTAGGAAGCAGAGGGTGGTGCCACAAGGACCTGCAGATGCTGGTTTACAAAAAAAAAGACACAAAGTGCTGGAGTTACTCAGTGGGTCAGGCAGCATCTCTGGAGAACATGGAAAGATCATGTTTTGGGTCGAGACCCATTTTGTTTTTTTGGGCTGGTGGACTTTGACAAGAGGTGTATCTCAGGGATCAGTGTTGGGCCCATTGTTGTCATTTACAACAGAGATATGGTTCTTCAATGTAAGTAAGTGTGAGGCGTTGCATTTTGTGAAGTTGAACCAATGCAGGGCTTTCACAGTGAATGTTAGGGCACTGGGGAGTGTGTGCAGAGGGATCTAGGAATACAAGTACATCGTTTTGTGAAAGTAGATAGGGTGGTGCAGAAGGCTTTTGGCCTTCATCAGTTGGGACGCTATGTTTTGATGAAGACATTGGTGAAGCTGCACTTGGAATATTGTATTCAGGTTTAGTCATTCTGCTCAAGAAAGGATGCCATTAAGCTGGAAAGGGTGCAGAGAAGATTTACAAGGGTGGTTCCCGAGGTAGCTATAGGGAGTATCTGAACAGGGTAGGACCTGGAGTGCAGGAGGCTGAGGGGTGATCTTATAGATAAGTATAAAATCATGAAGGGAATAGATAGGATGAATGCACAGAGTCTTTTACCCAGGGTAGGGGTATCAATAACCAGAGGACAGAGGTTTAAGGTGAGAGTGGAAAGATTTAATAGGAACTATTAAATATTAAAGTTTTAATAGGAACTACCGCAGCGCCACTGGGCGGTCCCGGTGGCGCAGTGGTAGAGTTGCTGCCTTACAGCGAATGCAACACCGGAGACCTGGGTTCGATCCCAACTACAGGTACTGTCTGTACGGAGTTTGTACGTTCTCCCCGTGATCTGCGTGGATTTTCTCCGAGATCATCGGTTTCCTCCCACACTCCAAAGACGTACAGGTTTGTAGGTTAATTGGCTTGGTAAATGCAAAAATTGTCCCTAGTGGGTGTAGGATAGTGTTAATATGCGGGGACTGCTGGTTAGCGCGGACCCGGTGGGCCGAGGGGCCTGTTTCCGCGCTGTATCTCCAAACTTTAAACTTAAAACTCTAAACTTGAGGGGCAACTTTTTCTTACAGAGGATGGTGGGTATATGGAACAAACTGTCAGAGAAAGTACACAAAATTGCTGGGGAAACTCAGCGGGTGCAGAGAAAGTAGTTGAGGCAGGTACAATAACAACATTTGAAAGACATCTGGACTGGTAAATGGATAGGAAATGTTTAGAGAGATATGTGCTGAATGTGGGTAAGTGGGACTACCTTATGAGACATCTTGGTTGGCATGGATGAGGGGCCAAAGGGCATGTTTCTGTGCTGTATAATTCCATAACTCTGAGAATGTCCATACATCCAAGGATCACAGCTGAGGGCCTTCACGCAAGGCTGATATGGATGAGCAGAGAGATGCTCACCATACCTCCTAATGAAGGTAAGGAACTGAAAGAAATGTGTATCAGAAAGAATATAGTGCTTGTTAAATTATTGAGACCAAAAGCCAATAAATCCCCAATGACAGATAAGTTGCGTTTGCACCTGTAGCATTATGTACAATTGTACTCTCTTGAATGGCTCCAGTGGTGCAGCTGGTAGAGCTGCTGCCTCACAGTGCCTGAGACTGGGGTTTGATCCTGACCCCGACTGCTGTCTGTGTGGAGTTTGCCTACTCCCTTTTCCTCCACTTCCCGAAGATGTGCGGGTTTGTTGGTTAATTGGCCTCTGTAAATTGTCCCTGGTGTGTAGGGAGTGATGCGAACATCGGATAACAGAGAACTACTGTCAATGGGGGATCAATGATCGGTGTGGACTTGGTGGGCCGAAGGGCCTGGTTCCATGATGCGTCTTTCAATTCAATTGAAGTGAGACCTAAGAAGGGCTATGTTTGCCATAGACTTTGTTATTGAGCGGCACGGTGGCGCAGCAGATAGAGCTGATGCCTCACAGCGCTAGAGACGCATCCTCACCTCGCGTGCTGTCTGTGCAGTGTTTGCACGTTCTCCCTGTGACCGAGTGGGATAGCATAGAACTAGTATGAACAGTGATCGATGGTCGGCAAGGACTCAGTGGGCCGCGGGGCCTGTTTCCATGCTGTATCTCTAAACTGAAACTAAGAGGGAGGACAGTGAAGGTTCACCAGAGTGGGTCGGTGAGGAAGATTGCCTTGTAACGAGGAAACACTGAAGGGGTAGTCATGGAAACAGTGGATGCATTGGCCATTGTCTTCCAGATTCTGCAATAGTTCCCACAGACTGAAAAGCAGCAAGTGTAATCCCGTATTCTAAAAAGGTCGAGAGAAGGTTAGTCTTCATTAGTAATGGGGAAAATTCCAGAGGCCATTGTAAAGGATGAGAGACAGGACAGTCACTAAATAAATAAAGGGCTAGCAAAGTTAATGTAGATTTTGAAAGGAAAATGATTTGACAATTTATTTGGAGTTGTTTAAGGATATCACTACGTCAAAGGTTTAAGGTGCGAGTGGTAAAGTTTAAAGGAGATGTGCAGGGCAACATTTTTATACAAAGAGTGGTGAATGCCTGGAATGCGCTACCAGGGGTGCTGGCTTGGTTCGGCAACTTGAGCGTCCAGGAGCGGAAAAGAATGCAGAAAATTGTGACCACTGCCCAGCCCATTATCGGCTCTGACCTCCCCACCATCGAAGGGATTTATCGCAGTCACTGCCTCAAAAAGGCTGCCAACATCATCAAGGCCCCACACCATCCTGGCCACACACTCACCTCTCCGCTGCCATTAGGTAGAAGGTACAGGAGCCTGAAATCTGCAACATCCAGGTTCAGGAACAGCTTCTTCCCCACAGCCATCAGGCTATTAAGCTCGCCATCAAACAATCTCTGAACTATAACAGCCTATTGCACTTTATCTGTTTATCTATGTGTATATATATGGTCTATGCTATATAGACACACTGAACTGCTCTGTATTTATGCCTACAATACTCTGTTGTGCTGCAGCAACGCAAGAATTTCATTGTCCTGTCTGGGACACATGACAGGCCCGTATGAAGCTTTTCAAAAAGGGGGGTGGCATGACAGGATTACAAAGCACTTAATGTGAAATAATGTGCGCGCAGCGCACATCACGAGCGCAAAAAGTGAAGTCCCTCGATGCCAGGATCCGCTTAAGGGCCCTGGAAGCTCAGGGGTTTTAGATGCTCTCTGATCCATTCTGAGCCTTGTTTTGGAGCATTTTTGCACCAAATTTATGACCAATATTTCAGAAATTAACAGGAATCTGAGAGGTAGCTTTTTCACACAAAGGGTGCTGGGTGTATGTAACGAGCTGCCAGAGGAGGTAGTTAAGGCTGGGACTATCCTAATGTTTAAGAGACATTTGGACACGTACATGGATAGGACAGATTTAGATGGATATATGGGCCAAACGCGTGTGAGTGGGACTAGTTTAGATGGGACATGTTGGTCGGTGTGGGCAAGTTGGGCTGAAGGGCTTGTTTCCACACTGCATCATTCTATGACTAAAAAGTGAAGTAGAAAAATGCATGTAGATAAGTAGAGCAGATTTTAAAGATGAGTGAAATGTAAGGGCAGAGAGAGGTTTATGGGTGGAAAGGAACATAGGTAAGGAGGGGGGAGAGTGGGCTTGGGCAGATGGGTGAAGGGAAAATAGTCACAAAGTGCTGGAGTAACTCAGTGGGTCAGGCAGCATCTGCGGAGAATATGAATAGGCGACGTTTCACAGAGTGCTGGAGTAACTCAGCGAGTCAGGCAGCATCTGTGGAGAACATGGATAGGTGACATGTTACAGAGTGCTTGAGTAACTCAGTGAGTCAGGCAGCATCTGTGGAGAACATGGATAGGTGATATGTCACAGTGCTGGAGTAACTCAGTGGGTCAGGCAGCATCTCTGGAGAAAAGGTATAGATTATAGTTCGGGTCAAGACCGTTCTTCAGTAATATTCATGATGTGCCATGCATAGACATTCCTGAATGTTACCCAAACCATTGTGAGCTACTTTGTTACGGTGCTTGCCCTCTCCTATAACATCTCTACTGCCTTGGGTGATGCAGGACAGGACACAAGCTTTGGGACACGGTGTGAAGCTGTTGCCGTCTGTCCCAGCCTGGTAAAAACCTGGATGGAGTGGATTTGGAGAGGATGTTTCCACTAGTGGGAGAGTCTAGGACCAGTGGTCACAGCCTCAGAGTTAAAAGACATTCCTTTAGGAAGGAGATGAGCAGGAATTTCTTAAGTCTTAAGTGGTGAACAGTGGAATTCATTGCCACAGACAGCTGTGGAGGTCAAGTCAATGGACATTTTTCAGGAGGAGATTGATAGATTCTTGATTGATACGGGTGTCGGAGGTAATGGGGAGAAGGCAGGAGAATGGGTTTGAGAGGGAAAGATAGAATCATAGAGTGATACAGTGAGGAAACAGGCCCTTCGGCCCAGTATGTCCCATCTGCACTAGTCCCATCTGCCCACGTTTGATCCATATCCCTCCGAACCTGTCCTATCCATGTACCTGTCTAACTGTTTCTTAAATGTTGCGATAGTCCCTGCCTCAACTACCTCCTCTGGCAGCTTGTTCCATACACCTACCACCCTTTGTGTGAAAAAAATACCCCACAGATTCCTATTAAATCTTTTGCCCTTCACCTTAAACTTATGTCCTCTGCTCCTCGATTCACTTACTCTGGGCAAAAGACTCAAACATATCTATTCAAATCATGATTTTATAGACCTCTATTAGATCATCCCTCAGCCTCCTGTGCTCCATGAAATAGAGTCCCACCCTACTCAACCTCTCCCTATAGCTCTGGCCCTCTAGTCCTGGCAACATCCTCATAAATCTTCACTGTACCCTTTCCAGTTTGATGACATCTTTCCTATAGCATGGTGCCCAGAACTGAACACAATACTCTGATTGCGGCCTCACCAACTTCTTATGCAACTGCAACATGACCTCCCAACTTCTATACTCAGCCTGACCCGCTGAGTTACTCCAGCACTCTGTGAAACGTCACAGAACAGGGCAAAATTAACAAGTTTGCTGATGATACAGAAGTGAGTGGTTTTGCAGATAGTGAAGATGGTTGTGAAAGATTGCAGCAGGATCTGGATCAATTAGCCAGGTGGGCAGAGGAATGGTTGATGGTTGCATGGTTCCTTGAAGGTCGTGTCGCAGGTATATCAGGTGGTCAAAATGTATTTTGGCACTTTGGCCCTCATCAGTCAGAGTATTGAGTATAGAAGTTGGGAGGTCATGTTGCAGTTGTATAAGACGTTGGTGAGACCGCATTTAGAATATTGTGTTCAGTTCTGGGCACCATGTTATAGGAAAGATGTCAAACTGAAAAGAGTACAGAGATCCCCATCCTGGATCAGTCCAATCAGGGTTGTGTCGTCCGCAAACTTGAGAAGCTTGACAGAGGTGTCTGTGGAGGTGCAGTCATTGGGTATTAAGTGGTGATTGGAGTGGGGTGGGTGTAGAAGGGCCCAGTCTTTGCAGACTGAGGTCAGGCTGTGAGTGGGTGTGAAGTGTTGGTTGGGGTGGGAAAGGGTCCACTCTTTTCATACTGGAGTCTTGCCTTAAGTAGGTGTGAAGTGATGAATGGGAAGGAGAGGGTGCAGGGTCCATTCTTTGCAGACTGGGGTCTGGCTGTGTTTGTTGGGGAAGGGGTACCAGGGTTATGTTTCTGATTTTCAAGCCTGCAGTAAAACTCATTCAGGTCGTTCATTAGCTGACGATTGTCCAAAGAGCAGGGGGCTTTCCTCTTATAGCTGGTGATTTCTTGCATGCCCTTCCAAACTGAAGAAGAGTCATTAGCTGAGAACTTGCTCCTCAACTTCTCAGAGTACCTTTCCTTGGCAGCTCAGATTCCTCTTCTCAGCTCTTTATCGATTAGGCTATCTTTTAACTCTTTAACGATTAGGCTATCGGCTTGACGCATATTTGCCCCCCCCCCCCCTCCCCTGATCTCACAATGGAAGTGTTACATTTGTATATAATGATCCCATTAAAATGTGTATTTATGTCACAAACTATGGAATTCATATTTTTCAGTATTGTTATCAAGGAAAAGAAAGCAGTTCCAATTGTTTGATATTATTTGATATTGTTTAATATTATTCATATGGAGGAGAAAATATAATAGCTCTAAAACCTACATTAATTTTGCAATCTCACTCAAGATAATCCCCCTTTCTCTCTCCCCTCCCCCATCTCTCTCTCCTCTCCTGGGCGGGGGCGATAATCCCCCTTTCCCTCTCCCCTCCCCCATCTCTCTCTCCTCTCCTGGGCGGGGGCCCAGCAGGTGCCAGTGGGGGTGGCGTGGGCCCAGCAGGGGGTGGTGTGTGCCCAGCGGGGGTCAGCGAGGGTGGCGTGGATCCAGCGGGGGTCAGCAAGGGTGGCGTGGACCCAGCGGGGTGGCGTGGACCCAGCGGGGGTGGTGTGGGCCCAGCGGGGGTCAGCGAGGGAGGCGTGGACCCAGCGGGGGTGGTGTGGGCCCAGCAGGGTTCAGCAAGGGTGGCGTGGGGCCAGCGGGGGTGGCATGCGCTCAGCGGGGGTGGCTTGGGCCCAGCAGGGGTGGCGTGGGCCCAGCGGGCATGGCATGAGCCCAGCTGGGGTGGCGTGGGCCCAGTGGGGGTCAGCGGGAGTGGTGTTGGGGGAAGATGGCTTGGGGCACGGTGGCGGGGGGAGGCGAGGGGAGCAGGCTCCGCCGCAGCGGCGTCTGATGTTGGGGTTACAGCCGTTGTGTTCAGATTCAGCCACTCCCGCCCGGGGACGGGAGAACAGAGAACTGGCCGTTTCCAAAGTGGAAAAGTAGATTTTTTTCCCCGATTTTTTTCTTTTTTTTCTTTCTTTTTTTCCTGATCTTTTTTTTTTTTGGGTGACTTTTTTCTTAGGGGAAAAAAAAGGGGGGGTGCGGTTGCACCCAATGCACCCCCCCCCCCCCCTTCGGACGGCCATACATGACAATAAACTCTCTTGACTTGACCTGACTTGACTTGGTGGAAATAGATACGATGGTGACTTTTATGAGGTTTTATATCAGCACGTGGATATGTGGGGAATGGATGTATATGGATCGCACGGACATGCCGGAAGAGGAGATCGTGGCATCGTGTTTGGTGTGGACGTTGTGGGCCGAAGGTCCTGTTCCTGTGCTGTACTGTTCTATGTAACTCCTAAAATTGATGAGGTGAATACCAGCGGATGAGCTGGACTTGGATTTTCAGAAAATCTTTAATAAAATACTGTGTAAATGTTTAGTGCATAAAATTAAAGTGCCTGGTGGTGGGAGTAATGTCATAACGTGGTAAATTGATCAACTGGCAGCAACTGAGAGTAGAAATGCGTGATTTTATTACTAATCTACTTAAAGATGTTTTCAAACATTCAGAAAAACCAAAGATAGATCTGGCTCATCGAGTGGGTCGCTTCCAAAAACATGATAATGCTAAACCAAGGCAAATTATTGTAAAGTTCCTGGATATTTCAACTTTGGAAACTCTATTAAAGAAGATAACCTATGGAGAAAATCTTACATTTGCTGATAATATCGTAAGATTCTACAGGGATTATCCTCGGGAAATTTTGGCAAAAAGACGCGAGTTTAAAAGGGCAAGCAGTATTTTATATGGACATTCTGAAGTTCGTTATGGCGTGATCTATCCAGCGAAAATGCTAATTACGTTTAATGCCAAACAACGCTCATTCACGGACCCGGACTCTGCTTGCAAATACGCCCAGGAGATTTTAAACAAAATTCAAGGAGGAACATAGACATTTTATTTGTGGAACTTTGTTTTTTCTGTTTCAATTAAGACACTAGAACGCTTCAGACGGTTACCAGACAGGCTTATCTGGCAAGAATGTGTTGTTCAATAACAGAGGCCGAATTAAACTTCTGAACTGAAAGCACAGATGGAAGCTCAAGGTCGCAAGCTCGTCACCAAAGCCCTCAGCACGGAGAACTATGAGACCGTCTCCTTTTGAAATGGCCATGATATGAGGCATCTGTTCCACACTATATGACCTATTATTTATATATATAACTAACTAACTAATTAACCACTTACGCGCAATAAACTCAACTAACGTTAAAGGCGTAATGCACTATACTAACACGACTAACTATATAGCAGGAAGGATGGGGGAGGTTAGACATATATTTTAAATACTAAATACTAATTATGAATTAATTAACATACAGGTAAATGAAAAGTGTAATTATTGACGAGGTACTTTAACCCATAATTTATTTTATTTTTATCCAAATCTTCTACCTTCCCTTTTATTTTATTTTATTTTATTTTAAACTGTTCAGCGATTAACTGACCTGATATGATAATTTTGGTAACAATTAGAGGGAACCGACTAACGTTGGGTCAAATTCTAATAGGGGGATAAGGCCCAGTGCATAATCTCATCGACGGAGGTCAATTTAAAAACAAACCTAGCTACCTTAGGTGGCTTTTTTGTAATTTATCGCTTTGTTGATAAATTACATTCACTTTTTTTGTTTATTCACAATTATGTGTTGTATGAATTAATAATTTTTATGTAATAATAATAATAATAAATTTTATTTAATGGGCGCCTTTCATACATCTCAAGGACACCTTACATAGTAATCGGAATAAAAACATATAATCGGAATAAAACAAGTAATTAAAGACATCACAGTGACACAAATTAAAAACAGAATTCAATCCAAAAACAGAAAATCAAAAACACAATGTGAAAAGAGAGCAGCGGCAGCCAAAGCGCGCCAGCGTCCACTCTCTCTTCACGGCAGCCATCTTGGACACAGACCTACAGGACTACAATTAGACAAAAAAAAATCATCCCCTCACAGTGGATAGCACTGTGGAGGAAGGCACAATGTCCAGTCCCCACCCCATGATCACCCCAAAGTCAGGCCTATTGAGGCCACCGCAATTGCCTGTACGGAGGCCCGATGTCCCTGGCCGTTCTCACCGGGTGGTCTTGCCCCGGCGTCGGGAGAGTCCTTTCGGCGGCTGGGCCACTTGGAACGGCCGCTGCTTGGTTGGAGCTCGCGGCTGCCGAAGCCGACAAGGCCGCGCCGGTTTGGCGCTCCCAGGCTCCAGATGAGAAAGTCGGCGCCCGCTCTCCGCACTGCCGCCTTGCCGCCTCTACGCACGCCGCCTCTCCGCTCCGCAAACCCGCAGCCCGGAGATGTTGCTCACGGCGGTCCAGCTCACCAGAGCTCCAGCGCGGCGACCCAGGCAAGGCATCGCCCGCTCCGCTCCGCTCCGCTCCAGCGCTCCAATGCTGTGCCGCCACCCAGGCCGAGGTGCTGGGTGGTTCCCGCCAAGAAACGGCGCTCCAAGCCCGCTGGTAGGCCACGAGGACGGGTCGACGGGCAGCCCGGAAAAAAGGCTGGCACACCGACCAGGTAGGGACCTATAAATAAAGTAACACCTACCCCCCCACATTAAAAGACCATATCCCCTACAAACAAAAAAACAGGACTCACTAAAAACTATTTAAAAAAACGAATTTAAGACGGACGGCTGCTGGCTAGCAGCCGTTCACCAAGATGGCTCCTCCTCCCTTAATGATGGGAGTAATGTACACTTTATTTTATGTTTTTCTCTTTCCCTTAATTATGTTTAATAGTGTCAGGAGATGTAAAACTACTGTAGAAATTATGAAGGACAACTCTGGATTCGGGATTCCGAGGTACTTGGCTGCATCACATGAATCATACAGTCTGGTAATAATAGCCAATGCAAGATAATAGTCGAATAAATATCGGAGGTCTCACCTTCTGTAGTTGGAACATCAGAGGTGCGAATGAGCCAATTAAGAGGGGTAAAATTCTGGCACAATTAAAATCATTAAATATGGATATTGCTTTCCTACAAGAGACACATCTGAAACAACAAGCTCAGATCAGATTAAGGGCAAATTGGATAGGTCAAACCTATTACTCCTCATTCACCTCTAAAGCAAGAGGCACGGCTATTATAATTCGGAAGGGTATACCTTTTAAATTAAAGAAATCTATATCTGATAAAGAGGGAAGATATGTTATAGTCACGGGAGAAATTTACAATACACCATTAACTATGATAAATGTTTACGCGCCTAATTTTGATAACCCACAATTTTTTAGGAAAATAATAGATTTTTTAGTTTTTAACACTGCCTAAAGGATATTAATAAGAGGTTTGCCCAATTTTATCACAATTTATATACATCTAAAATAAATACAGATGTAAGTAAAATTACAAATTTTTTAGATAATTGCAAGCTCCCAAAATTGGATAGTTTAGAACAAGAGCAATTAGGAGCACGGATTACTAGTGAAGAAATAAAACAAATAATAAACTCACTGAAAAATGGGAAGACCCCAGGACCAGACGGTTTTAGTAATGAATTTTATAAAAGATTTCAGGAGTCAATTGTACCAAGATTATTCAATTTATACACGCAGGCTTATACTGAAAATAAACTACCAGAAACCCTAGCAGAAGCAACAATAACACTTATACCAAAAAAAGATAAAGATTTAGATGAACCGGGTTCTTATAGAGCTATTTCACTACTAAATACGGATCAGAAAATTTTAGCAAAGATTCTAGCTAGAAGGCTAAATAATTATATTAACAATTTAATAAATACGGATCAAACGGGATTTATACCCAAAAGACAATCATTTAATAATTTGAGAAGGCTTTTCAATATAATGTACTCTCATAATGAGGACAATGAAGATATTTCAGTTGTCACGCTGGATGCAGAGAAGGCATTTGATCAAGTAGAATGGCAGTATTTATACAAGGTACTCCAAAAATTCAATATGGGAGAGAATTTTATTAGATGGGTTAAACTACTTTACGATAGACCTACGGCAAGAATACTAACTAACAATACGCTATCTCCAAAATTTTACTTATCAAGGGGTAATAGGCAAGGGTGTGCCTTATCACCATTGCTATTTGCACTTATGATAGAACCGTTGGCCGAAAGGATTAGAAATCACCCGAATATTCACGGATATAACACTAAGGACTCAAAGAATAAAATTTCACTATATGCTGATGATATCCTTTTATATATTACTAATACACAAACGAGTATACCCACCTTATTAACACTAATTGAGGAATTCGGCTCTTTTTCAGGATATAGAATAAATTGGAATAAAAGCGAAATTATGTCTTTAAAACCACAGGATTCGAGACACTTACTAAAATTCCCCTTCAAAATTGCAACAGAAAAATTCAAGTATCTGGGTATTCAAATTACGAGAAGACACAAATCATTATTTAGTGCCAATTTTATACCACTATTAAATAAACTGAATGTTATGATTAAATTTTGGAAAACGCTTCCGCTCTCATTGATAGGTAGAATTAACGCTATAAAAATGACTTTCTTACCACAATTAATATATTTGTTTCAAGCGATCCCAATATATATTCCAAAATATTTTTTCAAAAAACTAGATTCCACTATCACTAATTTTATATGGGATTACAGAACACATAGAATTCAACGAAAGCATTTGTGCAAATCTAAAGAAGTTGGGGGTTTATCATTACCTAACTTTATGTATTACTACTGGGCAGTGCATATTAAGAACATAATGTACTGGCTGGATAGTTCCACTCAGCAGTTGGAGTGGATAAGAATGGAGAAAGAGGAGTGCTATCCGCACGATATAGGAACGATCCTGCTATCACCGATAAAATTGAATAGTATAATATATAAGAAGAACCCAATTATTCACAATATAATAAGAATTTGGAAACAAATAAAAGTATCCTTGAAATTAAATAATTTATCAGTACTAACCCCACTAGTGAACAACCCCGCATTCAAACCTTCTCTCATCGACAACACATATCAACAATGGGATAGACTGGGGATTAGGAAAGTAGGGGATATGTATGAATTGGGCAAACTGTTATCATTTCAACAATTAAAATTAAAATTTAAATTGAAGGATAATCAATATTTTAAATATATACAGGTATGTGACTTTATGAAGAAATATACACATAGATGATTATATATTTTTAGACCCTTTAGAAGAAGCAATGAATATTAAGGCTGATTCACAAAATTAATATCATACTTTTATAATAATATATTATATAGAGAATCACCCTCAACAGAAGCACTAAGGGAAGATTGGGAACATGAGCTAATGATAAAGATCTCGAAGGATAGATGGGAAAAGTATTTGATGAATACACATAACTGTTCTATTAATGCAAGACATAATTTAATTCAATTCAAATTATTACATAGACTATATTATTCAAAAACAAGGTTGAATAAATTTTATCCAAACGTCTCTCCCAGATGCGATAAATATTTGTTTCAAAACGCTAATATAACACACTCATTTGTAGGATGTACAAAGTTGAATAAATTTTGGAGTGATATATTTGATATATTTACAAAGCTCTTCAAGTCAAGAATAGAACCCAAAATGGAATGGATTATATTTGGAATAATAGGAGAAGATACCAATTTAAATAAAGACCAAAATGTTTTTTTTAATTATGGGTTAATAATTGGAAAGAAATTGATACTTAAATTTTGGAAAAATACAACCATACCAACTGTTAAAATGTGGATTAGGAATATGATGGACATAGCACGCCTTGAAGAAATGAGACTCCGACTAATAGATAAATATGACCAATTCTTAAGGAGTTGGTCTCCTTTCATCGACTTTTTGGAATCATGTGATGCAGCGGTACCATAAGGATTGCTGATTTCAGTTCATGACGTGGATAGATTTACATCTCCGAATATAGATTTGAAAAATTCTCTTTTAAGGGGCCTTCTCTTCTATTTCTACTTTCCACTTTTTATTTTTTATTTTATTTATTTTTTTTTTATATACACTTCATGTTTTTCTACTCTCTACCATCTATTTTTCCACTTTTTCCCCTTTCTATTGTTTTCTTTTTCTTGTCTCGCTTACTTCCTTCTCATAACATAAAACTAAAGGTTGTACATGGAATGGATTACGGTATGACATAGTTGGCACCTAAAATTAGGTGCCACTGTATTAACTTCTAATAAAATAAACAAAAACAAAAAAACACACAAAAAAAAAAAAAATACTGTGTAAATGTTTAGTGCATAAAATTAAAGTGCCTGGTGGTGGGAGTAACGTCATAACGTGGTAAATTGATCAACTGGCAGCAACTGAGAGTAGAAATAAATAGGTCTGTTTCAGGCTGTCAAAGGTTGGTTGGGATCAGTGTTTCAACCCAATTGTTCACGACAAACAGCAGCATTTTGGATGAGGGAACAGAATGGGATATCTCAGAGTTCGAGTGGACAGCAAACTGAGAGGGATTCCACCTGTGAGGTGGATTTAAAGAGGCCTCAAGTTCAAATGGATTGATTTAGCAAGAGGGCAGAAAACATGGCAAGGGCAATTAGGATGGATTAATGTGTTTCTCCATGATAGAAAGAAAAAAGGAAAAGGTAAGATACAAATTAAATGGTGTTTGAAAAGTGTTGATGTACAGAGAGATCTGAGTGTTTTTATGCAGCAGTCACTGACAACGCAAATACAGATGGAGCAGGCATTATGGTGGTAAATAGCATGTTGGTAATAAGATCTGAATATAGCACCAAGGGTGTCTTACTACAGCTATATGGAGTCTTGGTGAGAGTAGAGCCGTAGTATTGCATGCAGTTTCACTCTCCTTACCTGAGAGATGATACACTTAGCCCATGGGGAGGGCAATGAAGCTTCACCAGGCTGATCCCCATGTGCAGGGCAAATCTTTTGCACAGAGGTTGGTAGGTGCCTGGAATGCGTTGCCTGGGTTAGTGGTGGAGGCAGGTACGATAGCAGTGTTTCAGAGGCATTGAGATTAAGATATGCAGGGAATGGAGGGATATGGATCGTGTGCATGTAGAGGAGATTTTTTTAAACAAAGACACGGTGGCACAGCGGTAGAGTTGCTGCCTTACAACGCTTGCTAGCACCAGAGATGCGGGTTCGATCCCGACTATGGGTGCTGTCTGTATGGAGTCTATACGTTCTCCCCATGGGTTTTCTCCGAGATCTTCGGTTTCCTCCCACACCCCAAAGACGTACATGTTTGTAGGTTAATTGGCTACTTGGTACAAGTGAAAATTGTCCCTAGTGTGTGTAGATAATGTTAGTGTGTGCGGATCACTGGTCGGAGTGGACTCGGTGGGCTGAACGGCCTGTTTCCTCACTGTATCTCTAAACTAAACTAAAGACAGCAGGGAAACAGGCCCTTCAGCCCATCAAGTCCACGCCATTAGTTTAACTTGATGAGTAAGGGAATGCAAAAGGCTGATGCGTTTGCAACTCAGTTTGGCCAGAGGTAGTGAGTGGATGATTCAGCCTAGATTCCTCCCATGATCCTCATCGCCAACCTCCAGTCTATTTGATTTTACTTCACGTGATATCAAGCAACAGGTATGAGTGTTGGATAGAGCAAAGATTATGGGGCTAGACTTCAAGCTGTTGAACTGAGGATCTATGGCCCAGAACCAACTGCACTTCCATGAAGGGTTTCGGCCCGAAACGTTGCCTATTTAAGAAGAAGGGTTTCGGCCCGAAACGTTGCCTATTTCCTTCGCTCCATAGTTGCTGCTGCACCCGCTGCGTTTCTCCAGCATTTTTATGTACCTTCGATTTTCCAGCATCTGCAGTTCCTTCTTAAACATTATGCACTTCCAGCCAGTCGGTTTCAGTCCAGCATTTATCCAACAACAGCCAGGAGGGCAGGCCATAGTCAGGAGACTGAGGAAATACGGCATGTCTCCAACGGCTCTTCCAAACTCCAACAGGTGCATCATAGAAAGCATACCGTTGGGTTGCTCCATAACTTGGTTTGGGAACAGCTCTGCCCAAGACCACAAGAAATGGCAGAGAATTGTGGATCCACACAGTCCTTCACACAGACCAGATTCACCACCATTGACGTCATCTACACTTCACGCTGCCATGGGAAAGCAGTCAACGTAATCAAGGACCTTTCACACCCCGGTCATTCCTTTTTCTGCCCGCTCCCATCGGGCAGAAGAAATAGAAGCTTGAAAGTGCGCACCACCAGACTCAGGAACTTCCCCTCTGTTATCAAGTTTCTGAACAGTCCTTCCACAAACAAGGGTACTGTCTGATCGTCCCCTATCTCTCTGCAGACATTGCACTTTGTTTCTGAAAGTGTTGCGACACACTACCGAGATCTATATTCTGCACTCTGTATCTTCCCCTTTGCTCTATGTACTGTACTTGAGGTTGGTTTGATTGTATTTGTGTGTAGTGTTCTCGGATATAATTGGATTGCATGCAAAATAAAACCTTTCACTGTACCTTGGTACACATGACAATAATAAACCTAACCTGATGCTCAAGGATCTGATCATCACTGGCGTGGTGAAAGTTAAAGTCACCTGCTCATGAACCACCCAATCCATGAATCAGAAGCATGTCTTGCCAGAACTAATTGAAGGGCCTTCAAATGTATTAATAAATGAGGGCTTTGAACACTGTGGAACTATGCAGTGATAGACCGTGGATAAAATATCCAGGTACTGAAGGAGATTTAGTTTGCTTACGAAGCAACTGCAGATGCTGATTTACCCAACCCAAAACGTCACCCATTCCTTCTACCCAGAGATGCTGCCTGTCTCGCTGTTACTCCAGCGTTTTGTGTCTATCTATAGACAGTTTGCTTCACTGACATTGGCCAAGGGACAAACGTTGGCTAAATCACCATCAGAAGTGGGGCAGCACAGTGGCGCAGCGGTAGAGTTGCTGCCTTACAGAACGCCAGAGACCTGGGTTCGATCCTGACAGCGGGTGCTGTCTGTACGGAGTCTGTATGTTCTGTTGATCATGTGGGTTTTCCCCTGATGCTCTGGCTTCCTCCCACACTCCAGAGATGTACAGGTTTGTAGTCTTCAGCAAAGATTGTAAATTGTCCCTAGTGTGTAGGATAGCATTAGTGCATAGGGATCGCTGGTCGGCGTGGACTTGGTGGGCCAAAAGACCTGTTTCTGCACTGTATCTCTAAACTAAACTAAAGTTCCCAGAGATTTGAGTAAAATCACTTCATATTCCATGTAATGATATATTTAATCTGAGGAGTAAGAAGCGGTTTAAACCAGCATCTGTAATTCTTTCCAACACCAACGTAATATTCTCATGAGTATTTTGAATGGATCCAAATATCACTAAAGATCATGGCAAGAATCTCATATCGGCTTGCTACAGAAATGACACATAAATCAGAAAAGAGACGGATGACATTTCCTTGGCTGACTGGTGATATTCCTGTCTCTGGGTCATGAGGTTTATGAGTTCAAATGCTACTCCAGTGATAGAATGGTAGTTGGGAAGTTGTAGTATACGACCACAGTGAACTGTATTATAGGGGGCTCCACTCTACAGTTCAGTTCTGTGTTGCGTGTTTTTTTACAGGACGGAAGTGTGGTGTAAAATTGATTGCAGAACACAATAGCCATTCACTGTGTGGTTTTACTGGTTTAGCACACACAGAGAATGCTGTCCTCACATAGGTTACATCAATCCATTACGTAAGCATGATCGGCATGCCCCTGTGGGATTGATTCACGTTAATGAATTTAACACCAAGAGGGGAACATGAACAGGAAATTAGGTCAAGACAATAAGGACCAGCCCTGCACCTGTGCTATTTGGAGAACTCATCGGTGATCTGCAGGGTGGGAAGTCAGTCGAAGCAGGCCTCACTACAAGAAGTGAGCAGTTGCATATGTGGCTCTGGTGAGACCACATCTGGAGTATTGCGTACAGTTTTGGTCTCCTAATCTGAGGAAGGACATCCTTGTGATTGAGGCAGTGCAGCGTAAATTCACGAGATTGATCCCTGGGATGGCGGGACTGTCATATGAAGAAAGCTTGAAAAGGCTAGGCTTGTATTCACTAGAGTTTAGAAGGATGAAGGGATATCTTATAGAAACATATAAAATCATAAAAGGACTGGACAAGCTAGATGCAGGATAAATGTTCCCAATGTAGGGCAAGTCCAGAACCAGGGACCACAGTTTTAGAATAAAGGGGAGGCCATTTAAGACTGAGGTGAGAAAAATCTTTTTCACCCAGAGAGTTGTGAATTTATGGAATTCCCTGCCACAGAGGGCAGTGGAGGCCAAATCACTGGATGGATTTAAGAGAGAGTTAGATAGAGCTCTAGAGGCTAGTGGAATCAAGGGATATGGGGAGAAGGCAGGCACGGGTCATTGATTGGGGACGATCAGCCAAGATCACAATGAATGGCGGTGCTGGCTCGACGGGCCGAATGGCCTACTCCTGCACCTATTTTCTATGTTTCTAAGATGCATGAAGATGTTTGCTGAGGTGGGCTTGTTTGGGTATGGAAACATTGTTCATGGTGCTGGAAACATTGCAACTCTTGTGTACTGCCTCAGTATATCTTAATATCCTCACACTCTTGTACTTAAACATAATTGTGCTTATGTATAGTAAGATTTTTTTACTGAAGAGTATGCAAAAATAAAATGTCACTTTATCTAGGTACGTGGGACAATAAAGTAGCATTGAATATTGAACATTAGCTGATGTATTGGAACTGTGGCTATTGCCCCATTCGGCTACCAGCACAAACCAGGAGCAGAGGAGATGGGCTGAAGACAAGGTGTCTCCAAGGGTAAAGGAGGACAACGGAGCTGGGGCTTTAGCGAGCAGAGCCCATACTCCAGGGAACTTCCTGCAGCAATGCACTATCCTCCACCTGTCGGATGAGCAGTTTATCTGGGGGTGCTCAAAGGCAGTTGTGAAGGGCTCAGCCATCTTCTGTTGACAGAGCTCCAGCCCAAGCTGAACTGCTCTGCCTATTGACGTGTCTGAAGAAGGATCTCGACCCGAAATGTCGCGTATCCAGGTCCTCCACAGTTGCTGCCTGACCTGCTGAGTTACTCCAGCACTACAGCCTTGTGACTCCGTCCTGAAACCTCAAATACCACACCAGGGTGGTGGTAGCTGATGCATTTCATGTCTCCCAATCTGTAGCACATTGCTCCATGCGAGCTGCCACACGTACTCTCTGTTTGAAGAAAAACCAATTGACGTTCTTTTCAATAGCTATCGGGACATGTGCAAAGGTCAAGATTAGGGGTTCCAAAAGATGATGGTGGAGCTTGACTGATTCATGATTAGAGTCATAGAGTCATAGAGTGCTACAGTGTGGAAACAGGCCCTTTGGCCCAACTTGCCCACACCGGCCAACAATGTCCCAGCTACACTATGGACCTTGCCTGCGCTTGATCCATATCCCTCCAAACCTGTCCTATCCATGTACCTGTCTACGTGTTACTTAAACAATGGGATAGTCCCAGCCTCAACTACCTCCTCTGGCAGCTTGTTCCATGCACCCACCACCATTTGTGTGAAAAAGTTACCCCTCAGATTCCTATTAAATGTTTTCTCCTTCACCTTGACCCTATGTCCTCTGGTCCTCGATTCCCCGACTCTGGGCAAAATACTCTGTGCATCTACCCGATCTATTCCTCTCATGATTATGTATACGTCTATAAGATCTCCCCTCATCCTCCTGCGCTCCATGGAATAGAGACCCAGCCTATGCAACCTCTCCCTGTAGCTCACATCCTCTAGTCCTGGCAACATCCTTTTCTGGACCCTTTCAAGATTGACAATATCTTTCCTATAACATGGTGTCCAGAACTGAACACAATATTCTATATGCGGTCTCATCAACGTCTTATACAACTGCAACATGACCTCCCAACTTCTATACTCAATACTGTGACTGATGAAGGCCAAAGTGCCAAAAGCTTTTTTGTCCATTTTTACCATAGTAAGGGTGTCAATGGTTATGGGGTAAAGGCAGGAGAATGGGGTTGAGAGGGAAAGATAGATCAGCCATGATTGAATGTAGACTTGAATGGCCTGATTTTGTTCTTCGAACTTATGAACCTATGAAAGTTCAGAGAGTGGTGGAATGCAATCCGTGGTATTCTGGGACTTTAACAGTGCAAAGTCTGAAGAAGTGTCCTGACATGAAGTGTCGCCTATCCATCCTCTCCCCACCCCCCCCCCCCTGTAAGAATCTGTAAGTTCTGACTGATAAAAATGACTGATTCTCCTGAACACATCATCAGTGATGTAACCTGGGGTCATTGGGTGTTTCGGATCTTTCAACATCAGACACCCTCACCCAGGCGACCCAGCCGTGGTTGATCAGACCACGACTTGTGTTCAGGTGGCATTTGCTCCTCCCCGTGGACCTCCTATCCTGATCCAGAGCCATCAAGAGGCCTTCTCCGCTGCCTCGGTGGTGTTCTTGATGGCTCTTCTCCTCGCCATTCCGTTGATGCCCAGTGCACTCAAGGCTTTGTCGAGCGATTGCCCTGCAAAACCTCTGCAGCCAACCTCGATGGGCATACACCTTGCCTTCCAGCCCTGCTTGCGGCAGTCTATGACCAGCTCTTCATACTTGGTCAACTTCCTCTCGCGGGCCTCCTCCAGACGGTCCTCCCACGGCACTGTCAGTTCCAACAAGACAATGGTTTTGGTCGCCTCTGAGACCAGGATTTTGGTCGCCTCTGAGACCAGGATTTTGGTCACCTCTGAGACATTTTATCCAATGGTATTACACATGTGGGAGCCCCAGTAATGCCACAGATGCACATAATCCAGCTCCAAGCACTCAATACATTTTCCACTGAACCATTCTACACTCTGATTCATAATCAGTGTCACTTCCAGCCTATTTTAAGACATAGTTTTTTAAATCTTAAGCAAAAGTCATCACTGTTTTTGGCATTGATTATTTTTATTGTATTAAATTCTAACCCTTTGTTTTAAATTAGGCTCCATTAAGTATTTTGACACTTCGATGTGCCAGCGTACATAAAAAGTTGCCCTGTTATTCTGCAAGTGATCTCCATGTCTCGGAAGCCATGTACAGGGACGTGGTTTTGAGGCCACGTGGGTTGTATTGCTGCTGTTTTACTTACTCCATCAACCACCAAGGTTCGACGGTGCTGACGTGGTGTGGATGAGGGGGTGAGGTTCCAGGAACACCCTTTGGCAGGAGCACTGACGTTTGGTCCAAGCCACTTCGATGATCTGTAGGAAATTCCAGGAAAAAAATCCTGGAGAACATCCTGCACGTACAAAGTGTCTGCCAGACCACATGGACTGGAGTCTCGCTCCGAGCCATAATAACAAAGCCTTACCGCAGACTCAGGAACGGATAGAAGTTGAAGCTTTGGTCCCGAGCTGAGGGAGTGCTGCATTGCCACAAGTGGATTTATATTCACTCTTCGCTTTGCTATATATTTTTTTAATATTTTCATTTTTTTTTTTTTTTTTTAAATTTAATTTATTTTTATTGGAGGTAAAAAAAAATTACAGTACATCTGACGTATGGCATTACATTTCCCTCCACTTTGCTAAAAAAACCCTGGTTAATGCCTATTGCGAACTTTCCTTGAGAGGACAGTTGGAGGCAGGACAGTGGTGCAGTGGGTAGAGCCGCTGCCTCGCAGCATATGAGATCCAGGTTCGATCCTGACCTCGGGTGCTGACTGTGTGTGGAGTTTGCACGTTCTCCTTGTGACTGCGTAGGTTCGCTCCCACATCCCAAAGATGTGCGGGTTTGTAGGTTAATTGGCCTCAGTAAATACTGCCCCTAGTGTGTAGGGAGTGTATGCGAAAGTAGGATAACATAGAACTCGTGTGAACGGATGATCGATGGTCAGCGTGGACTCAGTGGGCCGAAGGGCCTGTTTCCATGCTGTATCTCTGAAACTAAAACTAAAAAGATGTTTGTGAGCCATATATTGTACCTTTGCAGTACTTGTGTAGAGCGTACTCCAATACTGGAGTTGGGTATGAAACAGCAATAAATCTTGAAATGAGATGTAAAAAGACTTCCTCTTAGGTGAATGCAAAATTTTCCGCAACATTATTTTTAATGAGCAGGAAATTCTCCCTGGCATCGTGGCCAACATTTATTCCGCAGCTAACATCTGAAACAAATTACCTGTTCATTATATATTTCCATTTATGGCCCATGCCATGCCTAAACTAACTGCTACATTTCCCATTTTAACAGTCTCCATAGATCAGTAAAAAATATTGTACGCTGTTTAAGGTTACCTGAGTTGGTAAAGGTGCTCCCTTCTGGTCACACCATTGCAGGATTAACGTGGAGGCTTTTCAGAGGGTGCAGAGGAGGTTTACCAGAGTGATGCCTGGATTAGATGGTACTAGCTACAAGGAGAGGTGGGACAGACTCGGACTGTTTTCTCTGGAGAGCCGGTGGTTGAGGGGAGACCTGATAGAAGTAGATAAAATTATGAGAGACATAGATAGGGTAGACAGTCAGAACCTTTCTCCCAGGATCAAAATATCAAATACAAGAGGGCATAACTTTGTGAGTGGGGCACAGTTTAAAGGAGATGTGTAGGGCAAGCTTTTTACACAGAGGGTGGTGGGTGCCTGGAACGCGCTGCCAAGCTGGCGGTGAAGGCAGATACGATATTGGCATTTAATATACATTTGCATAGGCAAATGTTCATGCAGGAAATGGAGGGATATGGTTCATATTCAGTCAGATAAGAGTTTATCTTGGCCTCGTGTAAGGAACAGACATTCTAAATATGTTCTTTATTTTCATAGAGATCTCTGGGGCTGCAGGGAACTTTGCATTGCAAGAGACATTGAAATGGAAACTGCTGTATGAGGCTGTAAATACTAGCAATGCCAGAACAACTATAAGCGGAGCACCTATAAGCATTCTTCGCCATGCCAATCGTTCCTGGGACACCTCTGAGAGAGGAGGCTAAACCATACAAATATTTCAGCCTACTGCAGGGAGAGTTTGGCTTAAGATAGGGGTTGTAGCAAGTTAGGACAGAATGAAGATTGGACGCGCAAAGAAAAGGTGGCCTCTGAAACCAGATACTAGGTAGTGCCCAGTGCGGTTTTGGTTTCCCGTGATCCACTTTCTTTCCTGTCCCTTCCAATAAACCATCCATTGTATGCATGTGTAACAAGCATGGATGTCCTGGAATCCTCTTTGTGATGGGTGGCCACTCTTGTTTATCAATTACTTTTGCTGCAAAAGTGGTGCCAAAGCCATGGTGTAGGTAGGTTTTGGGTCAGTATTGAACTCTTTGAGCTCAGGTACTACTTACGCGATTTTTTTCGGCGACTTGCCGGCACCCGTCATAGTCGCAGCAGGTCGCCGAAAATGTTCAACATGTTGAAAATCCAGCGGCGACCAGAAAAAGGTACGACTCTTTGGGTGACTACTCACGACCATACAGGCTTCACCCCGTGACATGTTGCCGAAAAAACGCGTAAGTGGGACAGGCCCTAAACTGATATGTCCATTCATTTTCTGCTTTCTCAAATTACTTTGATTCTAATTCATGTTTTGTCAATGAACAATTCAGCAGTAATCAGCACATCTCTATCCCGGGGCTGTGGGAACGCAATTCTGAAAGGAGTACAGAAATGTACTCAAAAACATGTTGCCTGGACACTGAAAATAAATAATTATTTGCTTTATGTATAACGTCAAGTTATATTTGCACAGGGCATTTGATGTTGTAAAAGGCTCCTCATGGGTTTGTGAAAGAATTGTCAAACTAATGTATTGTCAAACTAATCACAAAGACAAATATCAAGAAGGAGTTCCCAACAAAACATCCTTTATTGAGAGCAGTGAACACCTATCGAATAGCAGTGGCTGGGACAACAATGTATCACATGGTGCACACTGTTCTGTAAGGCACACTCATTTTCAAGAGTCAAGAGAGTTTATTTGTCATGTACCAACAATGCATCAACTCCTGTCCCTGCGATGGTGAGGGGGAGAAAGAACCCATCCTAGCCAGCAACCATCTAGGTACATACAGTATCTTTCCCAGGTCACAGCAAGGATCCATTCCTGAAATCCAAGTCATTTGCAAGGTAGAAATGCAGTCATAAACCAAGTTCCTACACGGCAGAAGATGCCTTCAGCCCTACAGCTGCCGGAACACCCATCCTGGTGGTCTCACAAGCACTCGATTGTATATATGGCTTGTCGTACATTGAGGAGGGCCTAATTATATTAAATTAGTAAATTATATCTGTGATAAATAATTACATATGAAAAATTATATGATTAACTAATAAAGACACAAAGTGGTGGAGTAACTCAGTGGGTCAGGCAGCATCTCTGGAGAACATGGATAGATGACGTTTCGGGTCAGGACTGAAGAAAGGTCCCAACATGAAACATCACTATCCATGTTCTACAGAGATGATCCATTGAGTTACTCCAGCATTTTGTGGGGGTTTTTTGTAAACCAGCGTCTGCAGTTCCTTGTCTCTGCAAGATTAGTTTAGTTTAGTTGAGAATAGTTTAGTTTATTATTGTCACATGTACTAAGGTACAGTGTAAAGTTTTTCATTGCATAAATGAAAAACTGTATATGATTACAAACAAGCCGTCTGTAGGGTACAGATACAGGATAAAGGGTATAATGTTTAGTGCAATATAAAGTCCTTTAAAGATAGTGCAAAGGTCACTAATGAGGTAGATGGGAGGTTAAGACCACACTCTAGCTGGTGAGAGGGTGGTTCAGTTGCCTGATTACAGCTGGAACAAAACTGTCCCTGAATCTGAAAGTATGCGTTTTAATACTTCTATTCCTCTTGCCTGATGGGAGAAAGGAGAGGATGGAGTGACCAGGGTGAGAATGGTCCTTGATTATGCTGGTGGCCTTGCCAAGGTAGCATAAAGTATAGATGGAATTAATGGAAGGGAGGTTGGTTTGTGTGATGGACTGGGCTACATCCACAACTCTATCCAATTTCTTGCAGTGTTGGATGGAGCTGTTTCCAAGCTATGCTGTGATACATCCCGATAAAATGCTTTTTACAGCGCATTTGTAAGCGTTGGTGAGGTATGCTGGGGACATGCCAAACTTCGTAAGCCTTCTAAGGATGTAGAGGCGGTAGCCATGGCCATAGCTTCTTGTCCAGGACAAATGTCTGGTGATATTTCTTCCTAAGAACTTGAAGCTTTCGATCATCGGTGAGGAAGAGCCGATCCTGGACTGACTCTGGACTCTGGTCTGGTCCACGGGGGGGAAGTGGAGGAGGACTGGCCAAATGTTTGTGACTTCCACCACAGTGATGAATGCTGTGGTGGATGATTGTGTTACATTTTGTGTGTTCTTTATTATTGTATCGCTGCTGACAACCCAAGGGGCGGGGCGCTACTCTGTGAGCGACTCGCGGCGCGCTGCTCCCGTATGTTTGCATGTTTTCCGAGTTGTTTAGTGTTTTTCTGAGAGTCATTAAGTGCGGTATTTAACGACAGCAAGTATGACTACCACGGTAATCTTTGTACTTGCTTTTGAGATCTGTGCACACTGTGTGTGCTCGCAGAAGTCTGTGTTGTATGACTGCTTGTCAGTACATTGTCCTGTTTGTATGTGGAGCCACGTCAAAGAAGATTTTCTGTTGCGACAGACAATAAAGTTTTCTGAATCTGAATCTGAATCTGAATCTTTACTTCGCCGCCGTCAATATATACTGGAGTGTGTGCAGTGCTTCGTTTCCTGAAGTCGATCACAATATCTATTGTCTTTCCTGACAATGAGGGAGAGGGCGTTGTCTTGGCACCAGGATTCGAGGTTCTCAATCTCCTTCCCGTAGTCCTAATATACCTGTACTCCTGTAACTAATTATATATGACGAATTAGGATATAGAACAGCACAGAACAGGAACAAGCCCTCAGCCTATGATGTCCACACTAACCATGATGCCAAATTAAACTAATCCCAATATTTCCCTATTCACTGCCAGCTCATGTGCCTGAACAAATGCCTCTTGAATATTGATATTATATCTGCTCCCACCGCCACCTCTGGCAGTGCATTCCAGGAACTTGTCATCTCTGTGAAAAAATACATGCCCTTCAACCCTACCTGTCCACGCTGATCAAGGCACCCTTTTCAAGCCAGTCTAATTTCCGTGCGTCTGGCCCATATCCCTCTACACCCCACTACCCACGCACCTGTCCATATGTCCTGCTGTTATTATTGTTATTGCATCTGGCTCAAACCACTTCCCCTGGAAGCTCCTTCAAACTTTCCCTCTCTCACTTGTTTTTCTAACAAGTCGCCCCTTAGTCTCCAATGTTCCCCAAAAATTAATCCAGGTTTGCCCAACTTCTAATTTCTGCTATTACACTCCAATCCAGGCACATTCCTGTTGAATCTCTTCCACATCCTCTCTAAAATCTCCACAGCTTTCCCACAATGCGGTGACCAGAACTGCACACAATACTCCAAATGTGGCCCAACCAAAGTTTTATACAGTTGCAACATAACCTCATGCCCTTTATACTCAATGCCCCAACTGATAAAGGCAAGCTTGTTATCCACTTAACTGTTCTATGTGTTGCAACTGCCAGGGAGCTATGGGCATGTACCTTCTGCACAACAAATAATAGATATAAATATACAGTTCTTAAATTCAGTCCAACATAAATTTACTCATTTATTTAGTCTGCTTGACGACAACCTTCAACTTAACATCTCTGAATTTACTCTCAATATTGATGATCCATCCCAAAGCTTCGCCTCTCACTAATGGCACATGAACAGAATCACATTATATAGTTCCAATCAATTAACTCCACATTAACCAACATCTATTAACCACTATAACAGTTGCAATTAGACACTACTTCAATACATATTATAAAATACCATTAATCCAATCAGACATTTTAGTTTAGTTTAGTCTAATTATTATTGTCACATGTACCGAGGTACAGTGAAAAGCTTTTGTTTGAATGCTGTCCAGTAAAAACAAAGACTATATAATCAAGTCACCAACAGTGCAAAGATAAAGCATAAAGGGTACAACTTTCAATGTGAAGATATAACATTGAAATTTGATAAAGTCTGATTATAGAAAGTTCCAAGGTCTCCAATGAGATAGATGGGAAGTCAGGACAAAACACTAGTCACAAGTCAAGTCACATTTATTTATATAGCACATTTAAAAAACAACTCTCGTTGGCCAAAGTTCTTTACATTTGTTATAAGAATAGTATAAACAAACAAACTACATACATATATACATATAGCCCTCGCTCAGTGGACGTCAGGAAAGGCTTGGGAGTATAGATAAGTTTTTAGTCTTGACTTAAAGGAGTCGATGGAGGGGGCAGTTCTGATGGGAAGGGGGATGCTGTTCCACAGTCTAGGAGCTGCAACCGCAAAGGCGCGGTCGCCCCTAAGCTTATGCCTAGACCGCGGGATATTCAGCAGCCCCAAGTCGGCTGATCTGAGGGACCTGGAGGTGGAGTGGTGGGTGAGAAGACTTTTAATGTAGGAGGGGGCAAGCCCATTGAGGGCTTTGTAGACATAGAGGAGGGTCTTGAAATGTATACGGAACCGCACAGGGAGCCAGTGGAGTGAGGCCAGGATCGGGGTGATGTGGTCCCTTTTTCGGGTGCTCGTCAGGAGTTTCGCTGCGGCGTTTTGGACCAGTTGAAGGCGGGACAGGGAAGATTGGCTGATGCCAGTGTAAAGAGAGTTGCAGTAATCTAGGCGGGAGGGAGGAGATAAATGTGTGGATGATCTTTTCAAGCTTATCAAAGTGGAGGAATTGTTTTATTTTAGCTATCGTCCGAAGCTGAAAGAAGCTAGCTTTTAACACGGCATTGACTTGTTTGTCAAATTTCAGTGCTGAGTCAAATATCACGCCGAGGTTTTTGACGTGAGGTTTGAGTAGTGGGGTAAGGCTTCAAAGGCTGCCTGCTATCATTTTGATTGAGTCCGAGGGGCCGAGAAGGATGGCCTCAGACTTACTCTCATTTAGTTGGTGATGAGAGGACCGTTCAGTTGCCTGATAACAGCTGGGAAGCATTTGCCACTTTAAATCCTTAAAGCTCCCTATCATCATCCCTTTGTGAACACTCTACCTCGTGTCTGGTCTTCCACTTTGGCTTCCTATGGACTCTGGACCTACTCTTATCTGTCGTCCCTTGAGAGTATGATGTGTCAGATCTTCCCTCTCTAGATTGTTTTGTGTACTCATGAAACTCAGCATACACTCTTTCTAGCGTGCCTGACTATGGTTAGCCTCACTACATCGAACAGACGTCAGTTACACTATATCGAACAGATGTTCAGCCTCAGGGTGACATCATTCATAAGACGTTCTGACCTCAAAAAACCTTCAATATCACAACACATTCCTTGCTAAACTAATTCCTTTGGTAACTTGGGAAACAACAGAAGTCTGGAAGATACTGTGTCATCTGCTGTGGTGTTGTTCACCGCTGCAGCATCATCGGACATGATTGCCTGACGACAATGCCCCACGCCAAGCTTCTTACCTTCGGCCTTACCAGTAGATTATCACAAACATTCTGGTGAATCAGCTGCCTCACATTGCCCAATGAAGTCACCGAATCCTCTTCTGAACTGTTTGTTGTTGAGGACTCTAAATATTCCTCACTGGCTCAGCAAATGGCAGATCGCAGTCCAAATTATACCCATAACATAGGCTGTTCAGAATAGGACTGGCCATCACTTTGGGACATCCAATTGCCGCTCATCGTGGCGTGTACTGGTGACACTTCAGCGATGGATACCTTCTGCCCAACCATCTCAGGGCCACTGTGTCAATACTTGGTGTCTGCAGTGAAGTGATTATGGGTACAGCTCCTGGGAACCACTCAACCCTGGAGATCCAGGGCTGTTGTAAAATGCTCCATTTCACCACTGCCATTTACACACGACTCCATTTCCCGTACACATGCTAGCCTACAACAGACTGACTCGCGCTATTACTGGTATGCCCACTAACCACAGTGTTTCCTATTAATACTGTAACCTGTCTAATACCATACATATGTTAACCTTCTCTTCAGAAGGTTCCATTTAATATACCTTATTCCACATTTTCATTCTTCATTCACAGCACAGGGACGGTACCTTAATGGGACTGTTCTACAGTTTTACCTACCTGTGTTCAAGGCAACTGGGAGGAATATCATTGTGGTACATAACCCTCTTCAGCATACAGCATGTCCTATTCAGCATCAATCATAACATCAAGCTGATTTGATTGGGCATGCAGAGACTCGGTATCTCCCATTGCCCCTCAGTCAAAGTCTCCTGCATTTGGCAACCACATGACTTGTAGACTTCCTGCTATGGATCTACAAGTTTCCTGCCAAACCCACTTTGATTGATTGATACAGCATGGAAATAGGCCTTCGACCCACCAAGTCCATGCTGACTATCGATCACCCATTCCCACCAGTTCTATGTTATCCTACTTTCTCATATACTCCCTACAATCTGGAGGCAATTTTCAAAGGGCAATTAACCTAGAAATCCCCATCAGGAGCATGGGTCTTTACAGATGGCACAATGGGCTAAGTGTTCGGCTGGCAACCGGAAGGTAGCTGGTTCGAATCCCGCTTGGAGTGCATACTGTCGTTGTGTCCTTGGGCAAGACACTTCGCCCACCTTTGCCTGTGTGTGTCCTTGGGCAAGACACTTCACCCACCTTTGCCTGTGTGTGTGGATGTAATTATGTGAAGCACTTTGGGGTCAATGCAAGTTGACTAAAAATGTGCTATATAAATAAAGAAATTTAATTTAATTTAATTTCTTTGGGATATGGGAGAAAACCTATGCGGACACTAGGAAGAGCGTGCAAACTCCACACAGCTCTCCCAGCTGCGCCACTTGTAGAAGAAAAATTGACCATCACTAGCATTTTTGTGAGACTGCTTGCTTGCACCACAGTCATGGCCTGGGTGACCATTTTTTGTCTCCATTTGCAAAGTTGCAATTTTTTTTTGTCATTTACCAGAACACAAACTGATAATTGTGCAGTATCTGATCAAAAAGAGTCTAGTGTTTCTCCTTTTGGGCAATGATACAAGTCTAACATTGTATTCACTAAAGGTCTCCTCTGATCTCTGATTGTTTGTGCCAAACCTTGTCACTCTCAAAAATCTCTGAAAGCACAAGAATAACTTGTCCTTCCAAGAGTCTGATAATGTTCTTGTCAGAGATCTTGTCTGCTCATGAGAACACCTTGTATATCTCTGCAACCATGTGTACTAACAGTAACAATATCACCGTACACTTTCCTTGGCTGCTCAAGTTGCTTTGCGCTACGTTTCCCTGGGGCTTGCGGAACATATCCTGTCAAAAACATCTCTACTGTTCATCTAAGTGGAACAAGGCTGAGCGTTCTTGCATTCTCAAGATCAGCAACACTCTCCCCTCTCTCATCAGGCAGAAGATACAAAAACTTGAAAGTACCCAATTCAGGAACAGTTTCTTCCCCGTTGTTATCAAAATCTTGAATAGACCTCTCATGTGCTAAGAATAAATGTTCTATTTTCCAATCTACCTCGTTACGGGCCTCACACTTTTTTTTGTCTGCACTGGGTGGTGAATCTGTGGAATTCATTGCCGCAGAAGGCTGTGGGGACCAAGTCAATGGATATTTTTGAGGCAGATAGATAGATTCGTGATTGGTACGGGTGTCAGTCATTATGGGGAGAAGGCATGAGAATGGGGTTAAGAGGGGAAGATAGATAAGCCATGATTGAATGGTGGAGTAGACTTGATGGGACAAATGGCCTATTTCTGCTCCTATCACTTATGAACTTTCTCTGTAGTCATAACACTATAACCTGCACTCAGGTAGTTTCCCCTGCACTACCTGATGTGCTCACATGGATAGGATGCAAAACAAACTTTTTCACTGTATTAAGTGACAATAATAAACCAAAACTAATACAATTTTCCACTGTCTTATTAAGAAAATGTCCTGGAAAAACTCAGCAGGACAGGCAGCATCTCTGGAGAGAGAAACAGCATTAAGTTGTCGGATCAGAACTGGGAAGGAGAGAATTTGTGATTTTTAATTTGCAGGAGTGAGTAACGGATGGTTACTACACTGGGAACATTTGTGATAAGGAAATAATAGTAGACATGGTTGCTGAGATGTACAAGGTGTTCCCATGAACAGAAAAGACCTCTGAACATTCACGTTCGGTCCGCCATGGCCTACCAGATCTCCCAGTTGCCAACCATTTTAACCATCGCTCCCATTCCCAAAATGACCCTCTTGTCCTGAGCCTCCACCACTGCCAGGGTGAGACCACACGCACACTGGATGAACAGCACCTCATATTCCGCTTGGCTGGTTTACAACTTAGGGGTATGAATATTGAATTCTGTCATTTTAGATAACCTCCAACTAACCTCCCCACATCTCCCCTGTCTCCCCCCCCCCACCTCCCCTGGGTCCCACCTGAACTTGCAACTATTTCTCTCCTATGCCACCACCCCCCATGACTTTTCTCTCCCGGGCTTCACATTTTGTAACTCTTCAATCCTGTCTCAAACCTTCTGCTTTTATCTCTGGACTTTGGTCCAACAATCTACCTATCATAAACCCCTTTTGCCTGTAATCACCAAGTACTTGCCACTCTTTGCCCTGCATCTCCCCTCTTCAAGCTTTCTTCCCCACCTAATCATAATTAGTCTAAAGAAGGATCTGAACCCGAAACGTCACCTGTCCATGTTCTCCAGAGATGCTGCCTGAGCTGCTGAGTTGCTCCAGCACTTTTTATCCATTTTTGCCATAGAAATAAGCTGCGTTCAAACTGCTGATGACATGATTTCCCACACAGGTGAATCTGAAATATTTTCCTTCTGCCTGAACACTGAATTTGTGCCTACGATGCCGCTACAGGCAACATTTTAATTGTACCTGTACTTCACCGTTCTTGACAATAAACTTGACTAGACCAGCCTGACCTCTACCCTGCAGTGCAGCCACCAAATCACTCCTCATATCTCCACCTGAACCCAAACACATGCGAGTTGTGGGTCACGTGGATGCAAAAGGCAGGAGACTTCAACAGAGGTGTTATGGGAGATACCTAACCTTCCACAACCCAAAGACGTGCGGGTTTGTAAGTTAATTGGCCCCCGCAAATTAGCCCGTGTGTGTAAGGAGTGGATGCGAAAGTGTGATAACATAGATGAAGTGGGACAGGATGATCAGTGGACTCGGTGGGCCAATGGGCCTGCTTCCATTCTGTATCTCTAAACTAAACCAACCCATGGTCCCTCCACAGAATATCAGGCCATTATTTCCCAGACAATCTCTGACCTTATTTCCCTGGCAATCAAATCACTACCAAGTCATTAGCATCTGTGAAGTTGGAAACAGAGATAAAGTTGTGGACTTCACAACAATCACCAGCATGAAAAGACAACACCATCACTTCACGACTGCTGCCTGAATCACCATGCAGGACCAACAATTCTAGTTCTTATTTCTGCGCCTGAGAATTACAGACCAGTTTCACTGACCAGTGGTTACATGTAAGATCATGGAACACATCATACACTCTCACAGCATGGACCATTTTGAAAAGAATGGGATACTGGTGGACTCACAACATGGCTTCAGAGCAAAACGTTCAACGGAAACACAATTTATTGTCACTGTTGATGACATCACAAGGGCATTAGATAAGGGGAAATCTATACATATGGCAATGCTGGACTTTTCGAAAGCATTCGATAAAGTTCCTCGTGAAAGGCTCCTAGGATAACTGGATTACTATGGCATCAGAAATAGTCTACATAACTGGATTAGGGACTTTCTCACAAACCGGACACAGAGGGCAGCCTGTGAAGGAAACATTTCTTTAGAAGAACAAGTACTGTCAGGAGTACCGCAAGGCACGGTCCTCAGACCACTGTTGTTCCTGACGTACATTAATGATCTACCTGAACACATAAATTGTAAAACACGACTCTTCGCAGATGATTGTCTTGTATATACACCTGTCACTGATGTAGAGGATATGAACTCCTTACAAGAAGACCTTAAGTCCTTGGAATTATGGCAAAACACATGGAAGATGAGCTTCAACCCAACCAAATGCTCAATTATGGTAATTTCAAACAAGAAGAAACCATCTACTCGAGACTACGTCTTTTATGGACAAATACTTCATTGTACAAGTTCACAACCATACCTTGGAGTTCATCTTGATAGCAAGCTTTCGTGGGGGGAACACGTGGACAACACGGTCACTAAAGCCAACCGGACACTAGGATTCCTTGGATGAAACCTCTGGTTCTGCCCAAAGGAAGTGAAAACCACAGCATATACAACATTAGTTAGATCCTTACTGGAATATGCCTCATGCGCCTGGGACCCATACAAAACTGGTCATATCAACAAACTAGAAGGGTACAGAGGAAAGCAGCACGCTTTTGCATCGGGAACTACAATAGAGGTAACAGTGTCACCCAGATGCTGTCCGACCTGGAGTGGGAAACGCTGGAAACAAGAAGGGCAAGGAACAGACTAGCCATGTTGTACAAGATTCAAAAGGGGATCGTGGGCATAACTGAATCTGAATCTGAATTCCTTTATTGTCATTCAGACCTTTCAGTCTGAACGAAATTTCGTGCCTGCAGTCATACATATAGTAATAAATAACAAAAACACACAATAAACACAAATTAACATCCACCACACCAAGTTCACCAAGCACCTCCTCACTGTGATGGAGGCAAAAGTCTTAAAGTCTCTGTCTCTTCCCTCCTTGTTCTCCCTCTGCGCTGAGGCAATCCAGGCTTCCGTTGTTGTGACCGCACCGGGTGATGATAAGTCAGTCCCGTGGCTCAACCGAGCTCCGCGAACAGGTCGGTTCAAGCTCCGTGGCCCAGGATGGTCGAAGCTGCCGCCCTCCAGTCCAGCGGACGCAGCTGTTGTTGCGGGAGCTCCGGAAAAACAGATCACCAACCTGTGACCTGTGACTACGATGTCGTCCACTGGGCCCCGAGGCCGAGCCCCGAATTCAGGTCGCCGCCACCGGAACGCCGCCACAGCCCCGAAGCCCCGAAGCCGGGCCACCGCCACCGGAACGCCGCCACAGCCCGAAGTCGGCCAGCCTCGCGTTGGTAAGCCCTGGCTGGGTCTGCCTCCGGAGCCTCGAGGTCGGTCGCAGTTGGAGTCTACCAGCTCCGCCATTAGGCCTTAGCGCAGACGGAGACAGAGAAGGGGAATACGACAAGAAAAAGTCGCATTCCCCCGAAAGAGACAAAAACACGTTTCACCCACCCCCCCCCCCCCCCCCACACATATACAACCTAATAAACTAAAATGTAACAGGACCAAAGAAAACAACAAAAAAGAAAAAACAGACGGACTGCAGGCGAGCCGCAGCTGTCAGGCAGCGCCGCCACTTCCAAACTGCAGATAGATACATAACATACTCAACAGAAAGGAGAACAAGAAAGAGAAATGATATGCAAATAGAATCCCCATTCGCCAGGACAGATATTTATAAGAACTTATTCTTTGTAAGAAACTTAAGGGAATGGAATAAACTAGACAACAATATAGTCAAATCACCTTCACTAGAGAGTTTTAAGGGGGCACTAACAGCACGCTAGTGTGTACATATGCAGAATACTGCCCTGCCGACTACAAATTTTACTTCGGAGTCACGTGAGTACGTGAAGAACCCATCCAGCACGCATGCTTGACATGAGCGTTCACGCAGTGCAACAGCGACGAACGGGAGTACGGGCGCTCCCGCTACAAGCTTGAAAGAACGGACCGTCAGGTAAGTACTTACCCACAGGTTCGAATTAACAAACTTTGCTCTTCTTTGTGCACCAGAGGAAAGCTGGAAAGACAAAAGCAGCACAGAGAAAAACCGCCCCCGTTCGACTCCAGGGAAGGAGCGTTCCGTCAGTGGGGGGGGTGAGAGGCGGCACCAGGATCGCACACGCTGCGGTCCACAGTCACGGGTACCGAGCTGAGCCCAGCCCGCTAGCGCTGCCTGACCAACAGCAGCGGGCTGGAGGCAAATCAAGATACAGACCGGCCGGTAATCCCTACATACTCCGACAAGTTGGCGACCAGTCGCAGCGGGCTGGAGACAGACACACGGAAGACGGACAGGCCGGCTCATTCAGAGAGCCGGCACTTCAAACTACCGCCCGAGAGCGAGAAAGTGTCTGTTTCCAAGCCTTAGAGAAAGGTCATGGAGTAAAAACTCCAGCGAGACTTGCCTCGGGAGCTGGGGCAAGCTCGCCAAGGGAGCACAAACACTCCCACTCCAGTGCACTAACAGCACTGGCCATCGCATCTCCCTCATCAGAGGGGATTGTTGGCGACCAGGGCTGGGCTGGTCAAGAAGAGGGGTCACTGGCTGAACAATATCGGGAGTATGCTTGAGGTACAGGACCAGGAAGAGCTGCTGGGTGTGAGATACCACTACGTGGCTACACCACGAGCGAGATGGCCGTTACAGCCTAATCTGGCGGCCAGCTTACTACCTGTCTTTTAAAAACCTCTCCAAGACAGGTAGTCATGAGGCGTTGGACTTTATCATGCCTCCCCAAAATTGCATTTGCTCAAAGTGCCTACCATTATTGGGGGTACATTGAGCAGGGCATTTAAAACCCAAATTTTTAATTTGCAATATTGATACCCCTGACGTCGGCTATCATTTCGCATGCTCATTCCAGAGGGGCAGGGTAGTATGGCAAAACACCTGACCCTACTGTTCAACACAGTATGTGATCCGCAACCTCTGGAAGGAAGTCATAAAACCTGCCCTCAACCTAAAAAATTCACAGGACAAGCTGAACTGGAGAAGACATACAAAGGGGTCATAAAGAAGTCTAAATATGAACCTTTGGAACCGTATTAATTTACCAAAAAAACAAAAAAGATGGTGAATGTCGCACCATCATTGACTTAACCACTTTGAATACTTTCACCAGGTATACACACTTTAATGGAAAACATTTGTAACTGCCAAACATGGAATTCCTAAAGATACTTTATGGTAGGCATCGACTTAAAAGATGCATACTATTCAGTACCCATTCATAAAGATCATCGGAGATACCTAAAATTTACCTGGATGGGGTAACTATGGCAGTATAAATTATTGACTAATGGCCTAAATATGAGCCAAAACTGTTTTCCAAGATGTTCAAACCTGCCCTGACACTATTAAGGAAACATATTGTCATGGCATATCTCGATGATATTTAACAACAGTCAAAACCATGGAATTAGCTAAATCAGCAGCATTAGCTACTAAAAACTTATTTAGCCTGGGCTTTGTCATACAATCCAGGTAAATCTACGTTGACACCATCCACAACTATGGACTATCTGGTATTCAATTAACTCAGTCCACATGTCTATAACGTTGCCAAAAGGAGAATCAGCATAATTGGCACAAACCTGTAACAAATTAATGGTTAACAATCAACCAACCATTCGACAAAGTGGCAAGAGTAATTGGGAAATTAGTAGCAGCATTACCAGCTACTTAACTTGGACCTTTCCATTAGAACTAAGGTGCTAGCGTTTAAACAAAATAACCCATATCCAGAACAGGTGGTAAATGGACTAATCTAGAGTCATTACCACTACAGACACTGGACATAAAACCTAGTTGGAAATGTTGGGTGCGTTCTATGGGTTAAAAGCATATTGTTCAATAGTGCACCATTTTGCATGTTCGTTTATAATTTGACAATATCACAGTGGTGGCCTATACTAAACCACATGGGCGGAATAAAATCGATATCATGTGACAATTTGATTAACAAAATTTGGTAATGGTATGTCGTCAAACATATTTGGCTATCAGCAACTTACCTACCAGGTGAGCTAAATACTGTGGTAGACATGTTAAACCAAAGTATTTGCTGAAATTACAAAGCAATATGGAACACCAGATATCAATTTCTTTGTATTCCGACTGAATCACCACGTACCGATGTATGTCGCATGGGAACCAGACCTTGAGGCAGCAGCGATGGATACATTCTCGCTGAACTGGGGGTGTGGGGGGGGGAAACTAATCTCTATGTGTTTCTCCCCTTTTCTACCTCATCAGTCAGGTACTACGCAAAATACAGATGAATTTTGCTTCGGATTTTTTGGTAGTACCCGACTGGCCTACACAGCCATGGTTTCCCAGTGATCCTTGAGGTCATTGAAACCCATGACCATTCCCCACAGACCAGATCCACCCTGTATCAGGCGCAAGTCACCCATGCCATGACAGAATAAGCCTACTGGATTGCAGATTCCAAAAAGACCTTTTGATGGACCTGGGATTGTCAAATAGGACCATGAACACGATGACAGCATCTCACCGACTCCACGAAGAAACAATATCTCTCCAGTATAAGAAAATGGGAAACATACTGCTCGAGAACAGAGACAACCTACTAATCAACCACCATACCTATGTACCAGAGTTCCTGGCCAGCCTTCGCCACGATGAAGGTCTGAACTATAGCACTATCAAATGTGCTAGAAGTGCACTGTCAGCCTATCTAAGACAGGCACCAAGGGAAACAGGCCATAGGTCTCGTCCACTGGTGGCCAAATTAATGAGGTACCTTCTATTCAAAATCCCAAGACCTAGATATACCAAGACGTGGGATGTCAGCGTTGTCCTGACATACCTAAGGGATGGCCACCACCCAGATTTCTTACTCTGAAAACAGCTACCCTGTATACGGCCATGCTGATGGCTTAGTCTCAGCATAAGGGTCCAGTCTTTTTACCTACTCAGACTGGACAATATGGTCATAACATCAGACCAAATAACATTCACCATTCAGGAGCTGGTAAAACAGAGCAGACCAGGAACTTCAGGACTCATTATGGAAATTCCGGGCGTACCCACCTGACCACCGTTATATGTCATGATTCACCTTCTACAATGTATCAACACAACCTAAAATTCCCGAGGGAGACAAAATGGGTCAGCCACAAAAAAGCCACTGGGTCAGGGTACCGAGTCAGGGTACCAAGTCAAACCTTCTCTAAATGGCTCAAACAGGTATTAGGAGCTGCTGGAGTGGATACCGATATTTACACATCTCACTCCACCAGAGCAGCATCCACGTCGGCGGCTAACAGTATGGATGTGCCACTGGACCTAACCGGGTAACAGCGGGGTGGTCCATGGGAAGAACTTTCAAACATTCTACAACAAGCCATTAAAACCTGTTTCATTTGCAGAGAGAATTTAGATGCTGCAAAAAATATATAATTTAGCCCGGGGGAGCATTAATTTCTTTGTTATTATTTTCAAATAATACCATTGTTGTTTTACAAACAGATTTAGGTTTGATTATGATAACATACTTCCTCCCTTGGATGACTTCGGCAGCGAGTGAAGTATGGACTGTTACACGGTTTGAAATCACAGAGCTTTAAAATCTTCACGTAGTCACTCACGTGACTCCGAAGTAAAATAGTAAGATTAAACGAGAACTTACCAGCTTGAAGTTTGATCTGTATTTTATGAGGAGTTACGATGAGGGATTACGTGCCCTCCGCTCCCACCCTCAATTATAGAGATCAACTGATATCTTAGTTCTCCTTTTCTTTACTATGTTTATTTCAATTATTGTGTTTCCTGTGATTCCACACCGCTGCTTTGAAGTATGTCGTGAATGCGTGCTGGACGGGTTCTTCACGTAATCCCTCATCGTAACTCCTCATAAAATACATATCAAACGTCAAACTGGCAAGTTCTCGTTTAATCTTACTATTCAGAAGGTTCAGAAAGTATTGGATGAACTCTGTCCCTCAGAGTTAACATTTCCTGCTTTAACTATTTATTGATTATTAACTTGGATGATAGCAGTGAAACATGCCATTCCTGTGCTGCTAATAAATCTGTGGAGAAGCATTGTAAGCAGTGTAGGTGTTAGCAGTAAATGATAAATAAATAGCATCAAATTTTGCCATGCTGTCAATGGATTTCAGTTTGGACAAATGTGGAATCATTCACTTTGATCCCTGCGAGAATACACGTGTAATTAGACACAGCTCCAAAACCAACTTTAAATTTACCAATGATACCGTAATTGTTGGATGAACTAGAGGGGTCGAGATGGCCTGTTTCCGTGCTGTAATTGTTATATGGGTTACAATGAGTCGGAGTACAGGAGGGAGATGGATAATCTACTAACTACTTTAATGCTGGTGTTGAACTCATAAATGGTGGGAAGCTAGAAACAGTGGGATACTGTGACCAATGTACTTAAATGTACTTAAAATATTACCAGCAAGTAAAACGTAATCAAATTGTTCAGTGGAGTGCTGCAGAGAAGAAAATGAGAAAACTTTCTTAAAAAAGAAGACTTGAGCAAAATAGCAATGGAAGTTTATTTGGTAAATGGAGAGAAAGTGTTTTCTTTGGCTGGATACACTAGGATGGTGTTTCATGGATCACTTTTCTGTAGTGTAGGTAGGAAAATACTTCTAGACACCAAAGACTGTAGCAGGTTGGAGTTCCAGGGACTCCAAGTCAACTGTTAATTTTAAAACTGAGTTTAAATTTAGTGAACATAACTTACTTGGGGATATGCGACAGAGGCAGAATATTGGATTATGATATCCATATTTAGTGGGACAGGCTTAAAAGAATAAATGGCTTTCCTCATCCCATGACCAGTGAGGAGAATTATGGGAGATTTCTGAAAGACATGGTCTGGTTTTCATTGTGATCCATCCTTTCCCCGAGATGCATCCCATTAGTACAAACAACTACACACCTACCATGGGATCCTCTCCTGAAATTATTTTTCATCTTAAACCCACAATCACCTGAAAAAACTCTTAATGATTTCACAAAACAATTCACATTTTAGTTTTGAAGAACCTCCTGGATCAAGCGCAGCCTGCAGCAGCTACATGGAACGGTGGTGGAAGGAGCTGACGGCATTGTGCTGGGCCAGGCCGACCCCTACTTCTTTGATCCAGTGTCGTCAAAACACCGGGTCTTAAAGTGCAAAAATAAGAAATCGCACATTTCCTTCGGCCAAGATTGGACTTTTCTGAGACTTAGAAGTTGCAAGATGGCGCCAGTAAATTGGTGACTCACTGCGTGCTGTTCCAGAAGAGGATCTATTGTAATTATCTATTTGATTGGATTGCATGCAGAGCAAGCTTTTCACTCTATGTCTGTACATGTGGTGATAATAAACTAAACTAAAATGAATAAACATATGGCAGCTGGAATTTACTGCCAGAATTGTGAAAACGATGCATTTTAGTTGATATCATGAGGATATACAATATGAGCCTCATAGTGTAATTATAAAGGAGGTCTGGGAAGCGAGAGACCTGAAGGTGTCTGTATATTAATCTTTAAAGGTGTACCTCATTCACAAAATGCGTGGAATGGTGAGAAAGGAAGTAAGAAGGTTGTGCTAAGGCTTTGTAAATCACCGGCTAAGCCTCAGCTGGAGTATTGCGTTCAATTCTGGACGCTTCTCTTTCGGCGGAATGTCAAAGGTTTGCGAGGGAGCCGAGGAGCTTTACCAGCAACGCGCCTGGTGTGAGGACGACAGTGTGTAGAAGGTCCAGAGAAGAACGTGTTCTTCCCATCAGAGTAGAAAAGGGAAAGAGGTCAGTTCAACAGTTTATCCAAGATTATGAAATGCTTTAGTAATTGGTTTTCCAGAGGGCACATAATTAAGGTAATGACAAAGAAAATTGCAGTGGACTGTGAATGAGGTGCCATGATACACTCTGTGCAGGATTAAGGAGCAATAAAAGCAGCTATAATTTCAACAAGAAAGAAAAAATATCCCAAACTTTGGGGAAAGGTAGCAAAATGGCACTAATTAAATAGTTCTTTCAACATACCACGACATAGGTTGTGAGCCAAGTTTCTTCTATGCTGCATCAGGCCATCATTCCTTGTAGTCTTTACTGTAACGTGGTGAAATGTGACAACTAATCTGAACATTGCAAGCTCCCACAAGGCCAGGCCAACTTTGTTGGCAATGTTAGTGAGGGTAATGCTATCACCAGGACAATGAACATGACAATAAACTAAACTGGAGAATGAGACGTTTGTTTGGCAGCTGTGGCAGAAATTCTTCATACATGTTTAGTCTTATAGTAGTGTCATACTTAATAATGTCAGCACCTGCCTTTACACAAAGACACCCTTCCCACTCATGCCACCCCCTTGGCATGATATTCCTTCCCTTGTTTGTGGGTGTTCCCACCAGACTCAGCCCACAATGTCCACCAGCGATCCTCCCCACAGGGTCTTGCCGTTGGCTGCACCACGCATCAGTGAGTCCCTCAGCACATACTCTTTTGCAGTCTGGGATGGGCCAGTCGGCAACATTCCCTGACGGACATCTCACTGTGCTGGGAGACCAACAAGTTCCAGGCAGATCAAAAAGCGTCTTCCACCGAGTTAATGGTCTGCCGGCAGCATTTGATGTTCGTCTTCAAGTCTGTCTCTGGGATCAGCCCGTAAATCAGAAAGTCCTCCATTACACAGTTGCTCGGGATGAACCGTGACAAGGACCCTTGCCAGCATTTAATTGCCCATCTTTATTTGCCCTTGTGAAGATGGTGGTGAACTCCCTTCTTGATCCACTGCAGTCCCTGAGGTGTGGGTTAACCTACAATGCTGTGAAGGAGAGAGTTCCAGGATTCTCACCCAGTGATGATGAAGGATCAGCAATCTTATTGTAAATGAGAATTATGTGTTTGTTTCCTTTGCATTATGTAACCATTACCTTCTTATTGTTTGGCGTAGTTGGCAGTACACGAGCTGGATGGCGTATCCCTTACATCGCAAAGCAGTTAATTACTACAAAACACCTCTGGGAACCTGAAACATTTTAGGAAGTTCCTGAAACATTTTAGGAAGGCCTCCCTCCATCCTCAGCTGGCACTAAGTCTAAATTCAGATCTTTATTTTAAATAACCGTAGCCCCTCCAACTCAATGCAGAAACAATACCTTCATTGCTCAGAATCTGCTTTCCCTCATTGATTTGCAATGCAGCAGCTGCCAAATACTCCAAACAGCAAGAAGGGCCCTGGGGAGTGCTGCTGAGCAGAGGGATGTAGGAGTGCAGGTATATGGTTTGCTGAAAGGAGCATCACGGGCGGTCAGGAAGGCGTTCGGTACATTGGCCTTCATCAGTCGGGGTATTGATTATAGACGTTGAGATGGATTGTTGCAAGATGTTGGTGAGACTGCATTTGGAGTATTGTGTTCACTTTTTGTTGTCCTGATATGGGAAGGATGTTATTAAGCTGGAAAGGATGAAGAGAAGATCTACGAGGATGTTGCCAGGACTCAAAGTTTAGAGCTGTAGGGAGAGGTTGAGCAGGCTAGGAGTTTCCTTGGAGCGCAAGAGGCTGAGGGGTGATCGTATAGAGGCTTATAAAATCATGAGGGAAATAGATAAGGTGACGGTTTTACCCCACAGTATGGGAATCAAGAACCAGAGGACATAAGTTTAAGGTGAGAGGGGAAACATTTAATAGGAACCGGAGGGGCAATGTTTTCACACAGAGTGGTGGAAATATGGTTAAATCTTTATGTGGAGGTAGTTGAGGCAGGAACTATAACAACATTTCAAAGACACTTGGAGAAGTACATAGATAGGAACGGTTTAAAATTATATGGGCCCCCACACGAGGGCAAATGGGACTACGGAGAAGGGGCATCTTGGTCGGCATGGAGGAGTTGGGCCGAAGGGCCAGTTTCCGTGCTGTCCGCCTCTATGCTGATGGAGGCAATGGCTATGCCGCGGTGCTGTGTGGGAGTTGTAGTTTGTTGTGCGCGGCGGGGGGTTGTGGGAGGCGGCGCAGGCGCAGAGCGGTGCGGCGGATGGCGAAGCGCGGGTGAGACGCTCGGTGCGAGGCAGACACGCGGAGCGGCAGGTCGCGGGCAGGTGGGTCCGGCGGGCGGGCGGGCGCGGCGGGGCAAGGCCCCTGGGGCGGGAGGGCGGCTTTGTGTGCCCATCAGCACCACCGTCGCCGCCTGAGGAAGGCCGGGCGATTGGGAAGGAGGAAAGGGGAAGAGGCTGCTTCGCAGCGCCAATCCGCGGGCCCGGAACCCGAGTGGAAGGGCCTGGCTTTTGGGCCTTGCCACCGGGCCCTGGCGCAGCGGGCCTAGCGGCCTTCTACGCCGTGGAGGAGGCGGAGGGAGCGGTGCAGGCCTCGCTGCCCGGCCGCACAAGGCCAACCGCTGCCAGTGCCGCCCCGCTGCAGGTTGACACAGGATCGGATTGCACGGGTTTAGGCCCGCAGCCACATCCTGGCTCCAAGCTCACCTCATCCTCTGATCCGGGAGTGGGACTCGTTCCAACTCCGGTCCACTCGGTTTCGCGCTTATTACCAACAAATGTCATGCATCCGGTCCGAACTGCGTAGCTCGTGTCAATTGTTAGGATTTTGCCTCTTATCAGTTGTAACCTATCAATTTCCTTCGAGATTAAATTGAAAGTTTTATAATTGGAATTGATGCTTTTTTTAGTTTTGGGCTGTAAGATATTAGAAGATACACAGGTTGTCGAGGGAAAGGTAAGTAAGTGTTGGGTCATGTTTATTCTATATTTAAAAAAAAACTTGGATTGGAATTAGAATTGTTTTTCTTTTGAAAAGCTGTTTATGAGCAGTCACCTTGAACTGCTGTGTGCAATAGGTGTTTGGTCTAATGACAAATAAGTATTGGAGATTAGTGAGGGAGGGTTTTGATTTGGGATGAGTTGCCATGTGACTTATGCTCATTTTCTTCTATGTGTTAGATATTAATGGCATGTTCTTTTCAAGAGATTTTGATTGATTGCTGCATTGCATTTTGCTGGATGCACTGCTGTAGTTGGTAAATTTAGGGTATGGTAGTGGCATATTGGTGAAGTTACTTGATCTGGTCTTAACCAACAATCTAGAGACCTAGAATCAAATCCCATCATGGCAGCTGTGAAGTTTAAATTTGGGTGAGTAAACTGAAATTAAAGCCTCCAAACAATAGCCTGTACATAGGGTGCAAGTTGAATCAGGAGTTAAACTTGGCATGTAGCAAAAGTAATGCTGTGGTTGTTATGGGAGATTTCAACATGCAGGTAGACTGGGAAAATTAGGTTGATACTGGACCCCAAGAAAGGGACTTTGTAGAGTGTCTTTGTGATGGATTCTTAGAACAGCTTGTATTGGAGCCTACCAGGGAGAAGGCAATTCTGGATTTAGTGTTATGTAATGAACCGGATTTGATAAAGGACCTCAAGGTTAATGAGCCATTAGGAGGCAGTGACCATAACATGGTCAGGTTTAATCTACAATTGGAGAGGGAGAAGGGTAGATCGGAGGTGTCAGTGTTACAGTTGAATAAAGGGGACAATGGGGCCATGAGGGAGGAGCTGGCCAAAGTTGACTGGAAAGATACACTAGCAGGAATGACAGTGGAACAAAAATGGCAGGTATTTCTAGGAATAATACAGAAGGTGCTGGATCAGTTCATTCCTAGGAGGAAGAAAGATTCCAAGGGGAGAAAGGGATGACCATTGCTGACAAGGGACGTCAGGGACAGTATAAAAATTAAAGCGAAGAAGCACAACGAAGCAAAGACGAGTGGTTAGCAAGAGGATTGGGTAATGTTTAAAGAACCACAGAAGATAACCAAAAAGACAATACGGGAAGAAAAGATGAGGTACGAAGGTAAGCTAGCCAAGAATATAAAGCAGGATAGTAAAAGCTTCTTTAGGTATATGAAGAGGAAAAAATTAGTTAAGACCAAAGTTGGACCCTTGAAGGCCGAAAAAGGTGCATTTATTATGGGGATCAAGGAAATGGCAGATGAGTTGAACAGGTACTTTGGATCTGTCTTCACTAAGGAGGACACAAACAATCTTCCTGATATAGTAGTGGCCAGAGGATCTGGGGTGACGGAGGAACTGAAGGAAATCCACATTAGGCAGGAAATGGTGTTGGCTAGACTGATGGGACTGAAGGCTGATAAATCCCCAGGGCCTGATGGTCTGCATTCCAGGGTACTTAAGGAAGTGGCTCTAGAAATTGTGGATGCATTGGTGATAATTTTCCAATGTTCTATAGACACAGGATCAGTTCCTGTGGATTGGAGGGTAGCTAATGTTATCCCACTTTTTAAGAAAGGTGATAGAGAGAAAACAGGGAATTATAGACCAGTTAGCCTGACATCGGTGGTGGGGAAGATGCTGGAGTTAATTATAAAAGATGAGATAGCCGAACATTTGGATAGCAGTAACAGGATCGGTCCGAGTCAGCATGGATTTACGAAGGGGAAATCATGCTTGACTAATCTTCTGGAATTGTTTGAAGATGTAACTTCGAAAATGGACAAGGGAGAGCCAGTGGATGTAGTGTACCTGGACTTTCAGAAAGCATTTGATAAGGTCCCACATAGGAGATTAGTGGGCAAAATTAGGGCACATGGTATTGGGGATAGAGTGCTGACATGGATAGAGAAGTGGTTGGCAGACAGGAAACAAAGAGTAGGGATTAATGGGTCCCTTTCAGAATTGCAGGCAGTGACTTGTGGGGTACCACAAGGCTCGATGCTGGGACTGCAGCTATTTACAAATTACATCAATGATTTGGGTGAAGGGATTCAAAGTAACATTAGCAAATTTGCAGATGACACCAAGCAGGGTGGCAGTGTGAACTGTGAGGAGGATGCTATGAGAATGCAGGGTGACTTGGACAGGTTGGGGGAATGGGCCGATGAAGTTTAGTGTGGATAAATGTGAGGTTATCCACTTTGGTAGCAAAAACAGGAAGGCAGATTACTATCTAAATGGCGTCAAGTTGGGAAAAGGGGAAGTACAACGGGATCTGGGTGTCCTTGTACATCAGTCTATGAAAGTAAGCATGCAGGTACAGCAGGCAGTGAAGAAAGCGAATGGCATGTTGTCCTTTGTAACAAGAGGAATCGAGTATAGGAGCAAAGGGGTCCTTCTGCAGTTGTACAGAGCCCTAGTGAGACCACACCTGGAGTATTGTGTGCAGTTTTGGTCCCCTAATTTGAGGGAGGACATTCTTGCTATTGAGGGAGTGCAGCGTAGGTTTACAAGGTTAATTCCCGGGATGGCGGGACTGTCATATGCTGAGAGAATGGAGCAGCTGGGCTTGTACACTGGAGTTTAGAAGGATGAGAGGCGATCTCATTGAAACATATAAGATTATTAAGGGTTTGGACACGCTAGAGACAGGAAACATGTTCCCGATGTTGGGGTAGTCCAGAACCAGGGGCCACAGTTTAAGAATAAGGAGTAAGCCATTTAGAACGGAGATGAGGAAATACTTTTTCTCACAGAGAGTGGTGAGTCTGTGGAATTCTCTGGAATTCTCTGCCCCAGAGGGCAGTGTTCTCTGGATGCTTTCAAGAGGGAGCTAGATAGGGCTCTTAAAAATAGCGGAGTCAGGGGATATGGGGAGAAGGCAGGAACGGGGTACTGATTGGGATGATCAGCCATGATCACATTGAATGGCTCGAAGGGCCGAGTGGCCTACTCCTGCACCTATTGTCTAAAACATTGGTAACTTTTAGTGATGACCACAAAGCTTAAAACCTGATCAGCGTCACTCACTCCCTTGGTGGAGGATATTGCCATCTGAAATGTGACTTTAGACCCACAGCAATAGTTGATCCTGAATATGGACTTTTAAAAAGCCCTGCACTGTTCTAGGGAATGAGTGATGGCCAATGAATGTTGGCTAACGATGCCCACAACCCCAAATAATCAATAAATAAAATCCATTCAAATGAATGAATAAATAAATAAAGCAATTGATGGTACACAGTGCTGATACTATGCTTGGATGGTGAAGGTGAGCAGTTTTAAGATGGTGGATGTCATCTTGGATGATTGTTTTATCTTGGATGAATGCACATTTCTTGAATATTGCAGATGCTTCAAGCAAATGAAAGGTATTTCATCACATTGATGATGTGCATTGTAGATCATTGAATGGTCTTTGGAAGTCAGCAGAGGTAGTGCTAGAGAATAGTGTTGCCTTGCTGATGTAGCCATGACATTTGTATTGCTGGTCTCGTTAAAATACTGGTCAGTTAATTTTTTGAGGGGGATTTTATGGTGCTGGTGAATGTCAAGATGAGGTGGTTAGTCTAGTTGGAGATGGGTGTCCCTTGGCCGAATCACCAATCATGTTCCAATGATAGTGGATGGAATGTAAGTTTGTGCTTTGATAATTTTATTAACACCAAATCCACATTTTCTGCCGCTCTTTTGGTGTTAGTTTGTGTCTGGGAAGACAAACATTTTCACACTATTACAGGCCTTTATATTTTTATGTCTGCTTTGTTTGGCTTTGGGAGTAGGTCAGGATGTGAGAGGACGAGTGCAGATGTGGTGCGTGTTTTACTGACATGATCTGAGAAGGTAAGATTAAAGGCAGGATGAACACAACAAGCTGGAGTAACAGCGGGACAGGCAGCATCTTTGGAGAGGAGTGGGTGATGTTTCGGGTCGAGACCCTTCAGATGATTAAAACCACTCTGCCTTGAGGAGGAGTATGTATTGCAGTGCAAGCTCATACAATTGCATCAGGCAGGGACCTCTCTTGCTGTAACTGTATGATTGTTTGTATCTGCAAGTCATATGATTTTATTTTGTTGTGTACCTTTATTGGCTTCATCTTACTCTTTCAAGTTCATTGCTCCTTTTGAACTGTACCGTGTCAACAGATCCCAAGCATCCCTGGCTGTAAATGATTAACTGAAGTCTTGCATCCGTGGTGCTCCTGGTAAATCTTTGTGCCTTTAATATTCTGCCCAAGAGTTTGTATTTAACTGTACAGAATTGGACAATGCGTTTTACAAGTCATTTATAAAAAATAATAATAACCATTAATTTTGGATTGTATGCTTTCAGTTGCATTCATATATTGCCCATTGATATGGTAATATGCCATATAATGTAGCAATGTTACAAAATTTTGAGATTTTAAAAATCAAGTCTAATTTATCCCATCAGATAAAGCATAAAAATAAGTTTAATTTGACACCTAATTCACTTTCATACTCGGAAATTAGCATCTTGTTCCCTATTGCTTTTTCATTGACAACACAAAAGCTGTGATCGAGAACAGTCAAAAGCTCATAACTTTCTTAAAAATTAAGAGAACTGAAAGAAATTTTCAGTTATTATAGATTGAAGCATTCTGAAACAAATATGAAACAATCTTACTTAGATGACTTGAAATTAAAGCATATAATTAGTTAGTTACCTAATTGTAGCTAATTACAAAATTCAATTACTAGATCTAAACATCTATCCATTTCTTAAGAATAGATTAACATTTTTAAATAGCCTAAGTGTCCAAATAACATTCACACAAGAATTCACAATATAACATAATTTTAAAATCTCATTGTCATGGGTTTATAGGCCAAATGGAAGGAATTTAATGTTTAATACCTGTAAATTAATGGCCATTTAAATCAGCTTGCGAGTGGGTTTTTCTGGAACGCTATCAATTGGAATGTTGCGGTTGCGGTGGATTTAAACCCGTATCGGCAGCAAATACACTGCCGATTCGTTCGGGGGAAAAAATCACCGTTTCGCTACTTAAAATGTGAATTAAATGCATCTTAAAAAACACTTTTATACATAAAAATAAACTACTTTCTTTTACCTGTCCCCTGCGTAAAATCCGTCCCCGTTGTCGGCGTTGACGGTTTCAGAAGCTGATTTTAAAATCACTCCAGCGAATAACTTGTCGGGCGAATTAAAAAAAAAAAAAAAAGAAAATTCGGCCGTCGGAACGATTCCTCAGCCAAAACCTGCACTCCAACAAAATATAATCCAGGACCAGGAGTGAGAAAAATGCGTTTTAACCCCGCCCCCCCCCCTCCCCCTCAAACGCGCCAAAATCGCGCACACGGCCAGTGGCAGAATTGCAGCGCCGCTGAAGGTAAGTATTGTAACATACCTATATAATGACTCTCGGGAGGAAGTGCAAAATCAACTAAGCCAGGAAGTGGAGAAATGGTCAAAAGCTAGGTCCAAGAGATAATATAATATGCCCAGACAGCCTTTGACCATTTTGAGGAAAAGGGTGTTGGAAGATCAAGACTACGTCTTGCTTAAAACGCATGCTTACTGGGCAGCAAGATCCATGGTCGTCTCTATGCGTCTGTCTGGACGACTTGAAATGAACATCGCAAACACCAGAAAGTTACCAGCAAATCTCTCAAAATCCTGCAACTTAATTGGAACCAAGTCAGTCAGCTAGGGAATAACCAACTCCAATGATAGATTACCCACCTCACCTCAGTATTCATCAGCACTATCAAATCCCCCCAAAATTTAACTGACCAGAATCTTAATAGGACCAGCAATGTAAATGTTGAAAAAAAGTGCTGGAGTAACTCAGTGGGCCAGGCAGCATCCCTGCAGAACACGGATAGGTAATGATTTGGGTCGGTATCCTTCTTTCAACCGATTGTAGCTTGTAGGTGGAGGGGTGGGGAAGAAAGCTGAAAGTGAGGAGAAGGAGGAGAAAGTGTGGCAGGTAAAAGTGAACACAGGCTAGAAAGGGTTTTAGTAGGCATATGGTTGGTTGGACAAAGGCCTGAGATGGAAAAAAATAGCAGGTGTGAAACAAAAGGCTTGAATAGTTGCAAATTGTGATGCCATTTGTCTCGCACATTCTGTTTTTTCATCTATGGCCTTTGTCCAACCATCTGCGTATCAAAACTCCCTTCGCTCGCTTCCTGTGTTCACCTTTTACCTGCCATGCCTTTGTCTTGTCTCTCTTCCTGCTTTGTTCCCACCACCTGCAATCAGTCAATGCCACACGCCACATCTGCACTCCTCCCACATCCCTACCTTCTCCCAAAGCCATACAAGGCAGACATAAAAATGTAATAGCCTGTAAAAGTGTGAAAATGTTTGTCTTCCCTGACATCAACTAACATCAAAAGAGCAGCACCAAAATATAGATTTGGAGTTAATAAAACTTTTATCAAACCCAAAATTATGTTCCTTCCACAGTGTCATAGGAACATGAAAGGTGATCCACCATCTCCAACTACAGACTAACGATGGGATGCGATAGAACTTTATTTATCCCAGGAGGTGGATTGATCTGCCAATAGTCATAAAACACAAAATATATGAAACCATCAAAAATACCCCACCTTATCTTGATATTCACCAGCACTGTAAAATTCCCCCCAAAAATTAACTGACCAGAATTTTAATGAGACCAGCAATGCAAATGTCATACCTGCATCAGCAAGGTAAAACACACTTCTCCAGCACTATGCCTGCTGACTTCCAATGTGATGAAATACCTTCCATTTGTTTGAAGCATCTGCAATATTCAAGCAGCTTGCATTCTTCCAAGATGATATCCACGTCTTTAACACTGACCCTCTTCACCATCTGAGTGCAGAATCAGCACTGGGTACCATCTGATATTTTATTTTTTCATTATTTGGGTTGTGAGTATTGTTGGACATCACTCAGAACAGAGCAGCTTTCCTTCTTCTCCCCCCCCTAATCCTCCTATATTTAGTCTGAAGAAGAGTCCCAACCTGAAACATTACCTATCCATGTTCATGTTATCCAGGAATGCTGCCCTACTGTTGAGGAATGCAGAGTTATGCCCCTGTCCCACTTTACTGTTTTATTTTGTGAACCAGCATCTGGACCATTCTTAGTCATGTGTGTGACCAAAATATGAAAATTGTGGAATACATCTCTTCTAATTCTGAAAGCACTGCAGGTACATTGTTTTGTACTGTATACATGATTCATATTTTTTTCAGTTTATCAAGTGAAATTTTTATGCTGACAATGTTTGTTTAGGGTCAGAGGTCAGATATGACTAGTCACTGGTGTGATCTCACTAGCATTTTTTTCCATATCAGTTTTATCTTACAAACTCTGAGAATTTAAAAAAGCTAGAATGTTCATATCTTTAGCAGATATGCTTTATAGTTCTGTAGGTAGGAAAATAGCAACGGATAAGATTAATCTCTTACTATAATTTTTTGATTTATACTTTATGTGATACCATCTGGTCATGTGTGTGACATTTTGGTTCACTTTCCTAGGAATGGCCCATCTGCAGTTCCTTGTTTCTAGCAATATAAATACCTCTCCAAGGTCATTGTGCCAATCAATGACATACTAACTACTCTGGGTTTTTGTTGCGTGTGCCATTTGTGTAGGATATTGAGCTCCTGAAACACACTATTCCTTGCTCTCCTGGGAAGAAAGACAGATTCAATTATATGCCCAAATTGTCCTTGGGAAAAATTGCAACATTCCCATTAACTCTTGGGAATCCATGGCACGTGGTGGCTAAAAGCAAGGAAGGTCAATTTGGGATGGTTTGAGAATTTGGAATTCTGTTTTTAGGAGCACATAAAAGCCCTGCATAAATGGCAGAAGGAGCTCCACTTCACAAACTATACATAGGCCTGAATTTTTGGCACCTTTCCCCATTATGGATGAATCTCTGGTTCTCTCACAGATATCATCAGTTATCTCAGAACCTGAAGACATGTAGTAGAAACAATTAGAAATCCCAAGAAGAACATAGTATGGTCCAACAAGCTCGGGCATTTGGGAGAGGCCAATACATACTGGTCTTGATTACAACGTCTACATATTGTAAATGAATTTGTATAGAAATGGGAATGTGTGGTTAAGATTTGGATTTTAAAGCTTTGGGTTAGATAACTGAACCTATGGCTGACAAAGAATGGTCACCCCTGAAGGAAAGGGGAGAAAAGTCCATGGTTAAGTTGCAATTGATATGTGATGTTGCATTGTCATCACTTTTCATTAATGGGAATTTTAGTACCATTTAAAATAGGTGATACGTTGACAAATAACTAGAGTTGCCTGATGCTTATAAATTGGGCATTTCAAATAGGTTAAGATGTGTCAATCAATAACTGTAACTAAAGTTGTTATTGTTGAAAAATGCATTTCTCAAGCTTAAACCTGTTATCTAAGCTCAGAACTTCCTGTCCAAACTGTAACTCCTTTTGCTGTTTATTCACTTCCAGGGATTTCAGGGTCATAGATAGTAATAGTGCAACAGAAAAGATCTATATTTGTTTATGCAACCTAGTCTTTGTATCATAGTCAGACTGAACCATATACTTTTTGTGTAATGGATTGTATGGCAGTGGCAAAGATACATTGATTTCTACCCATATACCTTGTCCAAGCTCAAATGCCTTTATATGTTGCTACCAGCGAAGGCACGCTTAATGGCTGTTACACACATTAGACACAACAGATCTACTGTATTTTATTCATCTGAAACTGTCCTTTTAAGTTGGCAAAATATGAGTTGTGTGAGAAATTTGTATTACAAAGTTGGTGATGGTGAGTTGACTAGACTGGAGAAGCAAGAGTAATGTCAGTAATCCACCAGGCACATTCATACTCCCAGAACAAGTGGGGAAAGACTGCCCCCACTTTCAACAGCTGATACCTATGATGGTTGAGCACTTGCCCCAGGCTGCAGGTTTGTTATTTTGGGTTCTGTTTATTGTCAAGTCCAGGACTTCCTCATCTTTTACCTGAGCCAAACATCCTTTAACAACTGGGATGAGTTAGAGGAGGACATTCTTAAAAGGGGAAGCAAAAATGTGGCTTCGTTTTTCAAAACCACTCCTGCCTTGAAATTTGAGCTATTAGAGATTGGAGCATCTTTAATGGTTAAGTACATGCACAAAACTAAGATGAATCAGAACCCTTAGGAAAGTAGCTTCACCGCTATGTGTCAAATACTGCAGGTTCATAACTGGGGATTTCCTAGTAGCTCGAGGTGTTAAAGCTGCAAATTGCTGCGGCAAATCTTTTTGGGCATGTGCTGCCCTGTCCAGGCTCCAGTTGGTCTCAATGATCTAGGGTATAAAAGAGACATTCATCTTGAGTGTGTACTTGTGAGAATCACCCAGCTGAAAACCTTTGTAATTAGTTTGAAATGTATGTATTTGGGGTCAATATTGGTGGCCTAATTGGGTAAGTTATTTGGTGAGTTGGATAAATAACTTGCCTAGCTCAGTAAGTTATTTTGAAGCCATGGAAGTCTGGATTATGAAAGTACTGTACTACCACAGCGTTCTTGGATTAGGAGCTTCAAGATGGTGACAGTAAAAGAGATTTAATATATGCTGTGCGGCTTCAAGGGATCCTGCAGGGATGGTGGGCACGGACACAATCTGCTTTTTCTATTCCCCCCCCCCCCCCATAAATGTTTGCCAACATTTGTGCTTGCATGGCAACATTGGCTCTTGTGAAGTAATGGAGGACAATATATCGAATATTGGGTGCTCTAGTATAGAATATATGGGCTGCAATTTGTGAAAAGGAGAGGGTGTAATGGAATTAAAAAGTTGAACATCTTTGCTCAAGCAGACCTGAAGTTACAGGTCGAAAATCTGTTTCTGCCTAATCTGTTCCAACCCCCATGCTTTTCAGGTCACGTGCGATTTATGCGATGGCATTGTGCCAATAATTGAAAATGTTTGAAAGGTACAGTAGTTTTGAGTGAGTAGCAACTGTAAAGTAGGATCTTGGAACATGCTGCTGGGATTGGCCATGCTTAAGGCTGCATATGCAAGTCATTGAACAGAGTCCTGTATTTTTCTGAGCTGGGAATTGGGAGATGTGGATAAGAAATTTGGAGAATCGCAGAAACTTGTTTAAGCCGTGCTGGAAGAAAATAGTACCTTGAGCCTATTCCAAAGAATCATTTGCCCATACCATTCAGCTCCTAACCCGACATTAATCATCACAAGTAAACACTCCACACACAAAAATCTTCTGTATTAGTTTAGCCTCTATTCAGAGAAGCTCAATACAGATTTATGCTGCTTATGCTCATAGTTTAAGAAAGAACTGCAGTTGCTGGAAAAATCGAAGGTAGATGAAAAATGCTGGAGATACTCAGCGGGTGAGGCAGCATCTATGGAGAGAAGGAATAGGTGACGTTTTGGGTCGAGACCCTTCTTCAAACTCCCTTTTAATAAATGGAGGGATCAGGTAATGAAAGCTTGGATTAAGCTTCAATGACCAAGGGATTCGGTGTTCTTGCACTATTTGAGCCTAGAGTAAGATGATGTTTGTGAAAGTTGAGCTGGGAGCTCAGCTTGTATTAGAACTAGAGTGGACTTTGATGGCAGCTGGTGAGCTTGGATATATTGAGACCACTTGATAAAGAGAATTGACTGTTTTATTGAGTAGGAGGATGTCGGCGATGATGAGTATTGCAATACTTATTTTTACTTCTACTTTTGTTGTTTCTTTGAATTTTTTTTAATACGTAGTGGCTCTGTGCAATTTAGCAATGTCAATACTCTAGATGTCACAAGGCTTAACAGCAACCAGTTTGTGGAAACCGAAGAGATAATGGGAATATAATGCTTTCTTAATATTGACAGAGGGATGAACACTGTCCTGGACAACAGAAAGAACTAACTATCAATCCTTTATTGGATTGGTGCCAAAGACAAAATTCATGTCTGCAAATAATTTAAATTATGGCAGGCCGTGGAGTTAGTTTGTTTGGCCAAAGTAAACTGGAACCTGAATAATCCTGAAATGACCAGTGATGGTAGGTGTGCTTGCTATGCTGTGAAATTTAACAATTAGCACTTGGTGCTTTGACAATTGCATTTTTCAAAAATGTGCAGTGACGAATTTGAGGTATTTCGATAGCTTTCCATCTTTTTGGTTGAAGCGAGCGTTCTTGTTGCTCTGTTTTACGACGTAATTGTATTTGTGGCAGTTTTATTGCTTTTCGTTATTTTAAAATATGCATTTCTGGCCTGGTGTCCCCATTCCACCCCAAGTAAATTGGATGGTTGGCGGATATCATCAAAGTGGTAGCAGATTAGTCATCTGTCGTAGAAGGTATTAATAGGTTGCTTTCAAAGAGCAAATGAGGATTCTTCCCTCCAACCATCAGCTGGCCTCACTGAAAATAAATTCATTGGTCATTCATCTTTTTGTGTGTAAAAATTGCTTGCTACTTTTCCTCTGGAATTTATTGACTGAATGTTGATGTCTGAAGAAGGGCTCTGACCCAAAAAGTCACACATCATTTTTCTCCAGAGATGCTGCCTGCCTGGAGTTACTCCAGCGCTTCGGTATAAACCAACATCTGCAGCACTCTGAAGAAGGGTCTTGACCCAAAACGTCATCCATTCCTTCTCTCCAGGGATGCTGCCTGTCCCGCTGAATTACTCCCGCTTTTTGTGCCTATCTTTGGTTTAAACCAGCATTTGCAGTTCCTTCCTACACATTTCATCTGCAGTTCCTTCCTACACTCGGTATTCGTGGAGTTATGGTGGTGTATAGTGTGTCTTTTTTTCTACGATTCTATTCTCTCTCCCACCTCTCTCCCTTCAACCCGAGAATAGCATTGTTATTTTGGTTAGAGGTAAAGGCTCTTTTTAAAAAATCTAATGGCCGATGGGAGTTTCGAGACATTCTACAGAATTATTTCAAAGTTCCTGGTAGAGTATTCAAATAGCATTTGTAAAGTATTCATATAAAATTGTCATGCCACCAACATTTCCATAAAAACTGACTTGGAGGCATTCGAGAGTACGCAAGGATTTGCATAGATGAAACTAGAACTGAGGTTGTATGTCAGAAAATGGTGGACTACCCAGGTCTCTTTTAAAATGGAGGCTGTGTGAAGATCTAAAATGGACTTTGTAATTTTGAAGTTTTGCTTGGATTTATTTTCAGTTGTATATTCCATGCTAACATTAATGGCCCACTGCTCTAAACCTGCTCTAACTCCCTTTAACTGACTTTTATAGGACATCGCTATATTCTCCTCCTTCATAGGTTTATGGCAAGACTGATTACAGATATCTATATCCACATGACCATTTCCTACAGCAAGTTTCATAATTTTAATTGGCCACATGTCCTCGGCCTTTCTTTTGTGAGAGAAAGGCTTTGGGTTTTCATCCTTTCCTGATGGGCATGACCTCTTGCTTGGAGATCATTATTCTCCTGATCCCTTGTATCCATTTTCTAATATGATGACCAGAACTCTACACAGTATCCCTAACTCTGTTCTAACTAGGGCTTGGTAAAGTCATTTTAGATACTGTTGATTTTAGAATTAAAAAAAAATACCTTCGGTGTTTTTGCTAGTTGCATTCTTTTAGTTTTACTTATCAGCTAGGGTTCATTTTTGGGCTGCTTGCATATTATAAGGAGCTTTGCTGACCTTTGGATCACTTAATCCCCACAGATAAGATTCATTTTTCCCCACTAAATTCTCTACTTTACATTTTTAGTTCTTTGCTTCCCTTCGTGATTAATTTTTTACTTTCTGGAATCTTTTTTACTGAATTGTTGTTTCATTTTTCAACTGATGTTGGTATCTCTAAATATAAAACTCTAAATACTTTCCCCTTTCTATCTTATCTAAAACCTCATGTCTTGTCCAATGAATAGATGTGAGGTGACCAAGTTATTGGACAAATATCCAGATTGCTGTTGTAGTAGCCGTAAATCACATTGCAATGGTTGCTGCTTCCCAAAGCTATCTTGGAGAAACCAGGAACTGCAAATGATAGTATCCACGAAAGGACACAAAGTGCTGGAGCAATTCAGTGGGTCTGCCTATCAATATCCCCCTCGCCCCTGTCCACCTAATACTTGCTATGCTTTGTTCCTGCCTCTCATTTCTTCCAGCTTTCTTTCCCCCTCCTTAAACCAATCTGAAGAAGGGTCCCTTTGCACTTTGTCTGGAGTTAATTCATTTTAAATACCATTCAGGCACTGGTGGAATGCTCTCCACTTGGCTGGATGAGAACAGCTCTAAACACCCTCCTGATGTTCGACATCGGACTGGACAAAGTGGCCTACTTAATTGGTACTTAGAAGCACTTACAAAATCTCTAATTGCCATTCTAATTCCCTTTCCTACATGGATTTTATGATCTACATTTTGTTCCTGAAGTTCGGTGACCAGAATGGAATGGAATGATCTAATTTGTACTTTCTGTCAAAATGTATCACTTCACACTTTGTCAGAGAAATTCAGCAGGAAACGGCTCTTCGGCCCACTGAGTCTGTGGCAGCCATGTCATCCACTTAGATGTAATTTTATTTTATTCTCCCCACATTCCCATTGATTTTCTCCCACTCACTTACATACTAGGGATTATTTACAGCGGCCAATTAACCCACCACCCTTTGGGATGTGAGAGGAAACTGGAGCACCTGGGCGAATCAACATGGTCATGGAGAACATGCAAACTACAAAGACAACGCCCAAGGTCAGGATTTGACCTGGGTCATTAGAGCTATGAAACTGGCTCTGTGCGTTGCACCCACACGCAAATGGTGTAGTGAGGATTTGTGTTAAATTTCATCTGACAATGGTGTGTCTATTCAGTCACACAATCCATGTCCATATTGCATTCCAATACTAAAAAAAGCAGAGTTAGAGTAACTCCGCGAGTCAGGAAGCATCCCAGGAGAACATAGATAGATGATGTTTTGCGTAACTGTCTTCAGATTAGTGAGGAAAACTGGCCCATGAAATAAAAGCAGTATGGACGAGGTTTGTGTAAGAAATGCATTCCAAATACTATCCTGTTTACCATACATATAAACTTTACACATGGCAACATAATCTGTGGTCTATGCAGTAACCCCTGAGGGAAAAGCACTATCTCTTCATTATGAAAAACTTACATTTTATCAGCACACTTTGCTTTAGCAAACCTTTTGTCCATACTACTTTTATTCATGTGCTTCAGTTTTGCTCACCAGCCATTCACGCAGGTCTTCACTAAAACATCAATTGTATTCCTTTCTGCAGTTTTGGACAATATTATAAGGGCAATCCTTTGATCTATTCCTTCCTTTTTACCACAGATGTATTTGACCTGGTTCTTGTTTGAATGAGTCACATGATGTGCATCATGCAAATCCCCTTTTATTTATTCCTTCTTATCATCTCTTCTTAAAAACTTTTTATCATTTAATTAGCTTTGGCTTTGGCTCACTTGTCACCATGTGGGAATGCACTGTGCCGGCACTATAGACTTCTAAATCTACCTGTTGCTCTTACAGTTTTATCATCCAATCCTTAGTTTCATGTTATCTTCACCAGATATCCTTTCACTTCATTGACTGTATCCCTCCTCTGACCAAGCAGTTCTATATTGAATTGCTCTTTGGCCTTCTCCATTATTCATCTAGGTCTTCTGCTGTCACCGCTTCCTCAGGAGTCCTCCCAGTGATCAACCTGGGCCAACTCATTCCCAGTACCAGGTCCAATGCCTCTTCATTTGTTTGACAAAAAAAGTGCTTAATTTTTGTCTAATGTGCACTGCAGCAAAACCTGCTTTTATCCACCAGAAATGTCTGCAGCAAACATGACTTTAACACTGCGTACAGTGTTGTGATCTGAAGCCAATGTTAATTGGCCATCCAATTGCAATGATTCCATGCTGAGGTTTGCGAGAATTCTGCCGACCAAAAACTCCCACTTAGGTTGCGTATAGAGAAAACATTTCAAATTTTTGGGAAATCAAACAAGATGTTGAGGTAGAGTGCAGTCTTTTTTTATCTTTCTGCCATTTAGTTAAACAACCCAGACATACTGACCTTGATGTTCTACTGACCTTGACAGGTGTATAGGTGCAATTCTTGCAGTTATCTATCATTTGTAACTTGTATGCTAGGTATAGGATTTTTTTTTAATTTAATGGCTATTAAATGTGGCTTCTGTGCAGGTACAGCCTGATCTGTGTACATAACCAGAGTAGCTGGACATAAATCCATTGCCCATGAGGAACTTCTATCCTCCCTCCCTCATTTCACTGGAGATGGCTATGGCACATCAGAGAATCCAACTGCTGCAGTTAGCTTTTTCTGCCATTGAACTGTGGTGTGGGTTCATGTGAGCGCTGCAGTCTCCTTCCCACCTCAGTCCAAATGGTTTTGAAACCTTGGCACAGTGCCCTAAAAATTTCCCTGCGATAGACTACGTATGGTGCGATAACCCAATCAACAGTCAGCCATTTCAAAATGGGAGAAAAAATTGGGGAGTCTGAGATATTGAGGCATAGGTAAAGTTTATACAGAGTACATTTATGTGCTTTTGATATTAAGCTTGTTAAGATCCTTGGCATACATCATGAGACCAGTCAGGATAGGCATCTTGGTCCTGCATGGGAGTGAGGTTAATAAGGAAGGAAGAGGGTGGGAGTATTGGGCAACAGCTTCTCACCCAGAGCTTAACCAATTCTTGGGCTTCCACTGTCGCTTGGGTTTTCGTGAAATTTAATAGGTGTGAAAATTCAATGTACTCATTTGAAATGTGAAACGCCTAACGTTGCAGCTCTAGATTATATCCTTCTAAACATAGTCCGTGTTTGGAGGGGGCTTTGATAACCTGTATTACACGTGACTGAAGAACTTGTGGAACTGGAATGTCCTCAGTGCTGACAGCAAGCAGAAGAGATAATAAATTGAGTATTGCACACAATGTGTATTGCATTTGATTGGGATTTTCAGTTGGATATGTAGGTCCCAAATATATTGGGATAGCACCCTTTCGAATTGTTGAATAGATCTACTGCCTTGATTTATTGGTGCCTCTTAACGTGTAACTTTCAATCCAGAATTTGAAAGTGAGTCGCAGTGGTGCTTTACTGTCCGAAGTAGGTATTCTTCTTGCGGAGGTAAATGTGGCAGCTATGGCAAAACCGCCTGAAGAGCAACAGATACATGATCAGTTGACCTTACTGTTTTGCTTCATCTAAAATCCCATCTCCACAGCCTACTTCTGTTTTCAGAAGATGTACCTCTTTCATTATTTTCAAAAAGATTAGTGAAAATAGAAACGCAACCCAACCCTGTTCTGTATAGCCGGAGATCAGACTGTCTTCTTGATTGCAATTCTATCAACCACAATCATTGAAGTAAACACAATCTGAATGTACATTTAGACCTTTTCATGTCCTCTAAACATTCTAATAAAGTATTCCTAAAATTATATAGGTATAATGCAACAACTATTTTGCCCAAAATAATGTCTCAAAAATAATAATGATTTAATGGTCACAATCTATTTTAGATGCGGTTTCGGAGGTTTCATTAGAACTTGAAAATGGTTCCGTTCTTGCCAAATTTCGAAATGCACCAGAACAAGGCTATGTAATAAAAAAGAACTGCAGATGATGGTTTATACCAAAGATAGACACAAAATGCTGGAGTAACTGGGTCAGGCAACATCTCTGGAAAAAAGGGATAGATTACGTTTTTGGTCGGGATCCTTCTATGGCTATGGTTTTACATGAGGACTGAATGGTTGTTCCTCAGACATTGTAGAAATATCTCATTACCAGATGGAAATGCAGACTCAGTTGATCTCTGAACTTTCTGACTCGGGTGAATGTTGCCAACTGAGCTAAACATATATGGTGAGATGTTTCACAGCAGCCTTCTCACCCCATTTTCTGTGATACAATCTACTGTTTGTTGGTATTTCCCTTTACCTCACTATGCTTTTATTCTTGTTTCAGGTTGCTGTGTGTACTGGGATAGAGGCTCTTTTTGCAGTAACCCTATCGTAACAGGTATGTTGTAACATTAACAGGTTCATATAATATTATGGTGTACTAAACCTCGAATGCTAGATTGCCCAGCGAGGCAGGCAGTATTCCATGGGGAGAGAAACAAAGTCAGGCCTTTTGGTTTGAAGATCCTTCAGTCCATAGCACTGACTATTACTGATTGCTTTCATGGCAGTTGAAACTTTGAGTTCAGAATTCAAATGTGATGCCTCTCAAATTATTTTTTTGTCTACTTACTGTCGACTTGTCTTGAGCTGACCTATTCTGGAGTCTACTTGCATTGGCATCAACCATACTTCACTTGGTCCTAATTCTGAAACATGAGCCCAAATGGTGAATGCTGATAAGTTTTATAATTGTAATAATTGATGTTATAACCAAGCCATTTCTTGCCTTGGTGAATAATTGTGAAACACTGAAGCCATTTCTAAAACCATAGCTGCAGCCTTGCTATTGATTGTCTGTGAATTGCAGAATGGAACGTGCATCTGGGGTTTTCTACTCCATATGGTTGAGTTCCACACTCTTCACCATCTGGCCTCTGTGAATCCTCCTCTAGCAGAACTGAGTTGATAATGCCGATCTGATATAAAGTGCGGGATGCTTTGCTTAATGCCAGGGAGGATTAAGTGGTTGGGCTGAGTTAATCATTTGCTGGTCATTTTGTATAAGCCCCGAAGCACGTTGGGCTTGCTGTACAGTTCAGCATCCAAAGTAGTCGTACTCCTGGGTTATGAGCTCCAGATTTATGAGCCCCTTGCATTTGATAGCCTAGCAGGATGGATGGGGTAGAATTTAGTGCCTGCTGTGGGGCTGATGTTCTCGTCTGCTGGGTGGAATGGGGGCATTTCTGCGTGCCTCAAGTCAAGTCAAGTTTATTCATCACATACACATACGAGATGTGCAGTGAAATGAAAAGTGGCAATGCTCGCGGACTTTGTGCAAAAAGACAAACAAACAAACTATAAACGCACTCATAAACACACACATTTCTTTTACATATTAAATATTGGAAGGAAAAACGTTCAGTAAAGTTAGTCCCTGGTGAGATTTACAGTCCGAATGGCCTCTGGGAAGAAACTCCTTCTCAACCTCTCCGTTCTCACAGCATGGCAACGGAGGCGTTTGCCTGACCGTAGCAGCTGGAACAGTCCGTTGCATGGGTGGAAGGGGTCTCCCATGATTTTATTGGCTCTGGAGTTGCACATCCTGATGTATAGTTCCTGCAGGGGGGCGAGTGAAGTTCCCATAGTGCGTTCGGCCGAACGCACTACCCTCTGCAGAGCCTTCTTGTCCTGGGCAGAGCAATTCCCAAACCAGATGGTAATATTACCGGACAAGATGCTTTCCACAGCCGCTGCGTAGAAGCACTGGAGGACTGCTCACTCTCCTACCTCAGCTGTTTCTGTGATCGTCACCCACATACTGTGTTCGTTCCTTCCATGTTGAGTGCATAATTAAATCAAGTGAAAATAGGAGATGCCACAGATATTTGGCAATTGGGCCCAATTTCGTGTTTTCTATTGTTTAGTGAGCTGCCAAAAACAAAGGTAGACAAAAATGCGGGAGAAATTCAGCGGGTGAGGCAGCATCTATGGAGCGAAGGAATAGGTGACGTTTTGGGTCTAGACCCTTCTTCATACTGATGTGGGGTTGGGGGGGGGGGGGGGGTGGGCGGAAAGAAGAAAGAAAGAGACAGAGACAGTGGGCTGTGTGAGAGCAGGGAAGGGGAGGGGAAAGAGGGAGATAGCAAGGACTACCTGAAATTGGAGAAGTCAATGTTCATACCGGGTGTAAACCACCCAAACGAAATATGAGGTGCTGCTCCTCCAATTTGCAGTGGGACTCACTCTGGCCATGGAGGAGGCCCAGGACAGAAAGGTCGGATTCGGAATGGGAGGGGGAGTTGAAGTGCTGAGCCACCGGGAGATCAGGTTGGTTATTGCAAACTGAGCAGAGGTGTTGGGCGAAGCGATTGCCAAGCCTGCGCTTGGTCTCACCGATGTGGAGCAGCGGCTGCAATAGATGAGGTTGGAGGCTAAAACAAAGTAGACTTTACTGGGATCTGCATGTTTTTCTCACACATGTTATTGGAGGGAAAAGACGAAATCAAAGAATTTAAATGTATGAGCAAGTTAAACCAGGCAGGGGACAGCGGTTTGGGTAGAGGAGCGGAGGATCTGGATAATCATTTGTTCTAGATGGATTTGGTGGGAATTGGGTGCCAGATGGTTAAAGTATTGGCATGTAGATAGGCGTGGTATTCTCAGTCCACTCTCTCGCTCTCTCTCTCCCAGAGCTACAATAGAGATCCTCTATCCTCTGGCATCTTTACCAGTCCATCAGGACGACACAACCAAATACTGCTTTCACTCTCCTTTCATCATGCCAAAGACTCAGTTCTATTACATTGCCTTCTAGTCACATTGAGTTTAAGAAATTCAAATTATAAACATAAAAATAATTGTACTGTTTCCATTTGCATCCTGCTCACCCATCTTTTCCCCCACTTGTCATTTTTTTTTAAATCTTGAGCTGTCATATCTTTCATCATGGTCTCTAAATGCTTTTCACCCAATCACAGATGTAGAAATATAGAAAATACAAGCAGCAATAGGCCATTTGGCTCTTTGTTTTTTTATTCTCTCCACTTGTCATTTGAACCTCACATGAGGTTCAAACGAAATTTGGTTTCTGCAGTCACACAAGAAAAGAACCAAGACACACACCAACACAATTTACACAAACATCCATCACAGTGAATCTCCTCCTCACTGTGATGGAAGGCAAAGTCTTGTCTCTCCCCTGCTCTCCATTCTTCTCCCGATGTCAAAGTCAAACCCCCTGTGGGCGCTAACAAGTTCGCGGCCATTTATAGCCGCGACGGGCGATATAAGGCCCTGCTCCGGGTCTTGATGTTGGAGCCCCCGGCGGGCGCTATCAAGTCCGCGGCCATTTAAAGCTGCGCCGGGCGATGTAAGGCCCCGCTCCAGGCCACTTTCAACCCCACAATTCGGGCGGGAGAAGTCGCCGTTGCCGGTGCCCCGCAAAGCAGTCTCCCACCGGGGACCCGCGAGCTCCCGGTGTCACCATCCACCGGAGTCGGGTCGCAGCTGCGCGCCACCGCAGCTCTCCACGCTCCGAACTCTCCACGCTCCGAAGCTGGCCAGCTCTACGATGGTAGGTCCGCAGCTCCGCCGGCTCCGTGACTTGAGCCCCCAGGTCGTTCCAGTTGGAGGCCGCTCCACGGTGCTAGGCCCCAACTACAACGGAGACCTGACAGGGAAAAGGTCGGGTCCCCGTGCAGGGAAGAGATTTAAAAGTTTCCCCCGCCCCCCACACATACACATTTAAAAGCCCACTACAAACTATACCCTCAACGGGACAAAAACCCCCCAAAAAAACAGACAGACTGCAGAGGCCGCTGCGACGTCGGTCGCGCCGCCCACCCAAGGCAACACAATCGTACTTGCTCATCCACTTTTGTACTCTGTACCGGGATTAAATATGTTGTGAGATTAAATATATTTCTCAGTGACTTGGCTTCTACAGTTTTTGTGGTAGAGAATTCTACAGGTTTGCAGTACCCTGAGTAAAGATACAGTTAATTTCAGTTTAGTTTATTGTCACGTGTACTGAGGTGCAGTGAAAAGCTTTTGTCGTGTGCTAACCAGTCAGCAGAAAGACAATAATATATGATAAGGGAATAACGTTTAGTTCAAGGTAAAGCTAGCAAATTCCGCGCAAGGATAGTCCGAGGGTCACCAAAGCGTTAGATGGTAGGATGATTCAGTTGCCTGATAACAGCTGGGAAGAAACTGTTCTTGAATCTGGTGGTGTGCGCTTTCACACACCTAAACCTTTTGCCTGACGGGAGAGGGAAGAACAGGGAGTGGCCAGGGTGTGACTTGCCCTTGGTTATGCTGCTGGCCCTGCCGAGGCAGTGTGAGGCATAAATGGAGTCGATAGAAGGGATGTTGTTTTGTGTGATGGTCTGGGCTGCGTGCACAACTCGTTGCAATTTCTTGCGGTCTTGGCTGGAACTGTTCCCAAACCAAGCTGTGATACTTCTGTTCTAAATGACATTCCCTTTAGGCTGATGCTATGGTTCCTGGCTCTAGACTCTCCATTCATCCTGCAGTTAGTCTGTCTTGTCCTGTTTTTAATTATATTCGTTGAGTATCTTTCTTTTACACTGCAGTGAATATCTTGTTTGTCACTTGTTCTTGAATGACATGTCAATAGGTCGTGTGTGCAGGTTCATGGCTACCACTTCTTATGTTTCCTCACTTGCTGCGTTGATATTCTCCCAGCACCAGAGGACCTGATGCCCTGACGTGCATGACGTGGATTATGCCGAAGGAGTAGATGCACAGAAATGACCACTCTTGTGTCCAGACACATCAGGTTCCCGTGACAAGACAATGTCAGGATTGGTAAAGGCTCCAGTCAATATAACTAGTGGTGCAACGAACAGATCCGGGCCACTCAGCCCTAGAGACTTGTGTTCAAATCTGACTTGAGTGCTTTCTTTGTGGAGTTTGCACATTCTACATGTGACCATGTGGCTTTCATTTGAGTGCATTTTCTTCCCACATCCCAGAGACGCAGGGTGATTTGTTATTTGGCTGCTGTAAATTGCCCAGAGTGTGTAGGTGGATGGTAGAATGTGCAGAGAATAAAAAGTGGTATAAATGTCAGATTAGTGTAAAAGGGTGTGTGTTGGTCTGGACTCAATGCGCCAGTTTTCGTGCTTGTATGAATTTAACCAACCCAATTCCTCCCCTTCTCTATACATCAGTCCTGCAATTCCAGGAATTAGACTTTTAATTCTGTTCTTTCTTAGTTTCTCCTTTTCCTGAGTCAGTACATGTTCAATGCCTCTTAATTATTTTTTTCTGTTCTGATAAAAGGTCATTAACCTTATTTATCTTTCCAGAGATGTGGCCTGACGGAGTATTCTGAGTATTTCCTGTTTTTTCTGCAATTAGGTAAACTAGGTCGCAAGCATTATGTACCCATCTCAAATAGCGGTGACTCCATATCCTTTTAAGGAATCCAGTTACAAGTTAATCATTTGTTGGAGGCTTGTTTCAAAATTCTGATGTGGATGACGTCCCATTATAAATGACGTCCCATTTTGTAACAAAAATGGTATAATTTACTCTGTATTCTCTAGTAGGATTTTGTGGGGTGCTTGCTCCTCACAATCAAAATTCATTTCAAAATTAGCTTGTAACAGTCCTCCTAAAAATCAGAATGTGAGGGAGGATTGTTGGAGCTGCTTTTTAAATAAAATCACTGCAGTTTCAGAATTTCTCTGGCAATCTATTAATCAAAAGTTAGATTTTATGCTCATTTCATGTTACTCCAAAGCAGCAAAGTGTTCAGATACCAAGTCTGTGAGACCTCCGTGTCATAAGAACCGATGGATCCATTTGAAGTAAAGACGGACATAAATGAGCTCTTGTCGACTGGAACCGTTTAGTGCATTTTGTGGTCTCTTAATAGTTTACGGGTGTTGGCAGATCTTGAGATGCAGGCTATAGGATTAGACAAATTTATTTATTTTTCCATTTCCCTATCTCTTTATTTTACTTGGGAGGAGTCGAGTTGAGCAATTTTTGAACATTCAGAGTTGCCACATGAAAGGATAATGTTCTTACAATTGCTGCTTTATGTCTTTGTCTCTGTGCTATGTTGCTTTTTAATTAGATATTTTTGCATCTGGAATGACGCTCTGACAATGGAAAGTAATGTGGCAATTTTGACAGATAAAAGTCAGTTTTTGCAATATCATAATCTTAGTCTTCTGTCTAGCGTTATTCAACTTATTAGTGAGATGCAGTGAATGTCTTTTCCAAGTTATTCAATTCAATAAGTTGCTCATGTTTTATCCCAATCTGATGATCAAGCTAGGCAGATGTAGTTTGGTCTAAAGGCGTTCAGAATGTAAGGCGGTCAGGAGAAGTTGTGTCAATGCTCAAAAAACATGCATGATCGTTTTATACATTGGGCTGGGGGGGGGGGGGTGAGGGAAGGATGGCTGTGTGGAAGGAACATTACTCTTGTCTGTTGGCTGACAACAATGTCACTGTATTGGAGCTGAGTGGAGCGCAAGAACACACCATTCTATTGTTTAGCCTGCAATGTCCATTTACTCAGAAGACAATCTATTCAAAGAGTAGAGTAACTGAAACTATTCTCCAAAAAAGCAGACTTATTTCACCAGAAAATTGCACTAAGATAGTTACCAATATATTGTGTGTACACGTGTTATATGGGCAGAAAATGAATGTCACCTGACAATTGATGGAAATTATTCAATTATCTGCACTTGGGCTAGGAATAGCATTGTGGATAAGACTTGGCTTTCGTCACCGTAGTTATAGATGCAGAGTGATTGTTGCAGAAATCACAGATATTCGATCTCCATAAATTTAGAGAAAAATATGTTCATTCATAATTTGTATATTTTGAATATAGTTTGGACATCTAAATTATTGCAACTCAATGTTGATACAAAAGTACAATGCAACAAATGTGATTTTATGTGTTATGTAAGTATATGTTAGGATTTACTGTTGTATATGTTAACAATTTTTATTTTCCTTTGGTCGATTCTTATGGGAATGTGGGTAAATACACTTGAGCAGCTCCATGATTTATATCTACATTTTTGTGATACAATGCTATCTGTCATCGTTGGTTATTACAGCACAAAAAGAGACCATTTGATCCATTAATTTCATGGTGGCTCCTTCCTGGTTCTTCTTCTTGCGTAAGGCATGCACAGCCTAAAGTTGTAAGACAACTTGTTAGGTTTAATCTTCTGTTTGTGCATGCCAGGTTGATTGCATTCGTCGAAACAGGATGGACCACGTGAAGGTTGCACCTTCTTGGTTGATCACATCAATCCTATTCTCCCACATTTTTCTGTAGCCTTGCAAATGATTCTCCTTAATGTTTTGTCAGTTCTCTTTTGAAGGAACTAATTCTGTTTCCACAACCCTTACAGGTGGTGAATTTGTAAGCACTGGAAATGTTAATACACGATACATTTATTTGTCACATGTACCAATTGGTGTGGCCAGTGAAATGTGTGGTCACCATACAGCCATACGAATAATAAAGAGCACAGAACACGATAGTCTTTTCCACAGACATACCACACAGCGGGATCAAAGTTTCCCACTGTGAGGGAAGGCTTCAATTCAGTCATCCTCCTCTGTTGTCCTCCTGTGGTCAGGGGGGCTCCCGAACCTTCCGCTGTCGCCGCTACAGACGGCCTGATGTTCAGGCCCGCTCGCCGAGGTGATGGAAGTCCAACGTCGGGACTGGAGGACATCCTCTGCGGCTTAGGCATCCGAATCGGCCACCTCCTATCGGAGTCCATGGCTCCAAGAGTCCACATGCCGCACTGGTCGGAGATTCAACGCTGGCGGCCCTCGCAAAGGGCCCAGGATTCCGCGATGTTGAAGTCAGTGCCGCCCGCGCTGGAAGCTCTTCGGACCACAGCTCCGATGTTGAAGCAGCAGGCCCAACACTCTGGAGCTTCAACAGCTAAGGCATCGCCTTCTCCGCGATGTATCCAGCGCTGCGCCGCCGCTGCTGAAGCTCTGGTCCGGTCCCCGGCAGGAAAGGTCGCTCCAATCAAGTTGGTAGGCCGCGAGGAGGGGGACGAGGACGCGACTCGGAGAATAGTCGTTTCCTCGCCAGGAATTGACTTGGAAACGGTTTCCCCCTTACCCTACCCCCCTCCCCCACATAGAAAAGCTAAAGAAATCTCCAACACAAACTTTTAAAACTGACTAAAAAAACAGAAAAACAGACAGACTACAAGCTGAGGCTGCCATCAATGCGGCGCCCCTAGTCATTACCTCATTTGCTTGGCATGTACTTGAACTAATCAATTTTTTTTGACATTGCACTTAAGGTGTATTATTTATGCATTATGAAAGCATTAGTTAAATTAGATATTTTAGTTTCATTGCACCTTCTGTGAATGTTTTTATATTTTCAGTACCCTAATTTAATCGATGCAATTTGAAACAAAGGTATTTGTAACTTGAGTATGGTTTTTGCATATGATTGTGGAATAGTGTGCCAGTGTTGAAAACCAATTGTTTCAAGTGAAGCTAGACCATCTGTGTGACTCTTATCTGTAGATCCAATGCAGATTAGATGGTAACTGGAGTTCCAGATATAGTTTCCCAGTTCTAGGAGGATGGCTATAAATATGCTACAGTTTACTGGGATAATACTCCTGTAAAGGTTTCCGAGGTTTAATTAATTCCTGTATGATTTTATTCTGTTTACTTCCTGTCACGATAATATTTCATTTAACTATTTCTTTGGAAATCACCTGTGAAGTCAGAATGCTTAAGCAAGTAATTCAGGTGAAATTGCTGGGATTTATTTTTACTTTTTAAACAGTGTTTTGTTGTTTCTGACTTGGACTTGCTGTATAATTATGTACTTCTGTTCCATTGATCATTTGGAAGGGGTGTAGTTTTGCTCACTACCTCGTTTGACACTAGGTTTGCATGCAAGGATCCTCCGTGAGTGGAGATGTTGGGACATGATCCGTGCCTATGGAGATATCAGAGAGGGCATATCCGAAACAAAGTTAGTGCAACAGAGCTGGAAAGAATGGGTTGAAACAGCATTCTGTTGTTTCAACTATGATGCAAATTCCATTACTGATCTTTGAAAGATTTTTGTTTGTGTTCTCTGCTCTATCAGAGATAGGCCCAGTGATTAGGATGCACTGTAGAGATTTAAGAGTCCAAATCTCTACAATAAATCCAGATCATTCAGCCTATCTCTGATGGAGCATAGAATGAATTGGGGGAAATAGCATTGTACTTGCAACCAGCCGATGGAGTTCCTGGATCCATGATGCTCAAAGGTCCCAAATAATCTTTGGATTTATCTTATTATGTTGAATGATTGTTAGCTTATTTTCCACAGGAAACTCAACAGGATGATTGGGATTCAGATGATCCTCGTGTAAAGATGCTGTTTGTGCCCGTAAGAGGTTCCATACCTTTTCTAGGCATAAAACCTGTTGTCCATAGTAATGGTCTGAATTCCATTTTGTGTTGCTTTTGTTTGTGTCTGCTATGGATCTTCAGTTCAGTATGTTTGATTCCGCTTCACTGAACATTGTTCTGGTGCAAACCCAAGAATGCTTTGGGGGCTCCATTGCACAATGCTTCTGCATCTTCCATTGTTCGGTCCCTCCTGATCTTCTCTCTTGACTTTAAATGGTTTTGTATTCCCAGCCAAGGTATGAAGAGCATTACCTCTCCCTGTTCCCCGACTGTGGCTTTGTTTGTTTGACACTATGCAGTTATTGGCTGGGAAACTGATTTGTTTGACCCTATCATCTCGCTGAGGACTTGGCACGAACATACAGAATGTTCTAGCATGCCCCAGGCGCAGTTAGTTCATGAAACACAAAATCAAATACATTTGTTCCAGAAACTGTTGCTTGTTACTTATGGAAAGATAAAAATCTGTTCCATTTGCAAACAAGATGCTTTGTTATATTGTGCGTATCCAATCTATGCATGACAAGCTCCCACAGCCATGCATTTTATTAATGTAGATAAAGGACACTGGGATTATATAACGCCATAGGAATTTATTCTGTGCTCCTGTGAAAGTTGTAAATCTCAGTTTAATATCTCTTCCAAGATACAGCATCCCTTGCCAGTACCATACCCTCTCATGCTTGTACTCCATGCACACTTCAGTGTGTGTGTGTGACGATTTGGGCTGAAAACCACTTGATTCTGAGGCACGTGTGCCTCTGAGCCATAGCTGGCAACAATTGATTGAATTGTATATATAATTGCCATAGTTTTGATTATGTTGCAAACTTATCTGATATATTCTGGGATAAGTTGGTTCTGAGATAAAATATGACATCCGTTTGTCTCCTTGAACTCTCTTGCAGGAGTTGTCTACTGGGATTGCATTCTATAGATGGCAGTTATCCAGCATTACCTCTGTGGTTGAATGCTGCCTGACATTTCCAAAATTGAGTCCTTAACTGTTGTCTACACTGATGTAAACTTCTATTCTCGTGACAAATATGAATTATAAACTGCCAATCCATCATCTGAAGCTGACTGGCTTTATGGTACCCCCACTGCTAGCCCAGCTGAGAACTCTTAAGTCCGCACACTTTAATTCAGTATATTGAATAAACCTGCTTGGCCTTTTCTGGTAGATATGATTCAATTGCTTCCTGTGTTTATCAGTCATCCTGTGTTTAAGTGCTCATTTGTTATTGGAACAGTGAATGGTAGCTTCTGGCAAAGGATGTAGAGTGACCTGTTCACATGTGAAGGCAGTCCTAGTAGCTTCACAAGGTGAATAGACGAGTGAGAAGTGGTTGTGAGGAATAATTGAATATTCCAACCACTGAATCATTGTCTCACATCGGAAGTGGTGACAGAGGCAACAACAACATTTTGCAACTTTAATGTCGCAGAACATCCCAAACCAGATATACGTATTGGCAGAATTCGGTGCCTAGAGCAGTTGATGAAAAACATCAAAATGAATGAATGAATAAGTTTATTGGCCAAGTATTCACATACAAGGACTTTGCTTTGGTGCTCCGCCCACAAGTGACTACATGACATACAATGATAGTTAGGAATGACGCACAAAACATTAATAATAAAACATTATTGATTAAACATGTGAATTAAATACAATACCAGAGCAAAAGGAGGCTACGTATTTTTGGTTATTGAGTAGAGCTACTACTCATGGGGGGGGGAAAGCTATTTTTATGTCTGGCTGTGGCAGCTTTGACAGTCTGGAGCCGCCTTCCAGAGGGAAGTGATTCAAAGAGTTTGTGGCCAGGGTGAGAGGGGTCAGAGATGATCTTACCCGCTCGCTTTCTGGCCCTTGCAGTGTACAGTTCGTCAGTGATGGGAAGGTTGCAGCCAATAACCTTCTCAGCTGATCGAACGATTCGCTGCAGCCTCCGGATGTTGTGCTTGGTGGCTGAGCCAAACCAGACCATGATGGAGAAGGTGAGGACAGACTCTACGATGGCTGCATGGAATTGGACCATCATTGCCTGCGGCAGATTGCCCTCTGATGTGCCTTTTTGACCAAGGAGTCGATGGTGGCCCCCACCCCCCATTTAAGGTCCTTGGTTCCCAGGAACTTATAAGACTCCACAGATGTGATTGTGGTGTTGTTGATGGTGAGTGGGGTGAGGGGAGGGGGAGCTCTCCTAAAATCTACAATCAATTCCACTGTCTTAAGACCAGGTTGTTGCGATGGTACCAGGACGCCAGCTGTGTCACTTCCTGCCTGTAGGCAGATTCATCCCCATCCTGGATCAGTCCAATCAGGGTTGTGTTGTCCGCAAACTTGAGAAGCTTGACAGAGGAGTCGGTGGAGATGCAGTCATTGGTGTAGAGAGAGTAGAGGAGAGGGGAGAGTATGCAACCTTGCTGTGCTATGCTGAGGGTCTGCGGGTCCGAGATGTGCTTTCCCAGCCTCACATGCTGCTTCCTGTCTGTCAGGAAGCTGGTGATCCACCGACAGAGGGGTTCAGGCACAGTCATCTTGGAAAGTTTGGCGTGTAGTAGCTCTGGCACAATGGTTGAATGCAGAGCTAAAATCAACAAACAAAATCCTCGCATAGACCCCAGGTGGTCTAGGTGCTGGAGGATGAAGTGCAGGCCCTGGTTGACTGCGTCATCCACAGATCTATTGGCCCGATATGCAAACTGCAAAGGGTCCAGTTCGTGATATTTTTCAGCTTGGCCAGCAGAAGCCTTTCAAGGGTCTCATGACTACAGAGGTCAGTGCGACAGGCCTGTAGTCATTAAGACCAGTAATCCTTGCCTTTTACAAACTTAAAGCACACGGCATTGGGGGTTCAGTATTGATGTGGATAGAGAACTAGCTGGCAAACAGGAAGCAAAGAGTAGGAGTAAACGGGCCCTTTTCACAATGGCAGGCAGTGACTAGTGGGGTACCGCAAGGCTCAGTGCTGGGACCCCAGCTATTTACAATATATATTAATGATCTGGATGAGGGAATTGAAGGCAATATCTCCAAGTTTGCGGATGACACTAAGCTGGGAGGCAGTGTTAGCTGTGAGGAGGATGCTAGGAGACTGCAAGGTGACTTGGATAGGCTGGGTGAGTGGGCAAATGTTTGGCAGATGCAGTATAATGTGGATAAATGTGAGGTTATCCATTTTGGTGGCAAAAACAGGAAAGCAGACTATTATCTAAATGGTGGCCGACTAGGAAAAGGGGAGATGCAGCGAGACCTGGGTGTCATGGTACACCAGTCATTGAAAGTAGGCATGCAGGTGCAGCAGGCAGTGAAGAAAGCCAATGGTATGTTAGCTTTCATAGCAAAAGGATTTGAGTATAGGAGCAGGGAGGTTCTACTGCAGTTGTACAGGGTCTTGGTGAGACCACACCTGGAGTATTGCGTACAGTTTTGGTCTCCAAATCTGAGGAAGGACATTATTCCCATAGAGGGAGTGCAGAGAAGGTTCACCAGACTGATTCCTGGGATGTCAGGACTGTCTTATGAAGAAAGACTGGATAGACTTGGTTTATACTCTCTAGAATTTAGGAGATTGAGAGGGGATCTTATAGAAACTTATAAAATTCTTAAGGGGTTGGACATGCTAGATGCAGGAAGATTGCTCCCGATGTTGGGGAAGTCCAGGACAAGGGGTCACAGCTTAAAGATAAGGGGGAAATCCTTTAAAACCGAGATGAGAAGAACTTTTTTCACACAGAGAGTGGTGAATCTCTGGAACTCTCTGCCACAGAGGGTAGTCGAGGCCAGTTCATTGGCTATATTTAAGAGGGAGTTAGATGTGGCCCTTGTGGCTAAGGGGATCAGAGGGTATGGAGAGAAGGCAGGTACGGGATACTGAGTTGGATGATCAGCCATGATCATATTGAATGGCGGTGCAGGCTCGAAGGGCCGAATGGCCTACTCCTGCACCTAATTTCTATGTTTCTATGATAGTAGAACTTTGCACAATGTTCAATACAAGCTGTGAGTGAGATGAAATAGTGGAGACTTTGAAGCAGGCAGGGACAGTACAGGTTGAAAATAACTGTAGACCGGTGCCAATTGTTCAGCACAGAGCTTGAGAGTAAAGGGGGAAACATTGTCCGGTCCTGAAGATTTCCGGCATTTCTGTCTTCTGAACAGCCTCTCCACCTCCTCAGTTTCTATTGTTGGTGATGGAGAATTGACTTGATTGATGCTGGGCAGCACGGAGGTGGTGGGTAGTGGACGAGGCCACAGTCGTTTGCAGTCAGGCTGTAATTGGGTGTTAAGTGGTGATTGGAGTGGGGTGGGTGGGAAAGGGTCTTTGCAGACTGGGGTCTGGCTGTGTTGGTTGGGGAGGGGGTGTGAAGTGTTGTTTGGGGTGGGAAAGGGTCCAGTCTTTTCAGACTGGAGTTTTGCATTAAGTAGGTGTGATGTGGTGATTGGGGAGGAGTGGGTGTGGAAGGGTCCAGTCTTTGCCGACTGGGGTCTGGCTGTGTTGGTTGGGGAGGGGGTATCAGGGTTATGTTTTGGAGACTTAAGTGAAAATGTCGGGAGAAAGAAAGAGACTAAATATCATTGCAAGCAATAGAATAGGATGAACAGGGCTTTGTGGAAGTTAAATACAGGCTTTTCATGCTATTGGAGGATTGAATAAAGGAGGCTAGCTTGGAATATTTTTTAATGATTCAGTCCAGATATAAGAGTGGCATAAATGAGGTTCTTGGCTCCAAATAAACGGAGATGGAGGCAGAATCAAGTGATATGGAGATGGTAATAGGGAGTTGTGGTGTATGCGGGTATGCGGCATGAAGCTCATCTTGTCATCAAATGTGATACTGAGAGTGTGATTAGTGTTTGGTTTCAGTCAGTTGCTAGGGAGAGGGATATTGTTGGTGGCTGGGGAACCACTTGTTCTAGGAACTGGGCTGCAGCTCAATATAGCTGGAGAAAATTGCCAGTGTCGTATGGTAAACAATCTGATAATTTAGAACTAGTGGAGGTATTTGTAAAATGTGTTAAATGAGAGCAGATTTTTGTCTGTTTGCATGTGGAAAGTTATTGGATTGTCACAGGCAGTACCTGGAATCACAGAATGCCAAATGATTTGGATTGCAGTCAGGAATAAAATGTGACCAATTTTGGTATGGATATTTAAATTGCTGGTAGTCTGGGGAATTACCCACTACATCATCTAGTCTAGTAAACCTTGTTTCAGTTTTGCTGGGGAGGTAAGTTTGGGAGTGGGGTGACCGGTTGAAATTTGGTGTGTGTTGTGATATCGTGGGGATTTTTGACCTTGCTTTGTGCGTCTGATCTCAACCATTGGGCCGAAGCTTGTTGTGATGAACCATGTGTCTGATACACAGTTTGTCAAGTTGCTATTAGGTGCCAGGTTTATTAATGAGCAAACTTTGCCTTTTACTCCCTTGCCCAGATTATTTTTCTAAACAAAAGTGCTGGAAATACATAGCAGGTCAGGTGGGATTTGGACTAAACAAACAGTGACACTTTTGGCAAATGATTCCAGGGTTTAAACTTTAAAATTCTGAGCATTCAGATGACTCCCTGATTTTAGCTGTCACAAGTTTTGATCTTTAGAACACAGTGCAGATAGATATCTTACTTCTAACGAGGATCTGAGATTTGTATAATGCAGTGTAGATGGTGGCCAGCTTTGTTTGTGTGCATAATTCCAATAAAAAATGAGCTTGTGTTCTGTGTAAGGGTTTTTTTTTTTTTAAAGAACCAGAGCAAAACACAACGTACTGGAGGAACTCAGTGGGTTAGGTAGCATCTGTGGGGAGAAAAGGATAGACCACATTTTGGGTCGGGACCCTTCAGAAGTCTTATTACTCCAGGCTCGGCGTGTTCATTGACTTCTACCTGTTCTATAAATTTCTACAACTTCAGAGTTTAATATCCTGTAAAAATACTGTGGTAGTTATTGTGATTGTAAGGAGCACTGTCACCAAACCTCTTTGACCTGAGGAAACTTGTTGCTGGTGTTGGGCAGAAATACAGCGGTTTATTAGAGAAGGTAACTACTTCGGGTATTTTCAGTCATGAAGACTTTGGGTTAGTAATGACAGTGTGCGAACTTAGTCTGTTGAGCAATTAATGAAATTGTATTTTTGCGATTAGTCTATTGCTTTCCTGATGGTTGACAAATCTTGTGACATTTATTCATCTTAACATCATTATCTTATCCCGGTTCCTAATTAAGCTACCTGGTTTTCCCACCACATCTTGCCCTACTCTATTTTTGCACCCCTTCATCCTGTCATTCTGCATATGCCAGTTGATTCTGGCTGACTGCATTCTAGGTCCCCTCCAACCCCAAACCCATCATTGTTGCTTGTTGTATGAACCATGCCTGTTGGATGTCAATCTTTTCTTCTACCCCGTTATTCTTGCTTTCAGATAGCCTCTTTAAAAATTACATTGTCACCTTACTTGTTTAAATCTGGATCCAGCATCCAATATGTGAAATATCTTGTTTGGAGGTGTGCTTGATTCCGTCCCAACTAAGCTTCTTTGTCATTGTAGGAAAGTCCAAAGATTTTGAACAAAATAGAATTCCCATTCCTTCCTCCTTGCCGAAAGGCCTGTCATCTGTTTTATTGGTGACAATCTTACTAGAATTAACCTATTTATTTTCCTTTGTTCATCCATCCTATCTTTCTGTTAGTGAGTATTCTATGAAAACTGATGTCAAAAGTTTTGAAGTCCATCACTATCACATTGCCCTCCAGCATAAAAAAGTTGAAAATCTGACGAAACGTCGCAAATCCTTTTTCTCCAGAGTTTTGTTGCCTTTCCCGCTGAGTTACTCCAGCACTTTGTGCCTATCTTTGGTACATACCAGCATCTGCAATTCTTTTCAGCACATAAGAAAGTTGACACCAGAAGTGTTGGAGTAACTCAGAGGATCAGACAGCATCTCAAGAGGACATGTATAGGTGACGTAGGAACACAAAAATGCTGGAGAAACTCAGCGGGTGCAGCAGCATCTATGGAGCGAAGGGGATAGGTAACGTTTCGGGCCGAAACCCTTCTTCACCTTGTATAGGTGAAGTTTCAGGTCTGGACCTTTCTTCTCACTGGCTAGGTGATATTTTGGATTTGGACTCTTCTTCTGAGGGAGCTTCACACTAAATGTGTCTGCTGTTGTGCTTGTTTTACAAAGTGAAGAATGGGGATGGATTGTCACTATGTAGGGTAAAGATTTCTTTTCTGAAACAAATTACGCCCAATCTTGCATATGCCAATGAACATTTGGCGTTCTGTGCAAGAGGCGTGTTGTGCAAATTGTTTGCACCACGTATTAGTATTGAGCTAGAGAACTTTAAATTGGTAATGGTAGTAGAACTTTGCACAATGTTCAATACAAAATGTGAGTGAGATGAAATAGAGGGCTGTTTCTCAGATCCAATACTCCCCACCATCTCCTGCATACCTTATTAAGCATGTTGCAGTAAGAAGCTGTCTGACCTGTGGTGAAAGGGTCAGAACCACAAACTAACTGCTGCCACTTGTTTGTATGTGACACTACTATTTAACTGTGCTGATGACAGTTGTGGAATTTTATATGTAGTTCTCAGTGCTGTAACCTCAATTGGATTCATTGAGGCATTTTCTTGCTCTGCAGACAATGCCCTAACTCTGTTCTCTTTTTACTCATGGAAAGTATTTTATCATGGCAATGTTTAATTTCTTTGTGCTGTAAATGTAGAATACAAATTTGGTGTTGGTATTAGTTATAAAAACTCTCAGATTGTCATTAAAAACATCTGCCTCGCTTATGTTATACAGGGAGGGAAATTTAACATCTTTGCTTAATGTGGCAGAAAATTGCTCTTGACCCACAAAAATGCAGTTGACTCTTAACTGTCCTCTGAAATGGCCCAGCAAAGCACTTTGTGGAGGAACAGTTGGTGATGGCAAAAATGCCAGTTATACCTGTATCTCATGAATGGTTACATGTTCAAAAAATTCTGCTCTTTATAAGTGTCTCCATCCTGGACAGGTATTTCCACGCATGCATGAACAATATACTCTTGCCTCTCTTCTATCTCAGTTCTTAAGCAACTGTCTTTAATACAGTTGCCCTCTCTCTCTCTTTTGTTCCTATGCACAACCTTTTTTTTTTAAAATCACATCATAGCCCTGTTCCTCTCGTATTCATTTGCATGTTTTTTCGACGTTTGAGTCAAGTATATTTTGCTGCCATTATTCAACATTGAGGCGTCCAAATTCAGCAACTTAATTTTCCTTTTTTTCCTGTACCTAGTAGAATTTACTGGTAGGAATAAAATGGAAAGGGGGGTTGTGGAAGTACAAGGCTGTTCATTGGCAGCTGCAAGAAAAATAATGTTAGTACAGGGTATATCATTTGTGACCAAAACTAGCTTCTGTTGAAGTATGACTTTAACGTAGGATAGAAAAGAGAAATGTTCTTTGAAGTGCAGTTACTGTCGTAATGTAGGAAATATTGCAAACTGCCCCTGCCAGCAGCAGTCTGATATCTAAAGAAGGGTTCTGACCCGAAACGCCACATATTCCTTTCCTCCAGAGATGCTGCCTGACCCACTGAGTTTCCCCAGCATTTTGTTTCTATTTTTGGTGTAAACCAGCATCTGCAGTTCCTTCCCACACATTCTTCTGAAGCTTTTGTCTGAGACACAAATATTGTTTAATTCACTGAGGTGATTTTTTTAAATGTTGAAATAATGCCATAGAATCTTTCGCATCTACATGATAGAGTAGAAGGGATTGAAATCCATTATTTCATCGGAAAGGTATGGATATACTGGAGACGCGTAATCACTGATTAAAAGCAAATAAACCCAGAAAACAAGGTGTTCTTAGTTCCTACTGATTTTAATAGTTCTTTTATTCAAAAGATGAGGTGGGAGCCCCTCCAGGTTTCTTGGCAGGCATTTTATCTCTGTGAACAACACCAGGGACAAACAGGTTCTTTATCTCATTCCTTTTTGTGAGAACCTGTGATGCATAGATTCAGGGAGCATTTATTGACTTGACAACATGGCTTCTCAGAAAAAATTCGCAGGGTTTTAAATAATTTGAAGGAATTTTATAATTTGTTGTTTATAACGTTCTACTGCATATGTGCGAGTGTACTGCTCCTTTGTTTCAGTCCAGTAAGTCATATTGCTGATCTTTGCTTCGATCTATGTGGTCTTGGTTGGTCTGCATCCCCGAGTTAAATTAAATTCAGCCCGTGTTTCATTTTCTAGTTTCTGGCTTATATCTCCTATTATTTGCTGTGCTTTCAGGTGTCTACTGCTGTGGAGTTTCCCACCTTGCTTGTGTGTCTGGAGATATGTGGGATTTCTGCATGGTGTGCAGACTTTCCAGATCTTCCGGTAGTAAACGCCATGTTTCTTCAGTGTACTGCTTTCTCCTCTGTACCTTGCTCTCTGTCTACCTAAAACCTCCTAGAGCAATACACTAGTGCTCTGGGTAGTTCAGGTTTAATCAACCCTTTTGAATTTTACACATTCTCCGTGTCACTGTGGGTTGCCTCCTGATCCTCTGGTTAGGATAATTGGTTCTGTGTGAACAAAGGTTACGGGCAAATAATTGGAGGGAATGAGATTGCCTTGAAAACTTGCACAGACTTCATGTGCCTAATGGTCTCAGTTATGAAATACTTTTTGCTTAATTTAGGACTTCATTGGCTGCAACACGTTGATGCCCTGTGGTACAGAAGTTGGGAAATACAATTTTTAATTTTACTTCATCTATTTGATCCAGTCTGCAGGTGTCCTTCCTGATCTCTTATGTTTTGCTACTGCAACCATTGTTATCTAATCACTTTTTTTGAAGTGCCTTAGGATGTTTTTCTTCATTACCAACAACTTGTTCTTGAGTTGCATATTTGAGTTTTGGAGTTGAGGTGTGAGTTCAAACCTGGCCTTGGGTGGTGTTTGCGTTGACTTCTTCTGTGGCCAGGCAAGTTCCCCCAGGTATTCCGGTTTCTCCCTCGCCCGAAGACTTGTTTGTTGATAGCTTAATTGGCCAATGTAAATTTCTTCTAGTGTGTAGGCGAGAGGAAATTGATGAGAATAAAGTTGGTGTAAAATTAATATTAATGGGAGCTTGATGCTCAGCAAGGATGGTGGGCTCAAGGGCCTGTTTCTATGCTGTACGACTTGAGGGCTATGTCATTGTACAGAAATTCAAGCACACTCATTTAGGAGGCTTTTGTCGTTCAGTCCCTGGAGTGAGGATGTGGTCATATTTGGAAGTGGTGTCAAATGATAATTGGTCACCTGTTAGCCAGGCTAAATGTTGGCTGCTTCTTGCCAATTGGCTTGGAATTGCAAGAGTCATGGCAGCTCAATCACAATAGGACACGATTGGCATCTTCATAAAGTGAAAGGCTTCTGAGGAAAGATTGGGTAAATGGAGATGGCTGTGAAATGACCTGTCAAGTTGTGCTCTAAGGAAAAGTAGCAAATTAAAAATGTCCAATCAATCCTCTAGAAGCTTAGGAAGTGTAGTCTCTGGAAAGATTGAGGGCTGCCTCAAAGTCAGCTGGGTCTTGCACCTTTCAGTTGCCTATCATAATTGATTTGCTGGGTGTGCCGAGATGTGTGAGATTACTGCAAGATGTGCAAACTTTCCCCAGAAGCTCAGATAGTAACATCTGGGTTGAATTGTCAGCTGCTTTAATAAGAGAATAAAACCTGAGCTCTTTCAGGTCTTGAAGCAGATCAACCTATTATGTAACATGCGTTGGATGAACAGCCTTCCCACCAAATTTCCATGTGGATTCTGAGTTATCCACAATCACCTCCAATGTAATGGTAGAGAGAAGTTGTTGGGTCAAGTTGCTGTTCAAAATAAGGTATGCAAGTGCTTAAAAATGGAGCGTTCCCTATTAATATTACACATTATTCTAAACTATTCTGGTTTCTCTACTTCTCACTTTGCAATGTGCCAAGACCCTGCTTTACTGCTCTTCATTAAGCCAGAATGGATGATTAGGAAGTATAAACATATCAATAAATAATATCCTTGCTCTCATCAGTTTTAAGGCTGGATTGGGTTTGTGGGTAAATCCCAATGTTATACCATGTTGAGTACTATTGCTACTTTACTTTAAGAACTGTAACCATATGAATCCTGCCGACCTCTGGTGTTACCAGTCAACTGCTGACTGGGAATTTTGGAAAAGATATGTAGTATTTTTTCATTTCATTAGATTGTGTAGCCAGTAGACTATATTTAGATTTTCATTGCACCAATGTATAAAAAAAGACATTTTATTTTTTTGAAAGATCACATGTTGGATCTTTGCGATATTAAAGACAGCAGTTGCTGGAAATCTGAAACCTGAAATAAAAGGGTCCTGAACGTACCCAGCAGGAGGCAGCATCTGTGGCGTGAAAAATACCCTGTGTTGCATCAGATCTGGCCACTGACCGAAAAGCAACTGTAGATGCTGGAAATTTGAAACAGGAATAGAAATGCTGGAAACATCGCAGAGGCCACTTAGCATCTACTGAGAGGAGTCAACGACTGCGCGTAGTGATGGGTCAATATGACAAACAAGACATTACAACATTGGCACCATATTACACAGCCAAAGCAGTTTATCAATCCCTTTATGGCTTTATTTTTCATCCAATCATAGATTTTTTTTTTGTTCTATCCAATGTCGTTCCGCACCTCTGCCACCTGGTCTAGTTTTGCCTCTTTGGTGCATGACTTGGGCTTTTCCACCATTTTGTTTGATATCAGTTTTTGATTTTCATTTAATGGTGCTCTTTCCATCCTCCTTTTATCATGCTACCTGTTACTGGTTTGGCAACATAGCTGAATTGAGGAAAAAATGTACTTTTTTCAGATCTGAGTGGAAGAGTCTTAAACAGTGTCACATTTAGGCTGATGCCTTAAATAGGGTTTAATCGTAAATTAAACTGGGCTATGTCCACAAAAATCATCAGGTGTTCCCTGTTCTGAGCCAATTCCTCTTCCCTTCCCACACTATTCTGTCCTCAGCCTACTCTACCATCTATGATCTACCATCTAGTGAGCGACTTGTCACATTTCAACCACTTCAATAATATCATCAAGATAATCTTATTATGTGTAAAGCACTTTGTAGAACTGAGTTGATGAAAGATGTTCTCTAAATTTAATTGTATTTTAGACTCTCATGGTTTCCTTCCTGTTTCTGACATGGTGTGCTCTGCTTTCTACCTGCAAAGAAAGGATAAAGTGAAAAATTGCATGACTGGTAATCTATTCCAGTCTGCCACTTTAATCTCTATTCTCTTTAATTGTCTGCCTCTTTCATCCTCTTTTTCTCTTCCTTTCATTGTCTTGAACTGTCTCTGACTTTTGCCTTACTTGTACATACCCCCTCTCCCCCAAACTCCCCTGACAAGTAATAATCTTGCACCTTTATGTGTCCTTGTTCGTCGATGTGTCTCTACCCATGGGAGAGTGAATATCAGGAGTACCTGTTGGCCCTTTCCTCTGCCCATTACTCAGAGCGATTGGGAGCACAGAAAGAATATTCCTCACCGCACACATATTATATTATAGAATATCCCTCACTGCGGGTTATGGAATTGACCATAGAGAAAGTTCAGAGCATGGGCTGGGGCTCTGCTCTCTCTGTACACTCCATTATGTCGCAAAACCTATTTTGTTTCACATCAGTGGCAACACGGGGCAAGCTGTTGGGAGCCATAATGTATTATAAAGCAGTGTTTAAACTGCTGTTTCTGAGGGCAGTTAGTCTTTTTCAAAGGTTCAACTGGTGGAATATAAACCACAGCGCTGTAGGTAACATTTTGCTGGGCTAAGCACTTGTGGAGGAGTGTTTATGCTGGTTCCCAGTTGTCAGTAGTATTATCACTTCTCACTGCAAGTCTAGCTGGGACAGGTGGTAACGTAACCGAGACCCTAAGTGATTAACTCATTTATCATCCTCGGGGAATTGCTGACATTGCAGCAAAAGGGAGACTTCGTCCCCTATGCTTAACTGACACTTCACGACTCAAAATAGCACCCACTTTCCTCAGACTGGTGAGAAATTCATTGCTTAATGGCACAGGAGTGAACTGATCTCTCTTTTCACCATTGGAATGGCACAATGGCAGTGGCGAGGGAAGAAAAGTGGCAGCAATGGGGGGGGTGGGGAGGGGTAGTTGTGGTGATAGCAGCAAAAAGAATATGAGACAAGTATTTTACTCCTTGCCTCCACCCACTCTCCCCATGTCCCTCTCTTGACTCTCGTTGGCTGTTAGTGAAGTTTTTGAGATGGTGGCCCTCCCCTTGCTCTCGGAATTCCAATGTAAGACATTGTTGGACAGAAGAGATTTCTCTGCTACAAAAATTAGTAAAAACCTCATTCTTTACTTGGATTTGAGTGAAGTCACTTAGGTGAAAGCCTGGAGGGGGGGCAGGAATCATTCCCAACATCTTGAGGGAAAGAAAACTTGTATTCGCAGAGAAGTAATGTTTTGTATTAAAAGGGCACAAAGTGCTGGAGTAACTCAGCCGGCCAAGCAGAACCTCAGGAGAACATGGATAGGTGATGATTTGGATCGGGGCTCTTCAGTGCATTTACAGTCTGGATCATAGATCAGGAAGAGTTCAAAAACAATGGAGTTTTAAGATGATTGTCTTAAATATATCTATATCCATCTACATAAGAACTTATCCAGAAAGATATTATGAAAGAATAATATATTAAAGGAAAAAATTGAAACTAAAAGTAAACAAACTATTGCAAAGCAAATAAAGGCCACTGAAGCGCTTGAACACTATTATATCCTTTGACCGTGTATTGAAGTACTGAGCAGAACAAGAATGTTGACATCGTCAATCTTCAGATGAATCATTAAACCAATGTCTCGCCTGCATTCTCATGTAGATGTAAATGATTCCTTGGTAATAATTTGGCAGGGAGCACAGGAACAAGCCCTTCGGCCCACTGACTTCAAATTAATCGCCCATTCTCCAGCATTTTTGTCTACCTTCGATTTTTCCAGCATCTGCAGTTCTTTCTTAAACAAACCTACAAACCTGCATGTCTTTGGGATGTGGGAGGAAACGAGCATCTGGTGGAAATCTACTCGGTCACAGGGACAACATGAAAATTCCACACAGACAGTACGCAAGGTCAGAATCAAACCCAGGTCTCTGGCACTGTGGGGCAGTCCCTTGTTTGATGTGATTTTAAAATGGCATGCTGCTTGTGAAAATTATGTGCATAAATAGGCTGCCTTGTTTCAGCATGCTAAAATTGAGGCGACATTTTATTGGTCGGAAAGGGCTTTGGGGTCTCCTGAAAGTGATACGAAATTCACCAGATAATTAAAAGTAGTCATCTTTTCTTGAATAACCTTCAAGATGTCTATCAGATCCATATAATTTCTCTAGATTATGCAACCTTTAAATTCTATAATTGTTTGATTTTACAGTTGACATATATTAAAGCAGGAGCATTACTCATGGGTAATGCTATAACATTGCACAACTTCACCATTACAGAAGCCAGGAAACATCCCCTTGATGAACAGGCACGTGGTTTAGAGAGTCAGGATTTTTTTTTCAGATGATAGTTAAATGTGTTACTCCAATTGTGATTGATTAAAGCTATCCCGCTTTCGCATCCACTCCCTTAACACTAGGGGCAATTTAGTGGCCATTTTATCTGCAAACCCACCCTATCAACATTCTGTGGGAAGAAACTGAGCACTCCGAGGAAACCCACGCGGTCACAGGGAACTCCGCACAGATATAACTCTAGGTCAGGATTGAACAAGGGTCTTTGTGAGGCAGCAGCATTACTAGTCAAGTCATTTATATAGCACATTTAAGAAACAACTCTCGTTGGCCAAAGTGCTTTACATTTGTATAAGAATAGTATAACAAACAAACTACATACATATAGCCCTCTCTCAGAGGACGTCAAGAAAGGCTTGGGAGTACAGATGGGTTTTTAGTCTCGATTTAAAGGAGTCGATGGAGGGAGCAGTTCTGATGGGAAGAGGGATGCTGTTCCACAGTCTAGGAGCTGCAACCGCAAAGGCGCGGTGGCCCCTGAGCTTATGCCTAGACCGCGGGATATTCAGCAATCCCAAGTCGGCCGATCTGAGGGACCTGGAGGTGGTGTGGTGGGTGAGCAGACTGGGAACAAGAACTAGCTATAAAAATTTCAAAAGAGAGCTGGGATAAACACTTACTATATGTGCATAAATGCTCGATGAACGTACGACATACTCTAATTCAATTCAAAACATTACATAGACTATACTATTCAAAAACAAAAATAAATAAACTTTTCCCTAACGTCTCACCCATTTGTGATAAATGTAAGTCTCGTGAAGCTACCATAGCGCATTCTTTTGTTTTTTGTATAAAAATCCAAAAATTCTGGAACTAAATATTTGAAATCTTCACAAAACTATTTAAAATAAAACTCATACCAAAAGCAGAATGGATTATTTTTGGAATAACGGAAGGTAGCCCTGAACTAAACGTGTTTCAAAAGAATTTATTTAATTACGGGCTAATAATGGGGAAAAAAGCTTATACTCAAATTCTGGAAAAATGCTCCTATACCAACAATAAAAATGTGGATTTCAAACATGTTTGAAACATTACATCTGGAAGAGATGAGACTCCTCCTAGCAGGCAAAGCAGACCACTTCCAAAAGACGTGGTCTGCATTTGTGGACTTATTACAAGCATAAGGTGCAATAGTAATTTAAAAAATAAATGGTGCCAAGATCTGGTAGTGGGGGGTGAAAAATATGGTTGGTATATCCCTTTTTGCGGAGTTTTTTTTTCCATAATAGAGCGATTGTTACTCTATCTTTCTTTCTTTTCTAGGGTCTATTTCTTCTCTAACTCCTTTTCTAATGGGCTTTCTTTTCCCAACACTTTCCTGCACCTTCACGACTTTCTCACTTTCCTTACTTCTTTTATTTCTATCTTTTTTAAAGTTCAAAAATGAAGGGGTACAACAAATGTAATGAGATATATGTGGTGTGTATTACTGCAACTTATTGTACTTCTAATAAAAATAAAATTAAAGGAGTCGATGGAGGGGGCAGTTCTGATGGGAAGAGGGATGCTGTTCCACAGTCTAGGAGCTGCAACCGCAAAGGTGCGGTGGCCCCTGAGCTTATGCCTAGACTGCGGGATATTCAGCAATCCCAAGTCGGCCGATCTGAGGGACCTGGAGGTGGAGTGGTGGGTGAGCGGACTTTAATTTAGGTGGAGGCAAGCCCATTGAGGGCTTTGTAGACATGAAGGAGGATCTTGAAATTTATTCGGAACCGCACAGGGAGCCAGTGGAGAGAGGCCAGGATCGGGGTGATGTGGTCCCTTTTTCGGGTGCCCGTCAGGAGTCTTGCTGCGGCGTGCCAGGGCACCTCTAACCTTTAGAATGCACATCCTGTACCATTTGGGAACTCCAGGCTGCTTGATAATGGATTACAAAAGCAAGAGCCTTCTGTCTTGCAACCATACTGTTATATGTTAATATGGACATGTTTGTAGAGGGAAGCATGTTTTGGAGAGTTCAGTGTCTGATATACAGATACTTTCTTGCCATGTGATTCATTCATTGGACAGAAATATAAGAGTCGGGATGAGGCCCCTTTAGACTGTGTGAATGAAGTTTCCCATGAGATGTATTCTGCCTGTGATTTTTCTGTACTTTGGCTATTTCATATTACTCATTAAACCACATTTACAGCTGGATATTAGTCTTTGTGTTGAAATAAGATTTTGGCGACAGCTATGATTATTGTGTGCTGGCTACAAGAGTTAGAGCATTGATTTCCTTAGTTAACCATTGGAACCGATGGTTAATTAGGGAAATGAGTCTATTAGCAACCCATCCTATTTGCCTATTCGCTGCATCACTATGCTGGACTATGTGAAAAGATGGGACAGCTGGTCCTATTGCTCCATGCTGAGCCCAATCCGTGCGGTTTCTATGACATTAACAAAACTGTGATGTGTTATCGCTGCTTGTTACTGCCAGGCTTAGAGTGCACAAATAATCCATTGGTCTCAGAAATAAACTGGCTTAGTTTAGGTGGGAGAAGAGGACAACGTTTAAAACCGACAGCTGCAGCTGCCTGTGTGATTTTTCACTCCCACTTCCACACCCTGGGCTGTGCTAGATGGGGAAAGAGAGTTAACTACCTCAAAGCTATTGCAACTTAGTTCCTGGATTATAAAATAATACATGATTAGCTAGAGCATGCGTGTCAAAATGAAGTATAAGAGTTTCCTATGATTTATTATAATGCTGCTTGACCTAACTAATGACCTTTGTAATTGCATAGTTTGATTTGACATTTAGGGATTTTGTTAACAATTCTTAGTTATTGGGTATTGTCTTTTATACTGATTAAACATCCAAATGTGCTGTGTTGGTCGTGGAATATCTATCCTCATCCAAACTCAAAGTGCTGGAGGAACTTGGCTGGTCAGGGAGTGTCTTTGAAGGGAATGGGCAGATGATAATTTGGAGATAGACACAAAAAGCTGGAGTAACTCAGCGGGACAGGCAGCGTCTCTGGAGAGAAGGAATGGATGATATTTCTGTACAGATGATATTTTGGGTCATGATCCTTCAGATTGAATCAGTCTGAAGAAGTGTCTTGACCCAAAACATTGTCGAGCGATTCCCTCCACAAAATTTGCCTGACCTGCTGAATTACTCCAGCACTATTTTGCTCAAGTTTCTAGCATCCACAATTCCTTGTGTCTCCATTCTCATCTGTTCTTGTCTTTTAAGAATTAGAATACCAGTATTTGCAGCACAATATGATGCACCCTTCCTTGGATTTGTTTCTCTATTCCAGTTTCTTGTCTTGCCTTTGCCCAGTTAAAATGATTAAATAAATTACCTTAGAAATAGCTTACCAAAGATGGCTTCTCCTGCCCTCATCTTCCCCCCGCCCCCCCTTTCTAATGACCAGGCATGTTGACCCAAGAAGGTTAAAATCAAGGGACATTAACTTTCAATTAAAATCAAGGTCTTAACCCTTGACATCCATCTGGGCTCTTTTACCCTCGACCATGTTACTGCCACTGATTGCATGAAAGTGCCATTCTCACTCCTGATCTTGCTCGTGTCTCTATTCAGTTATTACCAAAATTAAAAAGTTAAAATTATCCTGACTTTGTATTCTTTTGTGTTCTTCCTCTTTGTGAGTAAGCTGTCCAGTTTTTACTTATGAGCCTGAATTTAATAAATTAATGAGCGTGAATTTGTTCCAGAACTTTGTTGATGGCAACTTGGACTCGTATGGTCTCAGTCTTGCTGTGCTGAACACTGTACGGAATGACTTTATTTGTTGAATGATATACACGTGTTTAAAAAAATACTACACAGACCTGGAAGCATGTTGCAGGCTGAAATCTGCTTTGAGGATTGTGTTTCAGTGCAAAGTATAAATAGCCATGGTATAAAGGCCCCTGATCCATTCAATCTGATTCTGGACAGTAACTCATTGCATATGCCAAGGACATAAGAAACAGAAGCAGGCGTACACCATCTGGCCTCTTGCATCACTCTGCCATCTAATAAGATCATGGCAGGTCTTTTACATCAGCAACAACTTTGTAATCCTTGATTCAATTAATATCCAAAAATGCATTTTTCTGTCTAGAATGTACTGAGCGACTCCACAGCCACCTTGGTAAACTTTGGTAAACTATTACTGAGATTTCTTTCCAAAAAAACTCGGTCCTGATTGTGAGACTGTTACCTTGATTATAGATGCATTTACCATGTTGAGTCCAGCACAAAGAACATGTGCTCTCTTGTAATTATGTCCGTGTTAAGGGAACCCCCAGGCCACCAGTTGCCAGAAAATCGATGGTGGGATCTGTATTTGTTCTGATACAGTAAAATGAGCCCATTGATAGTGTGATTATTTGTGTGCGCATTTTCTACTTGAGTTTCATCAATCAAAGCTCGTGATGCCTAGTTTGGGTTAAATGTTGGATTGCTGCGTAATTGAGATTGGCTGGCTTGAACAACATACCCAGTGTTTCACGGGATGCTGCATTGGAATGTAAAGATCACAACCCGTGCTGCTTATTTTTCATCATTCGCTGATTGAGTTCTGAATCTCCATCAAGGCTTTGAATGTCTCAGAATTTAGTAAGTTAACACGTGGTTTTCTGGAGCAGACTTCTAAAGATTTTTGAGCAAATGCATAGCAATATTAATGATGCAGTATAATAAAACACAAAGTTGTGGAGTTACTCAGCGGGTCAGGCAGCATCTCTGACGTTTCGGGTTGGGACCTTTCTTCAGAATTTGAAAAAGGGTCTTGACCCAAAGTGTCACCAATCCATGTTCTCCAGAGATGCTGCCTGACCCACAGAGTTACTCCAGCACTATGTTTTATTGTAAACCAGCATCCGCAGTTCCTTGTTTCTGACTGTGTCATACAGTATTACATGAAAGGAACTGTCATTGCCATGTAATAAACAGTGTTATATACGTTATGCACAACCTTGTGTATACAGAGCACTTCTTTTTGCAGCGTTCTATTGTAATGAGAATTTTATATGCTATCATCTAAAACAATGCCAGTCCGCATAATTCTCCAATAATCAGCCATGGTTTTTCTGGCCCATGACACTCTTCAAATTCATTTTTTAAGATGTTATACAATATGATAAATTGTTCTGTGAACTAGATAAGTTGAAAGGAAGACGTACGACCATCGCTCTGCTGAGTTGAAAGGGAACATAAACATTAGCCGGCAAGCTGGTTGCTGAATTACCAAAAATTCTCAATAGTTTTATTGCAAACTTTTAATATGGATATTTGTTCTCTGCAGACAAATGTTTTTATACCAAAGAAATATTATAGCACAGTAAGAATATGTGAAAGGCTATCTTGGCTATCCTGATGTACAACTATTGTTGTTATACAAAGGTGTTATATAAAATAATGTTTTATAGCATTTATTACATGCCATGACACAGTTCCTTTTTATATACTGTTGTATGCCACAATATCAACTTAGTTGTAAAGTTCCCCCAATTTCAGTCTGATTTGTGGATTCAACAGTTATGGGCCTGTCCCACTTAGGCTTTTTGGCGACTATAGGCGACTAGGCTGTCGACGGAGTGTCGTCTGTATGGTCTGAACAGAACAGTACTTTGTTATAGAAGATAGACATAACATGCTGGAGAAACTCAGTGGAACAGGCAGCATCTCTGGAGAGAAAGAATGGGGACAATTATGAGATGACAATCAAATTATTTTGCTTGGGCAGCTTACAACCCAGGGGTATGAATATTGATTTCTCTAACTTCAAGTGACCCCTGTATTCCCTCTCTCTCTTCCCTCCCACACCCAAGTCGCACCAGCTTCTTGTTCTCACCTAGCAAACAGCTAACAAATGGCCTGATTCCTTTATCATCGTTACTTTTTTGGCTATCTTTCATTCATTTGTTTTATATCTCTGCATCACCGTCTATATCTCTCGTTTCCCTTTCCCCTGACAAGTGTGAAGTAGGGTCTCGATCCGAAAGGTCACCCATTCCTTCTCTCCAGAGATGCTGCCTGCCCTGCTGAGTTACTCCAGCATTTTATGTCTATCTTCAGTTTAAACACATACTTTGTTATACATGTTTAGGAGCTGATTACATTGGAAGTACCAACAGTTCTTTATGCACAATTGGAACTCTAACTATTATACTCAAATGCGATAAAGCATTTTGAGCATTTAATGCTTAAGATGCATTTCAGATAATCAAGATTAAATTTATTTTCATTTATTTCCAAACCCTGCTACGTGACCCCATTTAATACTTGTCGCACAAAGGAACTGTATCCATAATCATATGAGCAATCTGTTGGTGTAAACTGACCCCATGAAGTACTGATGGGTCTATGACATCTGAAAATTCTGCTCATCTTTTGGGAGTGAAGAGTATCGCATTAAAGCTAGAAATCTAATTTATCATTTAGTGAACATTCAAATGAGAGAAAACTGAACATCTTCCATCCTTTACATGATTGTTCTTTTCTCTCTTCAGATTCTTGAATACTGTCGTCACCTATATGGAGTATTTCCTGCAAGGATAACCTTTGCTTCAGATTACTAGTCGCCTTGTGTGGTAAGATGACATACTTTTCAATGAGAGAATGTTTGTAGACACAAATCGGTCTTTGTTTCTGCCTCCTTTCTCCTCTGACCCAGAGGATTGGCAAGATTTTTGTTTGAGTTAGCTAATAAGATATGCATCTTCTGGTTACAGATCAGTTTTGGGATATACCAACTAATAGTTCCAAGCATGTGGCAATGATGATTCTTCTCCAATTTGGTTATTTGCCACAGAGTAATCCCACACAACAGTCTCTTTAAGAAACATGTAATTAATATCTTAGAAGTTTTAGTACAGTCATGAAGAAGTTGCCCTTGTTAAAGAAATGTATCTTGAAGTAAACCAATAACAGACCCTATAAACACAGCTGTAATTTCTAGCTGGTGAAACCAAAATGTATAAAAATGGCCTTTATTCAAATCTGACAATGTGCACTTTAACCACGTGATTTTTTTCTATTACAAATCTCAAATTGTGGAGTACAGAAGCAAATAAATAAATGATGGGTCTTTGTCCCAAACATTATGGAGGGCACTGTGACTGATAGTCTTTCAGGAAAGCACCATTTATGGATGTAGTATAATCACTTCAAGAAGCAATGCCCAATGACTAGCCCATAAAACAATGCAAATCAAGCATTGAGTTATTGGTAGCAAGATAAAACCAGATAGCAGAGAACTTGTGTTAATGCTATCTGTGGTTATGTTTAGACTATGTTCCTGTTCCAGTTTCCAAATTATAAAAGGACATGGAAACATTGGCTTAATTGTAAAAACTGATTTGCAAAGCTGTACCAGGACCACAAAATAATACTGCAGGAATAATAGAACAGAGTGGGCTCTTTTCCCCAGATATGAGAAGGGTGATTACATGAGGGAGGAGGGTGGGGGTGATTGAGAGATATTTAACTGAGAAAGTGCCAGGATTAACAAAACAATGGGCTGTAATTTGTGGGGAAATGCTCCAAGTTTTGGTTTCAGTGTTGAGCATCAATTTCCTGAGTTAACCATTCTTGGGTGATTTTGCAACTGTGCTGATCATGTGAACAGGTAACAATTTGCAAACATTTTTATTGAGGCTTTGGTGAATGAGCAGCAACTCCAATAAATTGTAGGGATAAAGACTGAAGCAACGGTTATTTAATACTTTGTATTAACTCAATTAAATATTTTTTAATTGTGAGATACTGCTCTTAATTGCTAAACTTTTGATTTTGCATGTCACGGACATTCTGAATCAAAGCTTCTGATAGGTTTGGTAGCCATCTATGCCGGTGAGCATAACTTAGCCAACTGACATAGCCAGTTGATCTGCTTGTATGTTGGAACCTCTTTATATTCTGCTCACTGTTCACTATCTCACTCAATTACTGATGCTTGTTGACTTTGAAATATTACAGGCTGTTGCCTTATCTAAATCATTGATAATTTATAAACCCTCTGATTCTTAGGATTAGGTTTATTTTTGTCACATATGGGTGTGCAGCCAAAAGCTTTGTTTTGCATGTTTCCAATCATATCGGGTAATACCATACATAAATACAATCAGGCCAACCGCTAGTATAATTTATAGAACAAATTGGAAGATAGAGTGCAGAATATAGTTCTCAACATTGCTGAACTATTGTTCGATAGACAAAATCCAATGTCTGCAATAGAATAGAAATTAATTAGACAGTACCTTAGCTTATAGAAGATCTGTTCAGAAGCCTGATAACAAAGGGGAAGAATCTGTTCTCGAGTCTGGTGGTGTGCTCTTTTGTTCTTTTTGCATGACAGGAGCAGCGGGAAGAAGGAATGGCCGGGGTGGGACATGTCTTTGATTTGATGGTTGTTTTTTTGATTGAGGCCGTGTGAAATGTAAGTGGCGTCAATGGTGGGAAGTCTGTTCTATGTGATGGACTGGACTACATCTACAACTCTAATATTTCTTGCGGTGTTGGGCAGAGCTGTTACCAAACCAGGCTGTGATGCAACCCGACGGTATGCTTCTGTGGTGTATCTGTTGAACCTTGTAACAGTCATTTGTGGACATGCTGAATTTCTTCAGTTACCAAAGGAAGTAGCAGCATAGGTGTGAGTTCATCGTTGCGTCAATACGGATTGTTCACGACAGTAGCATTAATGGCACAATATTAATGCCAAGAAACTTATTCTCCCTGTACTTGTTTGCCAAACAATTTTCACCCCTTGCCAGTACCTTCAATGTATGCTTAAATTTAAGTGTTAACATCATCTGTGTGATATTATCAAAGTGGTTCTTAAAATCCAAGTCCTTTACAGTCGGAAAAAATCAGGCAGATTAAAGCGGCCAAAAATCCATGTAGATTTTGCCAAATTCCTTTGGTATTTTCCAAGTATGTTATTTCTTTCATAATAGCATCTAGCAGCTGACAACTGATGGGTTAAACTGGTGTTAGTCTATAGATTCTTGCTTTCTCTCTCCCTCCCTGCTTTTGTAGATAGTGGGGTCATATTTGTCATCTTCAATCCGAGAACTATTTCATAATCTAGCATTCTGGTAAATGAACCAATGTTCCCACCATTTCCATAGCTACCTTTTGTATTCTGCAATGCAAATTATTGGTCTCTCTGAATTTATAGCTTTTGGAACTGATATTAAATTTAAATAGTGAATTCTCCACTTTTATGTAACAAACCCCTCCCTTGCCTTCCACAAATATCCCTCCATCCTGACACCCTCCCACTGTTTTACTTGTCTGACACCCTATTGTCCAACTTTCATATCTAGCCTTCGTCCACCCATTTGCCAAATCAAACCCCCCTTCACCTGTATCCACCTATCACTTGCCAAACTTTGTCTGGCTTTCACCTCTTTTCTAGCTTTCTCCCACCCACTCCCCCATCACAATCAGTCTGAAGAAGGGTGCCAACCCGATACCTTTCCTGTATTGTGTCCTCCACAGATGCTGCCTGACCCGCTGAGTTACTCCAGCACTTTGTGTTTATATTTGTAAACCAATATCTGCAGTTTTGTGTCTCCCTAACTTATATTTTCTCACCTTGATTAGGTTCTTGGTTCCCTATTTTTGAAAGATATTTGTGACTTCTTTAATTAAATTAGAAGCACCATTTTTTTTCCTTTAATTAATGCACCAGTGAGTTCTCCCCATTTGAGTTCTCCCATAGGGAGTTGACAGCTGGCTACATGAACCTTTTTTATTTTTATGTATTTATAAAATGATTTACTAACTACTTGTATTCCCTGGATGATTACACTTTTTATCTCATAATCAATTTCGTTGGCCTCACTTGCTGAAATCTAAACTACTCCCAATTCTCTTGTTTGCTTATTTGTCTGGCAATCTTGCAACTCGTTAAATGCATTGTCATTGCAAAATATGCCACTGCCAACATTGTGGGGCTGTCATTGACCAGTTTGCTGGCATTTTCTATTTCTTAAAATGTTAATACCATTATTTAAGTTCCATCATTGGTCTGTTTTCAGCTTGGGATTGTATGTAACTCGGTAGTGGTATTTTCATGTGCCTTCTGTACGTATTTTCTAGAAGGCAGGGTCTCAGATTTGGCAAGGAGCCTTGGGGAGTTGCTGCATTGCACTTTGTAGCTGGTGTACACTGCTGCCACGGTGGAGGGAGGGAATCTTTGCCAGAGGTTGCATACCAGTCAAGCAAATTGCTTCCTAGGTGGTGTTCAGCTGTTTGTGGAAATTTACTCATCCAGCCACGTGCAGGACACTTTACCATCCTTTTTGGTAGGCAGGAGGTTGGCCCTTCTTATAGCTGCTGTATTTAAATGGTTAGTCAGTTAAGTTTCTGGACTATTATACCTGTTACAATATTTATCGTGGTGTATTTAGTGATTGATGTGTAGTTGTTCAATATGTCCATTTGCATATTGTGACTGTCATTTGTCACTTAACATCCTGTGCCAGTACTTGTCCAAGTCTTCCTGCATGCAGGTATAGATCTCTACAACATCTGAAGTATGGAATAATCAACATGGTTTTGCTTTACTATTCACATTGTAGGTTCTGTATAATCTGCAAGTGCTTGAGATGTTCAGCAGGTTATGCAGTATCTGTGGAGGGAGAAACGGTTAACATTACGGGTCGATGGTCTCGTTTAGTGATATAGTACGGAAACAGACCCTTCGGCCCAATGAATGCATGACCGACTAGCAATCCCCGCACATTAACACTACCCTGCACACACGAGGGACAATTTTATATTTATATCATGCCAATTAAGATACAAACCTGTACATTCTTGGAGCAGGAGGAAAGCGAAGATCTCGGAGAAAACCCACGCAGCTCACTGGGAGAACGCACAAACCTCATACAGCCAAGCACCCTTAGTTAGGATCGAACCCGGGTATCTGGCGCTGTAAGGCAGTAGCTCTGTTGTTACACCATGGTGCTGCCCATTGCTTGAGGAGATTTTACAATGGAGCAGTAAAATGGACACGAGGAACTGCAGATGCTGTTTATTAAAAAAACGCGCAGTGCTGGAATAATGGTGGGTGAGGCGACATCTCTGGAGAATGTGGATAGGTGACGTTTTGGATTAGGATGATTCTTCAGACTGGTGGAGGGGAAGTGTTCTAAATCAGTGTGTCCATGAAGCATACTGGGGTGAGAAGAATAATTAGTGATCTGGAAGATCTAAGAAGAATTTCATATATAGTTTGGAAACTATTTGGATGAATACCTGTATTTAAATAACCTATTAAGCTGTAAGCTGTGAGTTATCAATAATAGATTGGGGAACCACATCGAAATAATAAGTAATAAAAAAGCAGTAGCTAACTTTTAAGGAACTACTAATGCACAGTTTACAAGTTGTATAAACCTATTAAGCCAAACAACAGCAGGAAAAAGTATCCATATGTAGCCAACAAGAGAAGCATTTTTTCATGTATTTCTCGGTATGTGAATGTCAATAACAAGGCCATCATTTATTACCCTTCCTAATTATCTTTGAGAAAATGTTGGTGTGCCACCACCTTGAATTGCCAGTGTGTCTGCAGAAGGTACTCCTGTAGTTCAGTTCAGATTGGGGAATCCAGCATTTAGACCCGGCACAGTGGACCAATGATGTCTCCAAGTCGGGGTGACTTGGAGGAGAATCTGCAATTGTCATATTCCCATACGGGAAATGACTGTTAGAGGTTATGGGTTTGGGTGATGCTATAGGAATAATGTGGGTGAGCAATTGCCAGTGTTACACTTGCCAACCACGTTACTCTTATGTCCTGATAAGGCCAACATACATTCAAGATAAGCATTCTTTTTGTTGCCAGCTCTTTTTGCCTCTTTCCGTCCACTATCCCTGCCTCTATTTTAAGTTAATTTCCCCCTTATGGTTGATTATTTTATATTCCGATGTATGCAGTTTTAATATTTTCCAGAAACTATTTGGGAGATGTTTATGTTTGGAAAGATTTTATTATAGGAATAGGCAAATGTTAGTGTTCCTAGGGAGGGTGGGTATGAAGGATATTTGGATCTCAAAAAATGCAAAAGTTCAGGCGAGCGTTGGTGATGCAGTGTCAAGAAGACCAAAAAAGGCAAATGGTTTGAGCTGGAGCTTGAGGGGCTCCACAATAAATGTTTGTGCTTTTCATCGTAACTACTGCTGGAATTGGTGGGAGGTGTAAGGAGAGCCTTTCTAGATGGGGGAGAAGAATTGACTTATTGGGCTGAGGATTTGTGGCGTAATGAGAGTGTTTTGGATAAAAACATGAAGAATCAAGATATTGGCAGAAAACCTGTTGTGTAGGTTCATTTTTTTATGAACTATTTTCAAATTGACATTATTGTCAAGGATTTGGGGTTATTTTGCAAGTTCTGTGGTAAGGAACTTCTCTTTTGATTTTTATCCACACTCGCTCTCTTTTGTGTATGGTCCTAAATCTTTAAAAATCCCTTTTAAACCCGTACAAGGCTATCTCTACAGCATCTTTCAAGCACATTACCCCTACCACCAAAATGCACCAGTCAGCAAGCTCATGTCAACACTGCTATCTACATGTTGCCCCTAAATCGCTGTTAATCCTGCATTAGAAATATATTTCTTTGTCACTGGACCTAATCTGTCATGTTCTCCCCCCAATAACATTGTTGAAGCACCTTCAACAGAAGGACTATCATTTAAGGAATTGAGGCATTGGGAATTAATGTTGGCTTGAGTAGCTGTGCTCAGAAAAAGACAAAGTGCTGGAGTAACTCAGCAGGTTAAGCAGCATCTCCTGGAGAACATGGATTTGTGACGTTTTGGATCGGGACCCTCCTTCAGATCTGAAAGAATACCGATTCACATTCTCGAGGAGATGCTGCCTGACCCGCTGAGTTACTCCAGCACTTTGTCTTTTTTTGTAAACCAGTATCTATAGTTCCTTGTTTCTAATAATGCACAGATCCTGCAAATGGATGAATAAATGAGCAATGACTATGACAGTGGTTGCACTCTGTGCTGTTTAGATATGTGGGGATTTTCAGCTTTTGATGGCAACCAGTGAGGTTTGTTGGATTATATTTACATTGTATGAACGTCTAATAAATTTGCACTTTTCCTGTTGAATTTAGAATCTTAGTCAAACAGCACTGAAAGGGTCCTTCGGCTCAATTCATCCATGCCAATCAAGGTTTCCTATCTACACTAGTCACATGTCTTACCCATATCGCTTTAAACCTTTCCTATCTATGTACCAGGCTAAATGTCCTTTTAATTCTGTTTCAACTACCTCTTCTGACAGTTTGTTCCCTACACCCAACTCCCTAAGTGAAAAAGTTGTCCACTTGGTTCCTATTAAATCTTTCCCCTATCACCCTAAACCTATAGTGTATTCAGAAAGTATCCAGACCCATTCACTTTTTCCACATTTTGTTGCGTTACAACCTTATTCTAAAATGGATTAAAAAAAAAAAATTTAATCATCAATCTACACACAATACCCCAGAATTAAAAAGTAATAAAACCCCATAATAAAAAAGCGAAAACAGGTGTTAGAGTAATTTAAAGTAATTAAAAAGAAATAACACATTTACATAAGTATTCAGACCCTTTACTCAGTACTTTGCTGAGGCACATTTTCCATTGATTACAACCTCAAGTCTTTGTGGGTATGATTAGGATCCCAAGAGGGACTTCTTGGTTATAAGCTTGGCACACCTGTATTTGGGTAATTTCTCCCATTCTTCTCTGCAGAACATCTCAAGCTCTGTCAGGTTGAATGGAGAGCATCGATGCACAGCTATTTTCAGGTCCCTCCAGAGATGTTCGATCAGGTACAAGTCCGGGCTCTGGCTGGGCCACTCGAGGACATTCACAGACTTGTCACGAAGCAACTCCTGCGTTGTCTTGGCTGTGTGCTTAGGGTCGTTGTCCTGTTGGAAGGTGAACCTCCACCCCAGTCTGAGATCCAGAATGCTCTGGAGCAGGTTTTCATCAAGGATCTCGCTGCACTTTGCTTCGTTCATCTTTCCCTCGATTCTGACTAGTTTCCCAGTACTTGCCTCTGAAAAACATCCTCACAGCATGATGCTGCCACCACCAAGCTTCAAAATAGGTATGGTATTGGCCAGGTGATGAGCGGTGCGTGGTTTCCTCTGGATGTGAAGCTTGGCATTCAGGCCAAAGTGTTCAATCTTGGTTTCATCAGACCAGAGAATCTTGTTTCTCATGCGTTTTGGCAAAGTCCAAGTGGGCTGTCATGTGCCTTTTACTGAGGAGTGGCTTCCGTCTGGCCACTTTATCATAAAGGCCTGATTGGTCGAGTGCTGCAGATATAGTTGTCCTGCTGGAAGGTTCTCCCATCTCCACAGAGGAACTCTGGAGCTCTGACAGAGTGACCATCGGGTTCTTGGTCACCTCCCTGACCAAGACCCTTCCCCCCCCCCCCATTGCTCAGTTTGGCCAGGTGGCCAGGTCTATGAAGAGTCCTGGCGGTTCCAAAGTTCTTCCATTTAAGAATGACGGAGGCGACTGTGCTCTTCGGGACCTGCAATGCTGCAGAAATTGTTTTATACCCTTCCCCAGATCTGTGTCTCGACACAATCCTGTCTCAGAGGTCTACGGACAATTCCTTCATCTTCATGACATGGTTTTTGCTCTGACGTGCACTGTCAACTGTGGGACCTTGTATAGACAGGTGTGTGCCTTTCCAAATCATGTCCAATCAATTTAATTTACCACTGGTGGTCTCCAATCATGGTGTAGAAACATCTCAAGGATAATCAATGGAAGCAGGATGAACCTAAGCTCAATTTTGAGTGTCCTAGCAAGGGGTCTGAATATTTATGTAAATGTGATATTTTAATTATTTATTTTTAATTACTGTAAAAATTTGTAAACACCTGTTTTCGCTTCTTCATTCTGGGGTATTGTGTGTAGATTGATGATTAAAAAAAAAAGAATTTAATCCATTTTAAAATAAGGCTGTAACGTAACAAAATGTGGAAAAAGTGAAGGGGTCTGAATACTTTCTGAATGTACTGTATCTAGTATGCTGCCTTCACCATTTTATCTACATGTTTTACTATCTTCAAGGATACTTGAACGTGTACACCAAGGCCCCTCTTGGGATCCTAGTATTTATTGGGTATATTCTAATTGTATTAGTCTGCCTAAAATATAATGCAGATTTCTCAGGGTCAAATTCCATAGTACATTTCTCTGCCCATCTTATGATCAATAATTATTATCATCCCATAGCCAAATACTACACTCCTATTTGTCAACAACACCAGCAATCGTGTTACCTGAGAAATTACTAATCATGTGCGATGTACTCGTTCAGTGTTTTATTGTATATCATAAACAACACGTCCCAGTGCCAATCCCTATGGTACACCACTGGTGCAGTCTTGGAATCACAAAAACAATCATCACTCTCCCCCCTCAAGCCAATCTCTGAGGCAATTTGGTAAATTGCCTTGGATCCCCTGGGCTCTTAATTTTGCACCAATCTTCCATGTCAAAGGCCTGATTGACACCCACTGGGATTACATCGAGCACATTGACCACAATGACACATTTGGTCACCTTCTCTCAAAATTCAATCAAATGAGTCAAATAAGACCTAAAGCCTTGCTTTCTTTTTTAATTTTAGGATTTTTTATTGTTAACATTTTAATGATATGTTAGGACTTGCTTGTCAAAGTAACGATTACAAGGTACATGGCGTAGAATGTTACTTTTTGCAGGAGGGAGACTACAGAATATGTTTGTCTTCATGTATCGAGTCCTCTAGCTGTAGGTATGAACAATGATATTTCCAGTAGCCTGAAAGTGTCACAACAGTGGCTTCTGTGTTGAATCTCCAGACCATTCTCAAATGAGGATGCAATATTGTTCATTATGATATGTATGCCTGATGCGCGTAAATTATACCTGTCATTAATTTTTTTCACAATATATAAATGTGATTCTATAATTTCCTCGCCGCTAATGTTGTACTCGCTGGTCTGTAATTAACTGACGTACCTGATGCTCTTGTTGAATAAAGGTACCACATTTATTGTTCTCCAGTCATCCAGCAACTATGGCCAGAGAAGATATAAACATGTCTAAAGTTTCGGCAATGCCCTTGTCCTATAGCAGTCAGGGATGTTGTTATCCGGTCTTGAGAGATTTATTTCATCTATTTATGCCCAATAAGACGTCTAATAACTTCCTTGGTGAGAATTTGTTATAGAGTTCCACCATCTCCCTCTCTAAATTTTCTAACTGCAATGTCTTTCTCTATATTCAATTATGACATTAAATATTCATTTAACAACTCGTTTCTGGCCCCACACAAAGATTTTCATTTTGGTCCCTAATGGACCCTACTTTACTAATTTGGTAATTGCGGTTTAGATAGTTGTGATCGAACTCAAGAACATTCAATTCTTGGCTTAATTAGCAGAGTAGATCTCATTTTGAGTCTGGTATATTCCACCATGCAAGAGACCAAAGAAAGCCACCAGGTGGCAGAAAATGCCATTTCTTCATTAGCAACTCTTGTAGGTAGTGCAGGTAACAGACCATGTAAATTTGGGAGGAGATTACTTGGGAAGAAGGGACCAATATTGGGAGAAGGATTACCAGGGAGGAGTTGGTGGGAGGGAGTTGGAGATGGGATTGTTGGTCTTGGGGAGAGAAAATAGAAAGTGCGGGAGGACTGGAACATCGTCATGGGTGGGAGATACAGGCTTGGACACATGGCATGTAGGTGGTTCAGATAAGTCAGAGATTGGGTAATGTTGTTCAGATGTATTTGGAATTCATTGAAAGCCTGTAGACAGATGCAATATGTGATTTGTACAGTAGGTAGTATGTTGGCTTTATCATGACAAGTGTAATTTACGTAGAACATAATGTATTTATATAGGACTTTTTTGACATTGTGTGCAGTTTTAGATGCCTTTTCTGAAAGGTATAAGCTTGATATTGAGTGCAGTGGGCTTTATTTTGACTTGTTCTAGGGATAGTAGGTTTGTTGTAGGAGGTTGCTCTAGGTCTTAGTACGCCTTCTGCTGTGTGTAACCATTGAATGAGCCATCAAACCTGTGTTTACTGCGAGACATTTGGCTGGCTCTTTCATTGCTCGAATGACCATTCCATTGTTTTTGTTGGCATAGTGAGAGATGATGATTCAAACAGGTGATGTGTTGCTTGCGTACAGCTGCTTATAAGGGCTGCGACTTTGATATTGGGAGCTTAATCTTGAAATTTAACCCAGAACATTTATAGCTATAAAAATTCAGAAGAGATTATGGTGCCAACTGAAGGAGGAACAGCTGCAGACATTTTGAACAACTAGTTCCTCTGAGAAGGTCAAAATCGTTGTGTCTCATCTCTGAGATGTTGGATTCTTGCTCCACATTCAGAATAGAAGATTGTCATATAACCTGTTTTGAGATTGTTGTGTTAATGAGATATTACTCATGGGTAAGAACATGGAACAGAATAGTCTAATGCAGTTAGATATGATCTTGCACCTCCGGGAGGGGATGACATTGGCTGGATTTGGTATTTAAATTAGAGGCTCATTGCATGGTTCCCTCTTATATGGACATGAAAGACTTGCAAGACTTTGAAGTCCTAAAGTGTTTATGGTCATTTAACCAAATAAGAAATAGGAGCAAGAGTCACCTCCTCGAGCTATTCACAAGCTCATCTTCTGCTATTCACTAACGATAACTGATACGATTCTGATTTTCCTGTTTAATTTCTCATGACCTTTGCCTTTCCAAAGTCCAGATATCATCTTTTGCGGCTTCGACAGGTCCCATGGTTTTGGACTCAGATTCGTGGCACTGGAGATAAGAATCTCCTCTTTTATCTTAAGTAAAAGATAGCTTATGTCTGTGGAATTCTCTGCCTCGGAGGCCGGTTCTCTGGATACTTTCAAGAGAGAGCTAGATAGGGCTCTTAAAGATAGCGGAGTCGGGGGATATGGGGAGAAGGCAGGAATGGGGTACTGATTGGGGATGATCAGGCATGATCACATTGAATGGCGGTGCTGGCTCGAAGGGCCGAATGGCCTAACCTGCACCTATTGTCTATTATCCAGAATCGAACTCCCTAATTCTGGATTCCCTCACATGGAGAACAATTTCTCAGTATCTACTGTGCAATCTCCTCAGAATCTTGTTTTGATAAGATCACCTCTCACCCTAACTTCAGCCTGCTCAGTTATTCCTTATAAAACATTCCATTCTATGAGGGAATCAAAATAACCAAAGAAAATTAAAGTAACCCGTCTCAATGACTACCACCAGCAGCTCCAGAATTCGACCATAATCAAATGCTTTGAAAGATTGGTAATGGACCATATGTGGTCATTATAGACCCCTTCCAATTTGCATCTATGGAAGACACATTTCCCTTGCACTACATCCAGCTGTGGGTTACCTTGATATTGAGAATACCTGTGTTTGGATGCTCTTCACCGACTACAGCCCATCACCATAGTACTGAATACTCTCACCTCTAAACGTCCTGACTGGCAAACCTCAGACAGTTATTATTGGTCATAACATTTCCTCCATCCTGATCCCCAATATTGGAAGTTTCAGGATTGTGTGACCATCCCTTTTGCTCTCTCCTCCCTTTTTGGAGAAGATACAGGAGTTTGAAAGCCTGGACAAAGAATAGCTTCTTCCCCACTCAGAGGTGCTGCCATGTACTCTTACGGGCCTGTCCCACATGCGATTTTTTTCGGCGACTTGCCGACACCTGTAATAGTCGCAGCAGGTCGCCGAAAAATGTCAAAATGTTGAAAATCCAGCGGCGACCAGATAAAGGTACGACTCTTTGGGCGACTACTCATGACCATACAGACATGTTGCGGGCTGACGCCTGTATGGTCATGAGTAGTCGCCCAAAGAGTCGTACCTATTTCTGGTCGCCGTTAGATTTTCAACATGTTTTTGGCGACCTGCCACGATTATGACAAGTGCTGGCAGTCGGCGAAAAAATTGCGTAAGTGGGACCCTTTACTCTTAACTCAGCCTCATTTGGTTATTATGGTATTGCACTGTTGTTTTTTTGTTTTTTTTGCACTATTATAGATTGTACTACATCTTTGCCGCACCCTTTTTTGAATCATCGTGGTATTGTTGTTTCGTTGTGATCAATGAATTTCATTGCACCCGGGTGTATGTGACAATAAACTAATCTATTCAATAACTTTTTCATCCCAGGAGACACGTGCCAATTAGTCATTGCTATCGTCAATGTTACATTGTGAGTTGACTGTTTTTACTTCATTCTCTTCGCCCAGTGCGAGCTGACATATTTATTGGTTCCCTGCTGCATTTATTTCTGATATCCGCTTGAATTTGGTTAAGAGTTGACAGTCCAGCACCTCAGTTGTGACAGTTTTCAATTTGCAGATTATGGTCCTTATGTCTAGTGCTTGTAAGCCAACTTACTCTCTCTCCCCCCCCCCCCCCCCCCCCCCCCCCACATCCATTCATTCTGCTGTGCAAGCTTCACGACATTGTGATCATGAACAGCATCCTTGGTAATCTCCCCCATATAGCTTTGTGTTTCGAAACTGTGCACCCTCAGTCACTCTAGCATTGCATGTCACCCTTCTTATTTAGGCAGGATTCTATATATAACAATTCTTTCTGCATCAATCGCTGGTACATTCTCCACCCGACTCTTCCCTGCCCCAGTATCCTCACAGTCTGTCAAAGATTCAAATCAATCAGGTTGTTTTTTCTAGCTGCATTTTATTATGTTGAAATAAACTCGTAGAAACATACAGTAAGGATCTGGGCCCTTTGGCTCACCAAGTAGACACCAACCATTAGCCATTCATTTACACTAATCCAATATTAATTCCACTTTTTTTCTCCATGTTCTCAATTCCTCCCAAATTCTATCAGCCATTACGTACTATTGGTGATTTACAGTGGCCAATTAACTTTAGTAAGTGCATGTCATTGCGACGTGGAAGGAAATTAGAGCACATGGTGGAAACCCGCATGGTCACAAGGAGAAGGTGCAGGCTCCATGTAGACAACAATCATATTCAGGATTGAACCCATATCTCTGGTCTGCGGGGCAATGATTCTACTAGCTGCATCACTGTGCTGCCTTATCGTTACTCCAAGTAGGAATACGCCTCACTTGCACTCAGCACATCTTGCAAATAGTCTTGTGTTTTTTCTTTACAGTCATACCTGTCAATGTCTAAGGTTTACTCTACATTCATGATTGGGGGTGGGGGAGCAAGGAGAACTCAGTCTCAAGTAATACAAACACATAAGTTATACATTACACTAAATTCTAAAAGAAGGAAATCTGCCAAAAAACAAGATGTAGGTGCAAGTTAAAAATAAACAAGTCGATAGTAGTGCAAGAAAGAAGCGGAGCCTGGGTGTTCGGTTGTCAAGGTTGGGTTATGTGGGTTGGTTCAAGGACCTGATATTTTAAGGAAAGCAGCTACAATACAATACAATGTATTTGTTGTCATTTGAACCCAGAGGTTCAAACAAAATTTGGTTTCTGCAGTCATACAAACAAGAAGAAGAACCAAGACGCAACACAATTTACACAAACATCCATCACAGTGAATCTCCTCACTGTGATGGAAGGCAAAGTCTTATCTCTCCCCTGCACTCCTCGTTCTCCTCCCGATGTCAGAGTCAAAGCCCCCGGCGGGCAATGGTAAATAAGTCCCGCGGCAATTATAAAGCCGCGCCGGGTGATGCAAGGCCCTGCTCCGGGTCTTGGCGTTGGAGCCCCCGGCGTGCGCTAACAAGTCCCGCGGTCATTTATAGCCGCGCCGGGCGATGTAAGGCCCCACTCCAGGTCATCCTCAACCCCGCAACTCGGGCGGGAGAAGTCGCCGTTGCGGAAGCCCCGAAAAGCGGTCTCCCAGCAGGGACCCGCGGGCACCCGGTGTTACTGTCTACCAGATCTGCGGTAAGCCTCCGAATCCCCGGGGCCGGGCCGCAGCCGCGCGCCACCACCGCTCCTCCCGCTCCGAACTCGGCCAGCTCCGCGATGGTGGGTAAGCTATTCCTCAACCTTGTGATGTGGGACTTCAAGCTTCTTGCAGATGATTTTGATGGAGAGGAGGTCTGTGCCCATGATGGACCAGGCAGATTCAAAAAACAAAGCTAACATTATAGATGCAGATTGTAATCAGGGAGGCTAATATATTGTTGGTTTTTATTTTGAGGTGTTTGGCATATAAAGGTAGGAATGTCTTACTACAGCTGAACAAGGCACTAGTGAATCTCCATCTATAGTACTGTATACAATTTTCAACCCTTGTACATGAAAATTCAGGGGAGGTTCATGAGGATGATCCCATGTATGGAACGATTGTCTTGAGAAACGTTTAAACAGGCTGGATCTGTAATTAGAAGAATGAGAAGCGATTTTATTGAGACGTAGTAAGTAATTTTAAAGGATAAATACTGTAATGTTGTTTCCCTGGAGCTGAATAGCTTCTGTTCCTGTTTCTTATGGTATTACAGGATTGTTTCTTATGGAACAAAAAAGTAAGATAAAGTTTCCAAGGTGAGGAAGATAAAGAAATTATTCGCTCAGGTGACTGGGTCAATGCAATAATTTAAAATCGGGTCTGGACATGGTCAACATTCCTCCACAGCGAAGACCATTAAAAAATACATGTCTGGTCATTCATCCCATTCCTGTTTGTGTGACTTAGTTGCTTAAAATTTGGCCAGTGTATTAGTCTTCAAAATAAACAACTGCACCTCTGTAGATCAGTGGATTTCATTATTTTCCTTCGGGGGCATCCTAAAGCTGTGCAGGCTGCTTTGTGAATATAATTTCCATATGTCTCCATTCTTGCATAAGCTTGCATATTCTTTACTTTGGCCGTACAATATCTCTTTTTTATTAATTATCAACAAATGTGGAGATATTTCCTTGACCTTGAAATTCTGTTATGCTGTATCACACTGCTGTTGTCACAGGCTGATCCACTCTGTCAGTCAGCAACAAATGCAAACAGAAATGTGCTTGGTTCTTTGTAGTCAAGTTCACTTGTCGTAGCAGGAACTGACTATGACCCCCTGAAACGTAGAGATTAACTTGTCATGTATACTGGAAAAAATTATTCGACAGGACATGTACTGATATAGTTGGGGAACAGATTGGAAAGAACAGCTAAGCCACCAATCAGAGCATGACAGCTGAACCAACAGAAGACTGGTAGCCATCAATGAGGTGCTGTGGACAGATTTATTGTCCTTTAACTATAATTTTAATCAAGATCTCTTTCTTGCTCTGCAAGTTCCTTCCACTTCCTCTGTCTCACTCCAGTTACCCTGATTTTTTTTTAAAGTGGGATCAACATTTTGGAGACTAAGAGCCAAAATGTTGAAATCTGTCTCAAATAGCAGCTCAGCAATACAAATGTCCTTCGCTCGGTATTTATTATCTCTATGTTGGCCAGAGCTCCTAGTGTTGGCTGCAATTAAAGCATTTGATTTTTAACGCTGCTGTAGGTTTCAAATGCTTTGTGGTGCTCTAGTAGCACTGTTATATCTTAGTCAACGTGGACCTGGGGATTTAAACAGAATATATTTGATCAATATGCTATGGCAGTACAGTTCTCGGGGTTGGTATTCTGTTTTCTGAACAAGATGTTCGCTCATCTCGATCTGATCTGTAGTAGCTCACAATCTGGCAATGCTTCCATTTAAAAAATTGTTACGTTCATTCCTTACGCAGTTTCACCCCCTGCAGCCCTACACTCCTTGACGACCTTTGCTTTTCTTCAATTCTGCCCTCTTGTGGCTTCCTATTTAGTCAGTTCTATTTCTGCTGCAGGAGCCCAAAACAGGGATTCCCCTCTTAAACGTCCCGACTTCCTCTGTTTCTCAGGGCAGGGAAATCAACTCTGGCCTCGTCAGCAGTCAGCCTGAAAGTGAATAACATTTCATTCCTTAAAACTTCAGCTTTCGGCAAAATGTCAGGTCATCTATGCTGATACTTTCTTATTTCATAGATGCAGAGTGTATTGCATCATTTTACAACCTTAAAAATGCGATTAAAATGCAGGTCATAATTGAGATGTTAACTGAGACGATGCAGTAGAAATTGAAGTGAGCCCGAGTAGTTTGAAAGAGATGGGAACACAGTGGTGCAGTGTTTTGGAATTGTATCAGTTCAGAGGTGCTATTGACTGGAGACAGGGACCTGGTTGGTGAGTATTTTCTATTGTCTGATTTCTTTATAAATTATAAGTTGTAAAGTTACAGAATGACAGGCACTCAGCCTAGTGGAATGTAAATCCAGTGCCATGAGGAACATCATGGATGTTTCCAATTTCCTAGGCAGCCACAAGTGCAGGAATTGTCTTCATCTGTAGCAGCTCAGGCCCGGTTTTAAAGCTGGAACAGTGGCAGGAGTTACCATGGTGCCTCTGAGACTGATGACTTTGTAAATCTGAAAAGGAGGTCACACCACAGCTAGTGTGTGTGTAGGCAGGGGGATAGGAAGGCTCCCAATGCAGAAAAGAACAAGCAGGGAGGCAATGGAGGTGCCCACTGCAAATATAGGGTTTCTCTTTGAATACTGGTGAGAGTGAGGTTTCTTCAAGAATGGAGCTAGTGCAACGAGTGAAACTAATGGGGCTAAAATCTGGACCTAATTACTTGCATCCATGGTTTTAACGGACATGGCAGCAGAGATAGTAGATGCTTTGATTGTAATCTGGATTTTGGAGAGATTATAAAGGAGAGGAAAACTGCAAATGTAGCACCGCTCTTCAAGAGGAAGATGGTAAGCGTAAAATTGTAAGAAGTTTCGATTAACATCTTTCATTGGGAAAATATGAGAATCTACGACTAAAAGGGTATGGCAAGAGATTTGGAAAATCTTAAGGTAATCAAGCAGAGTCAACATGTCTATGAAAGAGAAATCATGTTTGATAATTATGTAGAGTTCTACTAGGATATTACAAACAGGGTGGATAAAGAGTACCAGTAGTTGTAGCATATTTAGATTTGCAGAAGCAAATAGGAGAATGCAAAGACATTACACTGGAGCCTGGGATGACATATTTGGTGTGTAAAGACAGTATGAGTAGATGTGACCTAAAGATGTGAACGCCCAGGAACGAAAGAGATTACAGAGTGGTGGATGCTGTCTGGTCCATCACAGGTACTCACTTCCCCACTATTGAAGGGATCTTTGAAGCAGATTTGATCTGCTTCAAAGACAACCAGTATCATCAGCATCTGGAGAGGGATTGGGCAAATCATGTTACTGGTCAGGATTTTTGGAGTTGGAGCCAAGATTGGTTCTGCTATCATCTCGCTGAACAGTGCCACAGACTTGTGAAGTCAATTGTTCTTCCAGGGCCTTGGCCAACATTTTTCACAATTACTGTGGCAATGACGGCAGTCATTCATCTCCTCAAACTAGCCAGCTACTAGAATAGAAAATTACTCTTTTCCCATAGCTCCTGAAGTAATACTTTGTCTATGGAGTTCTCCCTGTTGGATGTAGAGAAAACCGCAGCTTGTACAACATTATAGTCAAATTCCAAAGCATTTTCCTGTTCCATTTATCTGTTGAAAATGAATCGCATTGGACCATGATATTCTAATCCTAGACACATGCTTTTTAAATTCTTACAATTTGCCCTTCAGGTCTTAAAAACACGTTACACTGCACCATAATTGCTGCTTTGAGTCCCCTCCATTACAATGCTAGTCTTGCTCTGTTTTTCAGTCATGTACTGTTAAAGCTTACTTTAGTCAAAATATGCCTTCTATTCTACAGATTTCTGTACTCTCCTGATTTACTAATTTTTCTATTGCATTAATGTTTGTATCATTTGTAGAAATTAAAGCTGCATTGCCCGCTATACCAATATTCAGGTCATTTATGTACAGTTTTTTTTTTAAATACCCGAATACTTTACTGAAATTTGAAAAATTAGTCCCCTTTTCTTGTTTTAATGAATTGCCATGCAAGGTACTGTCATGAATGCTGCATGTGTTCGTCCCTGAGAGAACTCCATCATCCTATGCAGTTAATCATCTCTGACAGCTATGTGAAATCTCCCATGGGCTTTGTCGGTGCCAGTAAAGGTGACAACTGCCCTCTGTCGTAGTGGGTGTAGTGCTTTCTCTGTTGACCAGACACCCCGGTAATTTTATCCCTCAACCAGGATTTCCAAAACAGACAGATTTGTGTGATGCTTGCATTTTGTGGGTTTACTGTTCTTCCCTGTACACCAGTGATTGCAGTGGAGAAAATGATAGATTCAAAGTGCTTGAGGGATCCTGAAGATGGAAAGTGTGATATTAATGCAAGTTCTGAAAATCAATATACTGGAGGAAAATTAACTTGAGGTTTCTACCTACTAGTACAGTGTACTTGTTTTGGTTGTTATTAGACAGGTGTGGAGATGTGGATGTGCTCATCCTTTACTGTTATCTGGTGCCGATGTTGTGCACTATTTGGTCTCTCAGCAAAGAGACCTCAGTAATACGTTGATTCAATTTCTTATTACTGCGCAGTCTGCTCAGTGCTTGAGTAGAAGCTGTTCAGAGTGGCTTCATTAACAGTCTGCCGCAGTACAGACAAAGTCAACATACTCTTAAACAGATTATATTAAACTGTCATACCTATTACATGCAAGCCTGAAGATTTGCATGAATGTATCAAGTTACTCTGCTGGGAGGCTAAGTTCGTATAATGGAATGAGAATCTTGTGCAATCAACCTTTAATGTTCTCTCAAAAAAAATAGTGCAGCTGGTAGAGCTGCATCCTCACGACGCCAGAGAACCGGGTTTGATCCTGCCCTGAGGTGCTGCCTGTGTGGTGTTTGGTCACACGTTCTCCCTGTGTCCATGTGGGTTTCCTCTGGGTGTTCTGGTTTCCTCCCACTTTCCAAAGACATGCAGTTTGTAAGTCAAATGGTCTCTGTACATTGCCCTTAGTGTGTGGGGAATGGATGTGAAAGTGGGGTATATAGAAATAGTGTAAATGGTGATTGAATGTTGGTGTGGACTTGGTGGGCCGAATGGCCTATTTCCAGACTATCTTTAAATCATACTAGGAGTCAGGAACTGTCATCTGTCTCTTTAGTTTTAGCATTTTCTTTCTCCCATTTTATCTTGGATTCCCCCTTTCTCCTACCTTGATCTTTCCCTCCTGTTCTTTATGCCCACTTCTTCCAAATCCAATTTGCCGACATGGGTGAGTTGGGCCTGATTCCATGCTCCGAATTTAAATCCCTCTGTACACCTTTGAATACATCAGCTTGTTCTCTCATGCTCTCTCTCATTCTCTTTGGTCCACTCCTCCCTCTCACTTTTTCTTCTGTACCACATTCCACACCCCAAAGCTCCAAATTAAGAAGCGAGAAGTGATGTTGAGGCCATATCTCAGTTCCAAGGATCTCATTGTCAGAATTCCTCTTGCCTATATTCTGGAGATAATTCTGAAGCTTCGGACTGTGGCATGGTGTCAATGCAGACAGACAAAAATAAACACAGCAAATCACAGGCACAGTTCTGGGCATACAATTAATGACAGTCTGAAATGATTTACCAGGTGGAGATGTTAGGAATTTAGACTTTGGGGAAATAGCAAAAGTTTTCAAATCGCGTTTGCTGTCCCCTCCCTCCCCCCAGTAATTAACCTTTGTTTTCTTCTGAGAAGATTTATGTGGAGAGTGCTTTGTTTTCTCATCTCACAAGTCGGCAATCGGTAAAGACTGCTTTAGCTTACTTGGCTAAAGACTGTGACTTGGAGATGTTTAATTAATAACTGGAATGGAATTGCTGGGCACAAATTATTTTTAGCCTACTCCCTGAGAAAGTAATTCTCCTCTGGTTGTAAATGAAACCTCAAAGTTCAAAACTCCTGTTACTCCGTTAACAGAGTACAACTAAATTTTGTTCATCGTGTGTCAGTTTCAAAAAAGTATATATGACTAGTGTTATATGTTTTGTTAATTAAAATTAAGTGTTGATAGAATGATTTCTACGTGGAAAAAAAATAATATCCCAAATAAATATTACAAAAAATGCTGTCAAGGTACTTTCAATAAGAGCATTAATTGGAGGTTTATTTGGAGTTCTTTAATGAACACATTGAGCCGGCGTGATTTCTTTGAAGAACAAACAATGCAGCAGTGAGAGGCCACTTGGCTTTCATGTTTCAGTCTTTCAAAATCCTATCAAACCATTTCTTCTCCCTACTCATTGCTCGTAGCGCTCCAAATGGTTCCTGATCTTGGCACACTTGCTGGTTTTTTATAAAAAGTCCTCTCAAACTCTGTTTCCTGCAATGACACAACCATTTTTGTCTGAAATTCAAGAGATCTTGGGCGGAGCAGTGTAACACTCCCTCAAATGGAAGTTTAATAGATGCTGAACGAAAATGTTTGGTACTACATACAGAATTACCAAATGTGTCTCTGTGTCATCTATGTGTGCAAAGGAAATTGAATAACTGCAAATGCTAAACATTTAAGCTAAAACAAAATGCGGGAAGTAGCTTGGTCAGGAGAGAAAAACAGAGTTGACATTTCAGTTTGATAACCTTTCATCAGGACTGATAAACTATTACAATACACCTCTTTATTACTGCCATCCAGGACCTCTGGTGCTATTTCCAGTTATGAGAGAGAGATTTACTGGTACATTTGTGTTTGCTGTTCACAATGTGGTTAAATAATGAGCACTCTGCCTTCATTAAACATGTGACCCAAAATTGCTGTTTTTCTGATGGCATAGTTTTACTACTATGTGGTCATTTTGCAATAAAAACTGAAGATACTGCTAATACTGCAGCGGGGAGAAACCAGAAGTGGAAAAGTGAGAAGATTGTGTTTTAAGTGACAAAGTGGGTAGTTGGAGAGAGCAGGGGGAACAACTATGACACAGTAGAAACTTGGGTTGGCAGGGTGACAGGCACATGCTGTTGCTGTCCACTAAAATAGTGTGATGAAAGCTTGTTAATTAATCATAGCTGATCTGTCTGAGAGGTATAAATAGAGTGTTCTCTGCTCAGCCTGCTACATTGTTCCATTAAAGCGCAATGCAAACTTCCCTCTTGTCTTCCCTCTCACATATCGGCTGAAACTTAACTTGTTCATTTCTAACATTCAAACTTTTTTTTTATTAAAAAAAAAGCCAGCAGCAAGAGAAATTAAGTCTGTCTCTTGCTGTCCTGAGATAATGTTGGCGTATAGTGTTTCCAGTATAATTTCAAACGTGCAAGCTCCTGTGCAAGGATCGAAGCACTAAAAAACTGGAAGCATTCGGCTGGTAAGGGGGTGTCTGTCGAAAGGGAAACTGATGAAAGGTCTCCTACCTGGACTGTTGATTCTACTTCTCTTTCCATAAATGCCTCCTGACATGCTGTATGGTTCCACGTCTTCTGTTTTTATTTCCAGTATTTTGGTTGTTGTTTGCTTGGCATTGCCCTCTTACACAGGTCAGCATATACTTTTATATATCCGCTATATATCACTATAGTTGGCTAACTTAGCTGTGACAATGGGTTTATCCAGTGAGAGCTTATTTTCAGAACTCTTTATCCCAGCACGCAAGTGGAACCAGTAGTTCAGGAACAGCAAGTGTGAGAGTGTAGCTATTGTTACCAGTTTGTTACTGTATACCTTGCTGGGCAGAAACTCACCATCTGAGGCAGACTGTTAGAGCAGTATTGAATCAGGATTTTGGTATTAACAATATGTTGCCCGTCAAAAGAAAGTAGTGTTGCACACTCCGAATAGCAAGATAGGCTCTGGGTCTGCTTTCACTTTCCGCAGCTCTTTGCCCCATCCTCTTGTACCAGACAAAATCCTGGTTTAAGGAATACTCTTGGAAGATGGAAGCAGGAATTGTCACCTCTGTTTCAGCTCTTTCCCAGTTCTGGCTAGGATCTAGAAACCCAACTCCATACAGGCTCTCCCTATCTCTTCACATGTACAGTTCCCACTGGAAGCCCTGATACAACAGGAACTCGGAGTACATTGCTCTTCTCCCTGCAATCAAAATAAAAACTGGTGTTTTTTTTTTTTAAATTTACAACATTTTAAAAGTATAATAATCCAAGTAGGCTTGATGTGCATTGATGGACAGAATACCGTCTATGGGTTCTGAGGTGTTGTTTCTTCACTGTATTTCACTAACATTCCTTTACTTACTCACTCATGCAATTTAGGTCTCTAGTATTTTTGAACCACTTTCCTCTGGCATTTTTCTTAAATGTTTCTATCTTATTGATAGGTTCGAAGGGAGGTGATCACTTTGCCATTTCCACGTTTGAGAGATGTCGAAGCCAGCAGGTTCAAAGTCCAGGTCGCAATCATCCCACTCAAGGTCCCGCTCTCGGTCCCGATCCCGATCTTTTACTAGATCTCGCACACGTTCTCGTTCACGGTCTCACTCAAGAAAACGGAAGTACAGGTGAGAGAATTTCTTCAGATGATTACATTATGATTTCATGCTCTTGGTGATATTTAGAACCTCCTTGTTACCTTGTATAGATAAGGTGTTTAATATTCATGAATTAAAATCTAACAAACCACTGTTATGCAGTGATTATCCACAAGCAAAATGCAGATGCTGGAATCCTGGGTAGAACACAAAGTGCTGGAGTAACTCAGTGGGTCAGCCGGCATCTCTAGAAGATATGTAAAGGCTGCTTTTTGGGTCGGAACCCTTCTTCAGACTCTGTGATAGTTGGATACAAGTATTGGGGGGTGGGGGGGGGGGTATTTGATTGGCAGATTGTGGACAAAGGCTAGAGATGAAAAGATGATAAAAGTGGATCAAAGGAGGCAAACCAATGTTGTCACTGAGAATCTCTAAAGACACTGGCCATTCTGTCTCTGGTTTCTTTGCATTTTAAACCAGGCACTGTAAGCCCTTCATAAAGTGTCAGTGTCAGTCTCAGTGCTAGAGATGTTCATTTTTTACTTTATAGAATTTGAGTGTCAAACCCAGCCTGATCTGGCAATCGAGTGTTAAACTGCATCATCCCATCTTTCTGAAGTGACATTAAACCAAGACCATGTCCCAGGTTGATTTAAAAGATCCTACGGCATTGTCCAAAGCAGATTCTAAGTGTTGCCCAACTGATAAATTTGCAACTAATTGTTTGGCTGTTTATGTCACTGCTGCTAGTGGGAAGTTACCATGTATAAACTGATTTTTGTCCTTCCAAAGTTATAACTGGCATTATGATTCTGGGGAGTCTAGAAGAACAACTGGGAGATCATAGAAATCTATAAGCTTCCAGTAGGACCATATAGTATAAATGTAGGGAGTACGTCCCGACAGCTGGGGAGTCCAGAACCAGGGGCCCCAATCATAAAAAATGGGGTATTTAAGATCTAGATCCAGAGAAATGTCTTCATCCGAAGTGTGGAAAACCTACTCTGCCAAAGAAGGCAACATGCATTATTAATATGTTCAAGGAAGAGGCAGATGTTACAATGTTCAATGGATATGGGGAAAAGGAGGAAGCAGAGTACTGAAGTGAATGATCAGCCATGATCATTGTATGGTGGAACAGCGCTAACGGGCCTTGCTCCTAGTTCCTGTTTCACTGTCAATTACGATAATACTTGATTTGTTGTAAAATACTGTGATTGTGAGATTATGCAAGGTTCCTTCCCAGCACCGGTAAATGGTTGTTTGGCGGAGGGTGCGGGTAATTAACTTTTAGTGCTGGGCGTGGAGTTATGAAGTGTGGCGTAATTAACTGAGCCACTTGCAAATTGGCATTTGGATGAGCAGATTGGGAACATTGGAGTCCTTTGGCAGGGGGAGCTGTACCATTGGTATGGGATTAGGAAATAAGTTATAATGGTTAGCAACTGTTTATTGATGACTGAGAATATGGAGCATGGTGAGCAGGCAGTGGAGAACTGTATAGGTAGAAGTAAGAGAAAGAAATATATTTGAAACTAGTGAGAGCTGTTTATAAGATTTCCTGGAAGCGCCTACACACGGCAGAATTTATTTATGGCAAATATTAAACACGCATGTAGGAAACGGTGGGGAGTTGTAGTGGGGGGTGTCATTTCAGAAAGCTAGTAAATCTTGGTATGTGCTCAGGATTTCCTGCAACAACATATCCTATATCAGACAATGGAACAGACCATAATGAGTAATGAGATAGCTGTAGCTAAATGGTGTGTGAATATTTATCAGGTATCAATGGCTATATGATCATGTTCAATGTTATTATTGAACATGATCATATTATTATTAAAATTCTAGGTTTAGGTGTGCTTGTCTTCCACACCAGTGCTAGGGATAAAACCACAGAACAGCAAATAGTAAATATTGAAAAAAAGACAGTTATAAACACACTATACATGCCTTGAGGAACAAGAACTCTTGACACCAAGGAAAGTGAACAACCAAAGATGTAATACCACATTAAAAAGTTTTGTTTTTTTTAAAGGCAAAGGTTTGCAGAGATCCAACAACTGAGAGATGCACCAAAGAAAAGCTGACTAAATCAAACTATAAGAGATTGTGAAAGAGAGGATCAAAATAAACTTACAACCAACATTAAAATCAATTTAAAATATTTTACTATCATATTCGAAGCAAAATTGCCCCCTTATAAATGGTGTAGACAAAACTAAATGGAAAATAAACAAATGGCAGTCAAATGTGATACTTGGCGTCATATGGCTTAACGTTTATCAGAGAAAACTAGATAGAATTCAGGGGAGACGTTCACCAAAATTAGCATGGGTAAATTACATAGTGAAAAAAACCGTGGCATTGAAGAATAGCATGTCACTATGGAGATACAAGGAACTGCAGATGCTGGTTTAAAAAAAAACATGGTGCTGGAGTAACTGCTGGTCAGACAGCATCTATGGAGGACATGGATAGGCAACGTTTCTGGTTGGGACATTTCTTCAAACTATGGATTGAAGAACTTGGGACCACTTTCAGACTGCTTGGGGAGGCAACGTTTCAAACCTGAAACGTCGACTGTCCGTGTCCTCCAACAATGCTGCCTGTGTTACTCTCGCACTTTGTTTTTATTTTAAGCAAGTCACTATGACCAGGTTGATTTAATTCCATTACTAAAGAAAGTAGGTTAAAACATTTCAGTTGTCCGAATTATTCACATCCAAAGTTATCTTAATTGGAAACCAGTCCATTAGAATGAAAAGTAGTATTTTGTTGCTTTTAATTAAGGAAGGCAAGAGAGGAACCAGAAAAAACCCCACAGAACTATTGTATGGTGGTCTAACATAATTTCAGGAAGTTACTGACGTATTTTTTTTAATTCACAATATTTAAAAAAACATTTGGACAGGTACATAGGATAGGTTTAGAAGGATATGGGTCACACAGGCAGATGGGACTAGTGTAGATGGGCACGTTGGGCTGAAGGGCCTGATTCCAAACTGGATCACTCGGTGACTACTGGGTATAAAATTATTGACTGATGCTCTAAAAAAATCATTTTTATAGAGAGCCACATGGATTTCATGGTGGATTATGTTTGACAAGCCTAATTGAAGAGGTGACTAAAATAGTGAAAAGGGGAATGTCTATTTGTGTAGACTTCCAAAAGCATTATATAAATCAAGAAGAGACTTAACCAAAGTTGAAATTCATGGAAATAAAAGCAATATATTGACCTGGCGAAGAAAATGACAAGGTTGGGAGTAGGGACATATGTGCCAGTTGGCAGGAGGTGATCGAGCTGTCATCATCTGTGATCGGAGGGCTGTGTTGCTGTATTTATAATTGATTTGATATGAAATAAAACTGAAGTCACACCTCCCAGTGGCACAGATAATCTGCATTATAAGCTAACTATTACAAAAGAATACTTTATATATTGAGTGAATGGGAAATTTTGAGGCTCGTGGCTTTTAACCTAGGCAAATGTCAAGCCACCTATTTTAGGCCGGAAAATAATACTTTTTAGTGGATGAGCTAATTTTTAGGATACCATACAAAAGTAGGAAAGGGCATTAGAAAATCGAAGACAGTGCATAGTCTAAAAATTCATGGAAGTTAAAGCAATTTGCTGACCAGGTTCAGAAACGAACAATGTAGAAAGGGGCAGAGTAAGAATAATGGGTGATTTCAGAAGGAGTAGGTGTAGTAGTTTACAGATTAGGCACCTGGGGCCTGTCAGGGTATAATTAAAGCTGGCATGACCTAAACACGATCACTTGGTTCCTTTTCTGATCCAACACAACCTGAGCCATAAAACATAATTTATTTTTAAAACTACATGCCAGTAACAAACAGGTCACCTTGACCTGGATAAAATACTGAGCCAGACAGGCATGGCATTGTTCACCCAACATCCCAAAAAGGTCCCAGACTTTGGGCTTTAGGCTTGATCAGGCACCAAGACCATACAGCCATGATCGCATCAAGTGGTGGAACAAATCTGAGCAGCTAAATGGCTTTGTTCCTCGAACATTGAAGTGTAATCAGGGCTTCATATAACGGTTGGTAGAAAATAGAGCAAATTCTATGTTTTCACTATGTCTGGAACGGTTATAGAGGAATAGAGTTGATCCTAGAGTCACCTTACACCTACCCTGCAAAATGTACTCTGATTTGCAGGTGATTTGCTTGACCCCATAGAGTCATACAACATGAAACGGGCCCATCGGTCCAAATTGCGCACGTTGACCAAGATGTCCCCATTTCAACGAATCCCACTGCCCATGTATGGCTCATATCCCTTTAATCCATTTCAATCCATGTACCTGTCCAAATGTATTTTCAGTGTTGTATTGGTACCTGCCTTAGATACCTCTTCTGGCAAGCAACTGGCCTCAGGCAAGGAGGTTCCCTGATAGGCTGACTGTTGTCTAGGGGCGGGTGTGAGCCCAAGAGGTATACATAGTTGTGAACTGTAGAACTAGTTAACTAACCTTTAGTGGAGAGGTGGTGGGGGGAGAGGTATTTGTAGAAATGACCTAAAATTGGAAATTCAATGTTCATACCTTGTATGCTGTAGGCTTGTAGGCTTGTAAGCTGTCCAAGTGAAATTTGAGATGCTGTGCCTCCAAGCTACATGCCGCCTTGCTCTGGCAACGGTGGAGGCCCAGGACTGAAAGGTCAATATGGGAATGGTAAGGGGAGTTTAAGTGGTTAGGAACCGGGAGATCCAGTAGTCTGCCAAGGAATAATTTCTGTTTTTATATCATTGCATATAATCTAATTATGTAACCAGGCATCGTACTGTTTAAAATTAGAATTACAATGATAGTTGTAAGACTTGAGAAGAAGTTTCCTATTCCATTATTGTGGAATTTTATATTTTCCTCATTAGTTGTCTCTTTACCAATGGAATTAATCTTGATTTTATGCAAGCTAAGTTGCCTTGTCATAGATTCCCCAAGGGCATGGTGGTAGGTCATCATTTTGAACCACACGCGTGTAATATAACTGTGTGGCTTCCTGGTCCACATCAGTTTGTGCGCCTGGTTTATATGTTGGCCAGATCACACACACAAAGATAAATTTATGTCGTAATTAGATTGTAATTTCTGTATTTTTAAAATTGTTCTGAAAGAGACCATAGTAGATTTTTCTCTCCATAGGGCCTCCATTACTATATCACATTTTTTTTTTACAGCAATATGTACTTTAAGTCACTTGTACTGACATTAGATTAGATTGTAATTTCTTTATTTGTTTTAACTTGTCCTGAAAAAGACCATAGTAGATTTAAGGTTATGTACAATTCTGTGGCCTGCTATTTTAGGAGGTGACAATATATTTATTTTAAACAAGTCTATGCCCCTGTAACCATGGCATCCTCACTCTTAAGGGGCATTTCAGCCGCCATATCCTGTTCTGTTTCACTTTTTTAAAAGACTGCCTTCTACCAGCTCTAGATCCTCTTGTGTGCGGTTTAATTATTCCCACAGTTAAACAGCCCACTAGCCATGCTCCCATCCTCTTCTGTAGATGCAATGACTTTACCAGGCTGTCCATTCTGACGTGATGCCTTTCAAACCAATAGAGACATCCTTTCAATCTGACTTGTCTCTAAACACCAATGTTGAAGACGACAGAATAAAGATTAGCGCCTGACCACCTTTCATTTACTAATCTTCTCTGACATCCTGCCTGGTGTTTGGCAGGACAATTCCACAATATATTGACCTGCACTCTGTTAGCTGACATGGATGTTAGCACCAACTATCGTTTTAAGGAGGCCTGTTGGATGGTGATTATGTGAGCCTATGAAGGTCAGAAAAATCACTAAGTGCAGTACCTACACCATAATTTTCTAAATGGTGCCTTTGCCGGTCACATTTTTGTGAGTGAAATCAGCCAATTCAGCACAAACTGAGAGTTAGCACAGGAACCTGCTTGGTTTGTATTGGGCAGTGTCATAATGATTAATGTTTCAGGTCATTAACCTGAAACATTGATCTTGTTGTTTCTCACCTGCTGCCTTCACCTGCTAAGCATTTCCTGTCTTGTGTGAGATTTCCGGAATCTATAGGTTTTACCTATATGAGTAGCGTAGTGGGAGTGGATTTACTGACTGAGCTGCCAGATACAGTGCCCTCCACAATGTTTGGTACAAAGACCCATCCTTTATTTATTTCCCTCTGTACTCCACAATTTGAGATTTGGAATTTTAAAAAATCACATGTGGTTAAAGTGCACATTGTCAGATTTTAATAAAGGCCATCTTTATACATTTTGGTTTCACTATGTAGAAATGACAGCAGTGTTTATACATAGTCCCCCCCCATTTCAGGGCACCATAATGTTTTGTACACAGCAATGTCATGTAAATGAAAGTAGTCATGTTTAGTATTTTGTTGCATATCCTTTGCAAGCAATGACTGCTTGAAATCTGCAATTCGTGGACATCGCCAGTTGCTGAGTGTCTTCTCTGGTGATTCTCTGCCAGGCCTGTAATGCAGCCATCTTTAGTTTATGCTTGTTTTGGGGGCTAGTCCCCTTCAGTTTTCTCTTCAGCATAGAAACGGCATGCTCAATTGGGTTCAGATCGGGTGATTGACATGGCCACTCAAGAATTGACAATTTTTTAGCTTTGAAAAACTCCTTTGTGGCTTTAGCAGTATGTTTAGGATCATTGTCTTGCTGTAGAATGAACCACTGGCCAATGGGTTTTGAGACATTTGTTTGAACTTGAGCAGATAGGATGTGTCTATACACTTCAGAATTCATCATGCTACTACCATCAGCAGTTGTATCATCAATGAAGATAAGTGAGCTAGTACCTTCAGCAGCCATACATGCCCAGGCCATAACACCCCCACCACCGTGTTTCACCGCATCTCATCTGTCCACAAGACCTTTTTCCAGAACTGTGGTTGCACTTTTAAGTATTTCTTGGCAAACTGTAACCTGGCCAACCTATTTTTGCGGCTAACCAGTGCATCTTGTAGTGTAATTTCTACATGGTGAAACCAAAATGTATAAAAATGGCCTTTAATAAAATCTGACAATGTGCACTTTGACCACATGTGATTTTTTCTTTTACAAATCTCAAATTGTGGAGTAGGGAGGCAAATAATTAAATGACGGGTCTTTGTCCCAAACATTATGGAGGGCACTGCAGGTATTCACACTATTTTGGTCAATAGATCTGAGTTTATTGCACAAAAGTAATTTCTGTTGAGGTTTCGGGCCAACCCAAAGTGGTATGCAGCCCAGGAAGATTTAGTGCAGTGTGATTTACAATTGTATTATGGGGCACATGAGCAGATTTCCACACAGCAAACAACTATGTTTGGACGTGTGAGTTTGGTGCAGCTGGGGTAACCCTAGATGAACTGCAGACTTTGCTGTTAGCACAGTGTATTTCAGTGGCAGCATCACCAGTCATCCAGTTGAAAACACACTCACCTCTCAGACGATTGGTAATGTATTGCACTTTCTCTGGGTTGTGATTACTTAGCCTGAGCTTACTTGGGTCTTTGCCGGTAGACATCCCTTACTCCGATTATTACCTTGTTATTAATTGAAATAGTGCCAAACGATTGTTTAAGTCACCTTGAGTGACCAGTTTGGAAAGGTAGCTTTTCAAACGGTGCAGCATTGTTGACTAGGTTATGCAGGAGGGCCGAGAGAGCCAATTAGTGGGTCTGGAGGGAACTGTCAGTGTGACCAGCAGGGTTTTCCAAACTTCAGCATGTAGCATAAGAGTCAGGAACTTGCTGGTAGTTAGATATCCATGCATCATTCTGTTCTTGGACTTAATAGTGAGTCTCGGAGTGTTCTGTAAATTGCTGAGCAAATTGCTTATTGATATACTCATGTCTGACTACTCAGCTTTACACTATCCATAGTTGTCGGGTCAAACCTGGAGACATTATGTCCCAAAGATTGATGTGGCTAACAGATCTGGTGCTGTCTTGCAACAGTGCAATGTGCTCATAAGTTTTGTGCGCAAGTCAGTGGAGTGGGAATTGGTCTCACAATCAGACTCAAAATGTGTCTGTTGAGCCACGGTCTGTTGTGGCCTCAGGATCAGTGCTTTAATAAACTGCATCTCATCCTGACTCACTTAAACTGCTTCATGGCCTTGCACATTTGCGGCATGCAGATCCATGCAGAAAGCATCAATTTTACAAGCAGTTTGAATCGAACTCGGTCGCCGGTTGCTGGGTGTACTGCCTGCAACTTAAAGAAACTAAGTGGAACCAGCTTTTCCCTCAGTAAATGAAAACCCGAGGGAGCTGATCCACTGTAACTCTTGTTGGCAGCACTACTGCCAGAAAAAAAAAAAACCTTCAGTCCTTGACTGGCTTGTGTCCCGAACAGCCGGCCTCTTCCTGTGAGAGTTAGAGTCGAGGTGAACTGTTCACTTGATACTGTTAAAATGGGTTTAGCAGGCAGGCTGTAGCAGTCATTCCTCGCAATGTGTTTGCTCACCAGGGCACACGTTCCACTCAATGAAAAACTTTGCCCGGTAAGTGCCGCAAGTCTTTTAAGTTCTCAGTCTGTTTTATTGATTTAAAAAGTAATTTCTTTAGCTGAAGAGGATTTTTCTTCTGTTACCTTGGAGGACAGGCTTGCAAAACGGTTAATCCAGCTGTTACCACAGTTCCCGTGCAGTGTGAGTTGTGCTAGCTTTTGAAATGCATTTACTTTTGTTGTTGAGCCACTAGTGATTCTGCAGCAAGGCACTAGAAGAGTCTTTAGAAATAAGAACCTGCGACTGTTCACTTATTTAAAAAAAAATTATATTAAAACCAACAAAAAGTCACTGAATTGTTCGATCGAGGATTTGTTGCTTTGAAAGGTCACTAACTTTTTTGAGCGTCAGAAGATTGGGAGCTTAACACACCTCTGGTGTTCTTTGACTCGCTTCATGCCTAAGGGGCCACTGCGGGAGGGGTGGTGAAGTTAGTGGTGGAAGGAAAATAAGTTTTCTGTTAACTGTTTGTGTTCATGCTATAAATTTGGTCGTGTTGTGCTCTCTCTCAATATGGTCGTGAGGCATTGTGTTGAGAGTTTAAAGATGTCTGTGGGGCTCCCGAACCGACCCTTGCAACCCTAACTAGACAGTAATTAAAGGTGTTGGCACAAATAGGAAAATGCTTCATACCCGAAGGGTGTCCCTCCCCTTAATTAAATTGAAGTTCCACTGTTATATGAAGTCCAGTGGTTAATTCATTATCTCAGGATCATGTTAAATAGAGTTGGAATCCTCTGCTGTCCCTGAAGATTTAACATGTTGACTGCTACTGTTGTAACTCTGAGCCAGTCTCCAAGTGCCCACTGAGAATGTGCAATGCAACACTCTCCACACCTTATGTCCCCTCTGGGTCCGAAGTGGAGGCACATTCAAACGTGTGGAATCAGCCTGATACTTGATGGACTTGTGGATGTGTTTGGTACAGTTTCAAAATTCAGCTGCTGTATAGTAAGGGGCCGATCACACAAGTGTCTTTCTAAGCTGGTGAACTCTCAAGTCTCAGTTGTACATTCTATATTCCTCCCTATTATTTTCATTCTTTCCTGAGGGGATTGATTGATGGAGTTGATTGAAAGATACAACTTGGAAACAAGCCCCTCGGCCCACCGAGTCCACAGGCCTCTAAAGCTTTGCAGCATTATTCAGGGAGTACTGGCTTTTCTCCTGACTTCTGGTTCTCTTTCTGTGTAGAGCCTCATGTGATGATTGCATTTATTGCCTATCCTTATGCACAAGGAACATATAATATTGGCAGTTAAATATTGGCAATATTAGTGAAGTCATCCATACACCAGACTGGATAATAACAACAGATTTACTTCCCTAAAGGCCATAAATTAGGCAGGTGTTTTTTTTAAATATAATAGTCCAATGCTTCAGTTGTTGCACATTTCTTTAATTTCTTAAATTTGGATTCATCAGCTGTCATTATGGAATGAGAGCTTGCCTCTGGAATCATTTGTCCATGCCTCTGGAATGCAGACCCACCAACACAACCATTTTATTACTCTGTTTCCCCAGCAATTTTGTGTACCTTCCATTTTATTACTCTACCCATTTGTAAGAGATTTATGAATATTAAACTTGCAGTTCCTGGAAATGATCTGCAGTTAACCTTGATTTTTTTTTTCCTTCTCCCAAGCAGTCAAGCCAAGTAAAAAAAATTAGTATGTATGTTAAAATTAGTTGTAGAAGTGCAAACTCTACAATGAGGTAAGTTGGATGATCGGGTCTATACTCTAACTTATTGGAGTAGCATCAGTAGTCTAATGATAGGGGAAGATGCCTCCTGAATCTGGTGGTCCGTTTTTTGAAGCTATTGTATCTTCCTGACAGAAGAGGGGGGAAAGAGGGAATGATTAGAGTGAAAATGGTCATTAATTATGTTGGCTGGTTTTCCCAAGGCAGTGTAATGTGTAGATAGGGTCACTGGTGGGGAGACTGGACTACATTACAAGATCATAAGTGATAGGAGCAGAATTAGGCCATTCGGCCCATCGTCTATGCCGCCATTCAATCATGGCTGATCTATCTCCCTCCTAGCTCCATTCTCCTACCTTCTCCTCATAACCTCTGTACTAATCAAGAATCTATCTCTATATCCACTGACTTGGCCTCCACAGCTTTCTGTGGCAAATAATTCCATAGATTCACCACCCTCTGACTAAAGAAATTCCTCCTCATCTCCGTCCGAAAAGAGCGCCACGGTCCTTTAATTCTGAGGCTATGACCTCTAGTCCTAGACTCTGCCACTAGTGGAAACATCCTCTCCACATCCACTCTATCCAAGCCATTCACATATGTATGTTTCAATGAGGTCCTCCCTCATTCTTCTAAACTCCAGCAAGTACAGGCCCAGTGCAGTTAAACGCTCATCATATGTTAACCAACTCATTCCTGGGATCATTCTTGTAAACCTTCTCTGGACCCACTCTCGAGCCAGCACATCCTTCCTCAGATATGGTGCCTAAAATTGCTCACAATATTCCAAATCCGACCTGACATGCGCCTTATAGAGCCTCAGCATTACAACCCAGTTTTTGTATATAAGCCCTCTCAAATTAGATGCTAGCATTGCGTTTGCTTTCTTTACTACCGATTCAACATGCAGATTAACGTTTTGGGATCCCGCACCAGCACTCCCAAGTCCCTTTGCACCTCAGATTTCTGGTTTCTCTCCCCATTCAGAAAATAATCTACGCCTTTAATCCTACTACCAAAATGCATGACTCCACACTTTGCTACACTATATTGCATCTGCCACTTCTCTGCTCACTCCCCCAACTTATCCAAGTCCATCTGCAGAGTCCTTGCTTTCTCTACACTACCAGCCCCTCCACCTATTTTTATATCATTCGCAAACTTGGCCACAAAGCCTTCAATCCCCTCATCCAAATCATTAATATACAACCTGAAGAGACCGACCCTTGCGGAACTCCGCTTGTCACTGGCAGCCAACTAGAAAAGGCTCCCTTTATTATCCTTCTGCCATCCAGCCAACCTGATATCCATGCAAGTACCTGCCCTTTGATACCATGGGCTCTCATCTTCTTCAGCAGCAGCCAGTCTTATCAAAGGCTTTCTGAAAATCTAGGTAAACAACATCTCCTGGCTCGCCGTGTCTGTACATCCACAACTTTGCAATTTCTTGTGGTCTTGGTCAAAGCTGTTGACAATCAAACTGACTGAAAAATTCCAGCGTCCGTGATAGGATGTTTAATACAGTGCATCTGTAGAAGTTGGTAAGAGTTGTTGGAGATATGCCGAACTTCCTTAGTCTCTTGAGGAAGTCGAGGCGTTGGTGTGCTTTTTGGCTGTAGCTTCCATGTGGTTGGACCAGAACAAATTGTTTTTTCCCTTTTTGTTTTTACTTCTATTGAGTGAGCGACCATACCCTGTCTGACCTGCTGGATGTTTCGTGCTCCTGCATTTTCCAACTTCAACCGTCTTTGTTCTATGTTATTTTGCCATGTTCTAGCAGTTGCCATTCACTCACTGACCCAGGTTTTACACTATCAGAGATGTACTCCCCCACCCTCTCTTGTCTCCTTTCCAGCTTTGATAAATATTGACTCTGTTTCTGTCCCACGGATGCAGCCTAACCTGTGTATTTCTAGCATTCTCTGTTTTTATTTATGTTGTTCTGTCAGGAGCATGGCATCTGAGGGGCATTTTTTTTTTTTGGATTTGAGCAATGTTTTTACTCCACAATCCTGTAAGAGGCCCACGGTAAACCCTTGCGATAAAGGACCTCTACATAGCGGATTTTGATTATAGTGGACCGAGGCTCCCGTTGCACCATGCCACCCCCTCCCCATCTGCCAGTGACCAAATGAGATGACGCCATGTGACATCTGGTTGCTGGAGTGGAAAGAGCGAACAGCATGAAGACGCCATGAGTGCCAGACCCACCCCCTGGCACACTGCGTTTGGGGTCGTGGGATCTGCGGATCCCCAGGCCTGTGAATTTGCCGTTTGTTTTAAACCCTTCCGCCCCTCCCCTCTCCCAATGCCACGTTTCCTCCCTCCTGGTCTTGGGTTAAACTTTACGCCCTTCACTCGGTCATAGCGGACAATAAGCATTGATGGACTACACCCCCACCACCACAGCGGTCCATTATTGAGAGGTTTTACTGTATTTTAATTTGGAGCAAAAATACATGCTGCTGGAACTCAGTGGGTCTAGCAGCGTCTGCGGAGACGATTGGATAGTTGACGTTTCTGGTCATGACCCTTCATCTAGACCGAAAGAGTACAGGGGAAATAACCAGTATAAAGAGGTGGGATGGGGGCAAGTACTGATGAACGACGGGCAGATCCAGGTGGGAAGGAATTAAGTGGCTGATGGAGCCTGATGGAGGAGGCTGGGAGGTGATAGGTGGGGGCAACAAAGGGCTGCAGATGATAGGAAAGAAAGTTAAAGAATGGAATCAAATAAGGGTGGCAGATTGGAACAGTGGGAATATGGTTGAAGGGTCCCAAAACCAAGTTATCATTTGTCCATTCCCTTCTCAGATGCTGCTTGACCTGCTGAGCTTCTCCAGCAGCCTGTTTATCTTTTCATTTAGATTCCAGCATACGCAGTTGCTTGTGCCTCCATTTTAATGTTATAGTTGTTGTCACATTAAAACAACTCCTACCCAGATCTCAGCTCAATACTGGGCCCTGCTGGGTGAGGAGGTGAGTCTCTGACAAAATTAAATCAGCTGAATATTATGTATTTTTCTATATTCGTTAGAAATTAGGAGAAGGTTCAGTCCAATGTTATGACTAAATGTCTGAAGATTTTATTAAATATTTTAATAAATTTAACTTAAAATAATGAAATCCATTCAAATAATTATCACAGGCATAATAATGTATCAGTCAGTTGTATCTTAGAACTACAGTGAAAATCACTAATTCAATTTGGTTATAAAAAGCTTTTACTGTACTTTGATTATGAAACCATCTTCCAAGTATAGTGGGTGTTTTATGCCCTTTATTAGCACTTATTGATGTCTGTGATGGTGGCAGAAGATAAACAGTTAACAATATTTTTCGAATGTATATGCTGAAGTCCAAAATATTGTTAAGTGAGTGAAAGGTTGTGGATATTCTGACTAACTGTTCTCGTCGAACTCCCCCTTGCCTATCTCCCCACTCAATCCCTTGCTGACCTTATTCCGAGCTATTTGTCTGCCAGCTGCCCCACTCAATTCATATTCCTTGCACCCGCCACCCCATTTCCCTAACAACTAGCCCCAGTCTACTCCCTCGCCCCCACCCCCCTCGCCCCACTTCTGCAAGCTCTGTCCATTTCTCTTCCCTCAGCAATTTAACCTCCTTATTCTCCCCCTCTTTCTTTTCCTCTGCTCTCTCATGGGTGCAGAATTAAACAAAAAGTCAGGATAAATTGCTGGAGAATAACCTGCTTGTTGAAAGGGATGGTTTTTAAGCATAATGTGGCGAGTAGGAATGATTAGATTAATTGCTTCAGAGGATAACACTGCAGCTGATGGCTCTGACCGCAGTATTGGGAAGATCAGGGAGATGGATAAGGGAATTTAAGTTATAGAAATGGAATTGTTCACAAGGTTGCATAGAAATACCTCTTTAGCCCACTGTCCGTATTGACCATCAGCCAATCATTTACATTAATCCTACATTAATCTTGCATTTAATTCTCTTTACACTTCAGTCAACTTCCCCCAGATTCTATTGCCCACCTACACCCTTGAGGCAATTAACAGTGGCTATTTAACCTGTTAACCAATACATCTTTGGCATGTGGGGGAAAATTGGTTGAAGGGAAAAACCTTACTCAAACTCTGCTGACAGCACCTGTGATTGGGATTAAACTGGGTCTCTGGTGCTGCGAGGCAGCAGCTCCACTCTGCTACCATAGATGTGTTATGACAAATTTGTACAGTGCTTGAAAATCAAGTTCTGGTGGTCGGGATGATAGAACATATAATGAGTTCCTTTTAGAGAAACGGCTTTTAAGCAATCTTGTGTTATGTGAAAGTTATGGCGTCTGAAATAGGCCTGTGGTTACACAGATGTCGCACAATAATGTCTGCAGTCATTTTTCAGGTGCAGTAATTATGCCCTTGGTTTTTGCCGTCCATTATCTTGCTAGGATAACAAGGTTAAAAAATAAAGCAAATGTTAATGCCCTTAGCGTCTCATTCACGGCAGAATCCTTCTGAGAAAAGGATGTTTGTAATAGGTTTGTCTAGTAAACGGTTTAGCAATGTTCCAATATACGGTGCAAAATTTCGGTAAAACTGTTGTTCAGCCCAGGCTGGTGGTGATTTAGTGGTTCAGTGTTGCCAGAAACAATAGGGTCATCAGTTAGTGATTATCGTGTGGAAGGAATTCCTCGATGTCTCTTTTGGGAATTATTTGAAAATGTTGGCATTAAGCCTCAACAGTCCTGGAGATTTCCCAGTCACAGATCTTGGCTTCTGCGGACTGCCAACCCTGCTCCAAGATGCAACAATTCAGCTCCATTTCCCCAACTTCGAATGTAAAACGTCACCCGACGCTGTGGAGTGACCCCTGCTGGAGACAACTGATATGTAGGCACTGCAGCAGTTTGCACAGCAGTGTCCCACTGGTAAAGAGCATTAAATGGCCACTTCAACTGTTTTGCTGGAGGGAATGCAATTATGAGGAAGCCAAAGAACATCCATGCGCCGTTTTGTCTGGTAAAGACAGGTGAAGTAATTGATTGATTGAAAGATACAGCATGGGAACAAGTGCTTTGGCCCACCGAGTCCACATCGACCATCGATCACCTGTTCACACCAGTCTATGTTTTTTCACTTCCTACACACCAGGGCAATTTACAGAGGCAAAATAACCCACACACCTGCACGTCTCTGGGATATGAGAGGAAATCGGTGCACCCAGACGAAACCTATGCAATCACAGGGAGAATGTGCAATTTCCACACAGACAGCAACCGAGGTCAGGACCGAATCTGGGTCTCTGGTGTTGTGAGGCAGCAGCACTACCAGAAAGTTTAGTGTTAAAAAATTGCACTCTGACCCAGTAGAAGATCAAATTATCGTTGCAAGGAGGAGAGGAAAATGTGCAAGTTGTGCCCACAATTTCCTCTAAATCTACTGCCTTTTGAGATTGTTTTCCATTGGCAATATGACCTTAATATTTCTGGGTCTTAAAGTTCTGTCCCTAAATGTCTTAGCTTAGCCTTCTCCTCAAAGCCATTTCTTTAAATCTACTTGGCCAAATTGTGTTGTAAAGGCTTCCCAGATCTTGTGCTCTTCCCCCACTAAAAAATGTTGATCTCGGAAGGTAAATGTTGGTCATCTTGAGGTAAATTATTAGCAAAAAAACAAACAGCGGCGAGTACTCAGCAAAGGGATGGTCAATGTTTCTTGTCCAATCTGCTGGTGCTGGGTCTTGACCCGAAACGTCAACCTTCCCTTTACCTCCTTAGATGTTGCCTGACTCGCTGTATTCTTCCAGCAGTTTGTTTCTTGCTTGGGATTCCAGCTTCTGTATTTCATTGGGATAAATGATTGCATCAAAGCCATTGTATAAATGCTGGTAGTTATTGCATCAGCCACCAGAAAATAAAAATAAAAATGTTCATATTACATTCACACTGTGATCTCTCTTCTGCTTTTGCCTTGCAGCCCCAGGTCTCGTTCCAGGTCCTATTCTCCAACTCATAACCGGGAGAGGAATTACCCGCGAGAGTACCAGCCTCGGGAGTTCAGAGGCCACCGTGGCTACAGGCGGCCCTTCATCCAGCGTCGTGGGCGAGGCTACTACCCCCGGGGCAACTGGAACAACCGTGGGGGCTACGGCAACTACGGCAATTACAACCATTACGGCAACTACCGGCCCAACTGGCACAACTACCGCTCGACCTACAGTCCCCGGAGGGGCCGATCCCGCTCTCGCTCTCCCAAGCGGAGGTCGGCGTCGCCAAGGTCCAGGAGCCGCTCCAGGTATACTGACAAGTCATCGTCCAGCAGGTCGGGCAGGTCATCGTCATCCAGGTCCCGCTCCTCTCCTCACCGCAGTCGCTCGGCCTCGCCAAAGCGGCGGAGCAAGAAAAATAAATCTGCCCAGAAGGAGGCGGCTGCCTCTCAGCCGCCCAGCCAGGAGCCCGAAGACCAGCAGAAGAGGTCACCCGAGGACGGGCAGGCTGGCAACGGTGGCACAGAGACTCCCACTGGTCTGCCCCCCAAACGTGGCGACTCCTGGAAAGGTCTGACTGCCTACGACGCCAGCCCCAAGCATCCCAGCCCTGCCCCGCGCTCCACGGTGGTGCTGAAGACCAGTTCTCCCGTGCATTCCAGCCCCAGCCAGCAGAGCCCTCCACAGTCGAGCGTGGTCCGCCACACTTCGCCTCATGGGAGCCCCTCGCAGATGAGTCCTCAGGGCCGTAGCCCCAGCAGGCTGAATACCTCTCACCAGAGCCCTCCGTCTATCAGCTCTACAATTCGTAGCCTGCCTCGTCAAATCTCGGCCAACCACAGCCCGCCGCAGAGGAGTCCACCGCTGACCGGTCTCCCACAGGGCATTGCACAGAAAGAGGAAATGCGGCCAGGAATATCTGGCCTATTTCCGGAGCAGCCGGCCCCAACCATCCCTTCATATCTAAAGAGGTATGTTCCAAAAAGGTCAGTATTAAGTTCTTGACTTATCTTTCCTTTCCATCCCTTTTGTTCATCTTTAATTAGCCTTCTTACGAAAGTGTTTGAAAAGTTGTCACAATTGCTCCTGTAGAATTGAATAGTAGGTAAATTGCATTTCACAATGGTGAGTCTTTGTGATTTGTAGCATCTAATGAAATATCTTCCGAGGCGCAGGTTCTGTAAACCCAGCTAGTGACTAGCTAACCAATTATTTAACAATAGAATGGCTGTTCTGTGTAACTGTGGATCACGGTAGAATGATTTGTTAACACTTGCGTGTTTGAAAAGGTATGATTGGTCAAGTGACTGTCTGGCCTGAAAGAATAGTTCTTCCATTATGATTTTGGCTTTCATTTTGTTAAGCCTTTGTAATCCAGCTAGCTTGGCAAGGCTGGCAGAAGTTCAGAAATTGACAGTTTTTTTTGTCTTCCATGAATGTGGTACTCCTTACTTTTAAATCTTCTGTGTAATGGAGTGGGATGGTTGGTAAAGTAAGAGAGCATTCCAGAATACGTTGTTTAATGGCCTTGAATATGATATAACACACATATAAGAAATATTTCTATTGTGCATCCTCAATCGTCATCTGAGACTGGAGGTGCCCTGTTCCCAGCAGGGCTCGGTCTTAAGCTGTTATTACAGTCATCAGAAACATCTTGCAACTTAAGCTTTTGGATGTGGGGTGGTCAAAGAATAAAGGATGAGATTGCATTTTGTTGTACGTGGCTCTTTAACACACGTAGATGACGTGAAAACTGGTGGTGATGTGGATGGCGAGGAAGTTGCTGAATAGGAAGCCGAGGAAGGACTGGATGGAAAGTTGGACAGGCAATTGGCGGATGGAATTTAATCCTGACAAGTGTGAGGTGTTAGTCAATTTAGAAAGTCAAATGGGGCAGGACAGGTACAGTGAGTGGTAGAGCGCTTAAGATTGTTAAAGAACAGAGGGACTTTGAAGGTCTAGTTCACCTGAAAATGGTATGAAGGGTGGTGAAGAAGGCATGCTTGTCCTTATCGGTCAGGGTATAGCATATAACATTTGGGATGTTGCAACTTTACCAAATGCTGTACTGGGATTATTGTGTGCAGTTATGGCCGCGACATTGTAGGAAGGTGATGGTTGTGTTGGTGAGAGTGACAGGAAGCTCACCATGAGGTTGCCTGCATTGGAGGATTAAGTTTATGGGGATAGCCTGAGTTTGTTTCCCCTAGAGTAAAATAAAAGAGTGCCTCATAGAAATGTATAAAATTGAGAGGTAGTAATGGGGCAGTCATATTCTTTCTCAAAAACAAGCCCACAGATATAGGTCAAAGGAAGTTTTCAAGATGATTTGAGGGAAAAGTTTTATGTGGAGTAGTTTATATGAGGAACTCGCTGCCACAGGAGGTGGTGAAATCAGATACGATTAGTACATTTAAGAGGCATTTATACAGCTCCTAAATAGGCATGATATTCAGGCAAATGGGATTAGTCTAGATGAGAAGAAGATCAGCATGAATGCGTTGGGTCAAAGGGCCCATTTCTGTGCTGTGATACTCTGACTCTGGCACATGCGGGCTTATCCTCCATTTAATGCCGCTCCTAAATTGGCATGTTTGAGATGGAGGGCATGGATACTTTGGCTTGATTTTTAGACCCATTTAACAGTGTCTCAACTTCCTATAGCTTTGCAGTTCTCAATGTTTTGCGAGGGACCGTACTCCCAAATATGCAATGTACAGTGAACCATGCACTATGTATTTCCCCATTTATCCATTTAAAACTGCCTTTGAAAGTCTTTAAAAAAAGAGACTGGAGCAAATCGCGAACAACTGTCATATATTTGAGCCCTGTCTATGGTCAGGCTGGTTCTGAGGTGCTCTTTCAATATTTGATTAAAATGGTTTCAAAGTTGGCTACTGTCTGGCAATATCTTGTTCTAATGCAATGTGTAACTGGATTTAACCCCTGCGTTTCCCCTCAATTCTTTTTGTGCAAACGTGTCAAGAGTTTTTTTCCATCTGTATTAGATGGCAAGGAGTAGTCCTTGAATGTAGATGTGGGATTGTGACCTTTAAGCAAGCAAAGGAAAAGTGTGCATTATTAATCTGTAACTTTGTATTATACCTTGGAAAATATGGTTGTGTTTTTAAATGTTCTAGTTTAGCTCAACTGAAACTCTGCCCCAAGTCATCGTCTTATCCTTTACTTCCTTTTTTTAAAAACCCCAGAGCTTTTGTAACCTAATCAGCACATGATATTCTCTATTCTTTTCTGTCTTTACCTTACATTTGTGTTGGCACTTCACCTAAACATCTTTTCGAAAAAGTACTTTAATGGATCTCAAGTTGAGGTCTTGCTCCAAGCTTGGGTAAAGACAAGACCTTTGAGATGGATCCTTGCTGTAAAATCTTCCATTTTAGCCAGAAGCTATATGGCATGATTTCTTTTTCTCTGCATATGTTATTGGGTTTTTAAAAACAGTGAATAAAAAGCTAAAATATTACTGAAGGATAGGGCGAATGGAAGAGAAAAGGAGCAGAAAGGAACAGATTTTTTTTTAAAGAAAGCGAGAGACCAGGCCAGTGCTTACGAAAGGCTTTCTGCTTGCAGTGTGGTGAAAACGGAATTCCATGTGAAAAATATTCCAGAGAAGGGCAACCGTAGCAGCCAATCCCCAAAACGATTCAAGGGTGGAGTTGCAGAGGATTTTGAAAAAGTGTCGAAAGCAGAGATGCGTCACAAATTTAGTTATGATGAAGAGGAAGTGGAGGATCATACTAAAGAATACCTGTCCAAGAACCAAAAGGAATATGGATATGAGGATGAGCCCAGGTACCGGAGCAAATTAATCGCAAATAAAACTCAGGAGAGATATGACGAGGAAGATGAGGAGGAGGAGGAAGAAGATGAGAGTGCTAGGTCACGCAAACGGGAAGAAGTGAATTTCTTTAAGCAGATTGCCATCTCCAAGGAAAAGTTTAGGGAGGTGGATAATGTGGAGGATGAGGAAATGATACCTGAGAGATTTAAAAAAGAGGACCGTTTTCAAACCAAGAAAGTAGATGGGAACAGATACCGGGAGGTATCGCCCATGAAAACATCAAAGTATAAGTCAGGCCGAGCAGAAAGTCCTCTTCCTGCAAGGAAGAGCACTGAGGCCAAAGAGCAGGAAGATGTCACTGCTCTGGAGGAGAGCTCCTCAGTGCTCAAACCAGCTCATCGTCCGACAGAGGTGACACTGAAAATGGATTCCTTGCAGTTTGGCGATGATGTTCTCGGGTAAGAATTGGATTGTGTTTCATGTTTATTTCGTCATGGAGGTTTATGTGGTTTCTCTGCGGCTAATTCTGTAATGATTAAATACTTTCTCTTCCATCTCCCCACCCCACCCTGAAATAGTATATTAAATATGTTAGGTGGGATTCTACATTTGTGTGGGGCTAAGGCCATTTAGTAATTTGTGGTTGCTTTAGAGAGCTGGTTGTAAGAACTTAATAGAACTTAATGCTTGTCATACAGCCCTTTGAAACTGCACTATCATTCAATACGATGATGGTGATCTGATCATCGGCATCAGCTCTACTTTGCCACTTCATCCCCATTCCCCTGATTAGTCTGAAAAAATCTGCCTGTCTCAGTCGTGAATGTATTTTGTATTTCATCATCTACTGCTCTTGGGTGCAGAGTTCTAAAAAAGTCACTATCCTCTGAGAGGGAAACTTGGCTCCAGTCTCAGTTGGGTGACCCTTTAATTCAAGACCATGTCTCATAGTTCCTGATTTCTCACTACTTCAACCTGTTGCAGTGAAGTCAAATTCTTAAAACATATTCTGTAATCTTGATTCCGCTTTGTGTAATTTCCAGCTGAAATTTGTTACTTGCATAAAATTTAAACAACACATTGGTTCCAAGCCATAAGACCAGTGATCCATCTGATAGATTGGTTAAAAAATTGGGCATACATTATAGATCTCGGGGGTGCTGGGGTTATGGGGAGATGGCGGGAGAATGGAGTTAGGAGGGAGAGATAGATCAGCCATGATTGAATAACAGAGTGGATTTGATGGGCTGGAAGGCGTAATTTTGCTCCTATTATGACCTTATGATGTCTGCTAATTGTGTAACAGGCCACTAAAATATTGGTCTTGAGGCCCTCTGCTGCCTTACTGAAGCTTGATTCAGTGACCCTATAATTCTTTTGCATTGTTGTTCATATACCCTCATTTACTCTTTTAGGATTTTTCCCCATCCTTCCCTGCCTCCGTTTGATAATATGCCCAGATCATGTTCAATTGCTGTCTTTTATGCTGTGGAGAGCATCAGCTATTTCTTGACTTTGAAAGCAATTTATCAGAGTGAGCAGCAACTTAAAATTTTTCTCTCCCATGCTTTTTCCCATGCTGCCGCAACACCTCCCTCACCATGGACTGGAAAATGATAGATTATCTATATTTAAATTATTCAGTATCTTCATTATCTAAACTTCAACAAACCTGGTGACTTATCTTTGAGATATTGATGCATGATGGTGATCAGAAAAATGTTACATGATAGAATGAATGATGCCCTTGCTGTACTGAATACATTGAGTGACAGTCAGAGCGTTGCATCGGAATAGCCGACTTTCATGAGCAATTCTTTGTGTCATCCTTCCAGCTCTGCCAACGTCCTGACCCATGAACGACGGCTCTGTCGTGACCTTGTTCACAAACCCAAAAAAGATCAAGAGTTCCGTTCCATCTTCCAACATATTCAGATGGCCCAGACTCGCCGTAGCCCTTCAGAACTGTTTGCTCAGCACATTGTGACATTGGTTCACCACGTGAAAGGTAAGATAACAAGTGACTGACTATTTAGCAATTTTCTCCTTTCAGTGTGGGGTTTGTTTTAATTCTTTTTCTTTTGGGTCTGGTCCCTTTGCAACCATGTAACATGTTAAAATTGTGAATGCTGACAATTATACTCATTATAATCATTATATAAAAAACATCATAAAAAATGCTCATTATTATTCTTGCATCCGTGCTGTAAATCAGTTGTGTTTCGATCACACAAAAGGGCTCAAATAGGGCATCATTTACTTGTAGCCACGACACATAGTGACCCGTGAAACCACCAAACAGTGCTGGTAAATGAATTCTATAAGAGTGTGTGCTGGTTACTGAAACAAGCTGCCAAATTAATGATGTATCTTTCATTCGTATCTGTTTCCTACATCATATGTTTTTGTGACCTCATTCATCTTGCTATTGAATGAACAAAGGGGTGGGGGGAAACCGTACATCTTAATTATTCCCCTCCACTTTTCAATATTCCTTCCATTCCCTAAGTAAAGATGATTTATCATTGAGCATCTTTTATTTAAGCCTCTAGTTTTGGAAGTTGTAACAGTTCTACATCTACCAGTCAAGCCATTCATATATATATTTTAAACTATAGAAGGGCACTTCACAGCCTTCACCAGACAAGTAGAGTCTCACCTTTTCATGATAAATTTATATTGGTCTTCTTCTATACTTTGGGAAATGTGTTTGTATCAGCTCTGTTGTTATCTGATCTTTTTATACAATGGCTTTTTGCTCTGCAGATGGCACAGATCCACCTTGAGGCCCAATAAAAAATATCTCACCATCTTTAATAATAAACTGATCCGTGGACTATGATTGACCTTCACATATTTGATTTGCGGTCCAATTTTATGTTGTAACCAAAAATCTAGCATCTCAAAAGTACTTTTTAAAAATGTGGCCACTAATGCTACAAAACCAGTTTGCAGGCTGTGAACCATTTGCATTTAATTCTCCATCCAGGTTTAAAGTTGAAACATTCAGCAAGTTGGACAGCTTGAAACAAAAAGCTTTCGTGAAGAAAGATAAATGATGATATTTCGGAGACTTTTTTTTATCAGAATAGTCTCATAGAGAATGAAGTTTCCTTGTTTGAGTTGACTTGCGCTCCCAGCAGTTTCTGTGTTTCAGATTTGTCATTTGCACTTGGTGCTTTTTTTGGCCCAAAAAGGTAGGGTATGGGTATCTGGTACTGTTGGTTAACATGTCTCTAATTATTTTCCTATTTGTGTAGAGATATGACTGAATGGAAAAGAAGTGACCTGTGGCATAAGCCTTTTCCAACTTGTGATTTATATCTGGAATATATTAACTCCGGAGCTTTGCAGGACATAACGTGACGTCTTGTTGTGGGATAAGATGGTGCGGGTAACTTCACAAAATTGTTTGGCTGCCGACTGAAGTCATGGCACTTTTACTGCTTAATCGCTACAGCTAAATTGTTCATTGTGGTGATACCTACCAAAGAGTTAAATATTTAAAGGAACTTCATCCTTTATCATCTGGATGAAATTGCTAGATGTCCTCATTGATGATGGATGGATTCCATGTTAAAATGACAGCGTTTGCATTTACAATGTATATTCTGAATATTGATCGAGAAAACCCAATGGATGGTTCGTCTCCAGATGTTGCTGCATTGTGGCTATCGGATGGAAATGTTTGTTACTGGAAGACAAGCTGGCAATTTTTCTGCTGAATGTAGTCTGTTGTTTTTATATCCACAAAGATCCGCTATCGCCAGTCATCGTAAGCAAAAGTTACTGAAAGCTGAAAGGGATTTGAGTTCGTCAGGTTGTTTGAACGAATAAGCACGGATAAAAGAAATGCGATTAAATAAGAAAATTAGGTTTCATTCTTTTATTAAAAGAATCGAAACTTGGAACAAAGTATGTGTGATAATGATGGAGCTGGGAAAAGGAGATGACATTTTGGTGGAGATGAAAAAGAGATGCCTACCAGCATTTGTGCCAGTTATTGTACACTTCTAATCATGATTGTTCTGCAATTTGTATTTTTATGGTAATCTTTTCACGCAAAAACCAAATGGGTTTGAAGTAGTTGGCTTATCCTAAAGCACAAGTGCATAGAAGTGACCGGACAAGAAAAAATGGTCAGCGATATGCTCAAACCACCTACAAAGGAGCTTTGGAAGCCCCTTCGAAACAATGGGTCCCAGTCTCTTTGGAACTACAACTCTTGCAATGAATTCCATGCAATGATTGAGCTGAGACTGTTGGAATTAATATATCACCAGGAGTGCTATGTTTGAGCACTTTGGAAATGAAAACATTAAAATTAGACATCATGGGTGTTCATAAAAAATGTTTTGAGAGGTCGTAGAGTTAGTGTACCAACAGTGTGAGACTGCAATTCACGACAGTCTTCTTCCACTTTGGATGATATTCAAATATATAGTCTTTACCTTCTTGATGGTAAATTTTCTTTAAGATTTGGATATCTCTCATTCTATTCACTCATACATCTCTTTAAAAGACCATGTTTCTTGTTTTGAAACCAACAGAGCATTACTTCAAATCAGCAGCAGTTACATTAAATGAACGCTTTACAATGTACCAAAGGAGAACAGCTGAGCAGGAGGTTCCCAGGCAGAAGAGCCCAGAAATTCATAGGTACCTGGTTTTCCTTTTTACTACTGGCGTATTGGTATGCTTCAGCAATCTTGCGCCAAGACTGTCAATAAAGAGATTCGAGTTTCGATCCTGATATTCAACTCTTGTCAACTGTTGGCCCTGAAACATTCTTTAATTGTGCTGTGAAAATTGAGTGCCCATTGACTTTTCCCCATCTGTGTAGTGTGTGCTGACTTTATGCAACCTGTTAATCATAGTTAGTGAAGAAAAGCATTGTCAGTGAAGAAATGTGATGTTGGTGTCAGTTTTCTTCCATAGTCACTCCTTCCTAAATTAGAAGTTGGGGATTACGTAATGTTCCCACTCATGCTAATCTTTAGGATTAATCTGCTTGTTCTCCTCTGACAGCCTTGGCTGAGTTGATAACATCTTTACCTCTTGGGCAATCAGGCGCTGTTTTTGAGTTATGAACAAGTTTTGGGTGATAGTCGTGTATTGTACTGATGCAGTCTTACCGTGTCAAAAGTGCCATGATGCAGATGAAAAATTAAACTGTCCTATTCATTGTACTTCAAACATTTCAAAGTATTAATGATGAAGAGTGAGGGTGCTTTGTGTTTGTCTGTCTTGTTTCCTTATAGAACCACTTTAGAACTACTATTTTAGCTTTAAAATCCAGACGTTTTCAAAGAGACAAAATCCATAATTTTATAGGTTTGGTTGCGTAGGATGGCAATAGAAGTTGAGGAGGGTTCTCCGGTTCCCATTTCTTAGTACATAAAGTCTTGCCTCTCCACTTCTTTTTCTTGAACAAGTATATTTGCTTGTTGATAATGAAGGGAACTGGATAGTTTGTCCTTTCACTTTAAATTTAATCCAGAATGGTGAGAGAAATGTTTTTCAGTTAGAGAATCATAGAGTGATACAGTGTGGAAACCAGCCCTTCGGCCCAACTCGCCCACACCAGTCAATAATGTCCCAGCTACATTCGTCCCACTTGCCTGCTCTTGGCCCATATGCCTCCAAACCAGTCCTATTCATGTACCTAACTGTTTCTTAAACGATGGGATAGTCCCAGCCTCAACTACCTCCTCTGGCAGCTTGTTCCATACACCCACACCTTTATGTGAAAACGTTGACCCTCAGATTCCTATTAAATCTTTTCTCCTTCACCTTGAACCCATGTCCTCTATTCCCCTACTCTGGGCAAAAGACTCACTGCATCTACCCGATCTATTCCTCTCATGATCTTATACACCTCTATAAGATCACCCCTTATCCTCCTGCGCTCCATGGAATAGAGACCCAGCCAACTCAACCTCTCCCTATAGCTCACACCCTCTAGTCCTGGCAACATCCTCGTAAATCTTTTCTGAACCCTTTCCAGGTTGACAATATATTTCCTATAACATGGTGCCCAGAACTGAACACAATATTCTAAATGCGGCCTCACCAACGTCTTGTACAACTGCAACCTGACCTCCCAACTTCTATACAATACTCTGACTGATGAAGGCCAAAGTGCCAAAAGCCTTTTTGACCACCTTATCTACCTGCGACTCGACTTTCAAGGAACCATGCACCTGTACTCATAGATCCCTCTGTTCTACAACACTACCTAGAGGCTTTCCATTTACTGTGTAGGTCCTGCCCTTGTTAGACATCCCAAAATGCAACACCTCACACTTCTCTGTATTAAATTCCATCAACCATTCGTCCACCCACCTGGACAATCGTCCAAATCCTGCTGCAATCGTTCACAACCATCTTCACTATCTGCAAAAGCACTAACTTTTGTATCATCAGTAAACTTGCTAATCTTGCCCTGTATGTTCTCATCCAAATCATTGATGTAGATGACAAACAGTAACGGGCCCAGCACCGAACCCTGAAGCACACCACTAGTCACAGGCCTCCATTCTGAGAAGCAACCTTCCACCATTACCCTCTGCTTCCTTCCATGGAGCCAATTTGCTATCCATTCTGCTATCTCTCCATGGATCCCATGCGATCTAACCTTCCAGAGCAGCCTACCATGCGGAACCTTGTCGAACGCAACATGTACACAACATCTACAGAGCCTCGCCAACCTTTTTGGTCACTTCTTCAAAAAAAAAAAATCAGTTTTGTGAGACACAACCTGCCACGTACAAAACCACGCTGACTATTCCTAATCAGCCCATACCCATCCAAATGCCTGTATAACCTATCCTGGACATTATGGAGGGCACTGATGTTTTCTATAACAGTGCCCTCCATAATGTTTGGGATAAAGACCCACCATTTATTTGTTTGTCTCTGTACTCCACAATTTGAGATTAGTAATAGAAAAAAAAATCACATGTGGGTAAAATGCACATTGTCAGGTTTTAATAAAGGCCATTTTTATACACTTTGGTTTCACCATGTAGAAATTACAGCAGTGTTTAGACAGTCCCCCCCAATTCCAGGGCACCATAATGTTTGGGACACAGCAATGTCATGTAAATGAAAGTAGTCATGTTTAGTATTTTGTTCCATATCCACGGCAAAACACCCCCACCACCGTGTTTCACAGATGCTTTGGATCTTGGGCAGTTCCTTCTCTCCTCCATACTTTGCTCTTGCCATCACATTGATATGTTAATCTTCGTCTCATCTGTCCACAAGACCTTTATCCAGAACTGTGGTAGCTCTTTTAAGTACTTCTTGGCAAACTGTAACCTGGCCATCCTATTTTTGCGGCTAACCAGTGGTTTGCATCTTGCAGTGTAGCCTCTGTATTTGTGTTCATGAAGTCTTCTGCGGACAGTGGTCATTGACAAATCCACACCTGTTTCTGATCTGTCGGACAGGTGTTTGGGGATTTATCTTTATTATAGAGAGAATTCTTCTGTCATCAGCTGTGCTGGTCTTCCTTGCCTGCCAGTCCCTTTGCGATTAGTAGGCTCACCAGTGCTTTCTTTCTTCCTAATAATGTTCCAAACAGTTGATTTTAGTAAGCCTAAGGTTTAGCTGATGTCACTAACAGTTTTATTCTTGTTTCTCAGTCTCATAATGGCTTCTTGGACTTTCATTGGCACAACCTTTGGTCCTCATGTTGATAAACAGCAATAAAAGTTTCCAAAGGTGATGGAAAGACTGGAGGAAAGACTAGGTGCCGAGAGCTCTCTTATACCTGCATTAGGAGGCAATTAAACACACCTGAGCAATTACAAACGCCTGTGAAGCCATGTGTCCCGAACATTATGGTGCCCTGAAATGGGGGGATTATGTATAAACACAGCTGTAATTTCTACATGGTGAAACCAAAATGTATAAATATGGTCATTAATAAAATCTGACAATGTGCACTTTAACCACATATCTCAAATTATGGAGTACAGAGGCAAATAAATAAATGATGGGTCTTTGTCCCAAACATTATGGAGGGCACTGTACAAATCACAGATTGTGTAGTACAGAGACAAATAAATAAATTATGGGTCTTTGAACCAGACATTATGGAGGGCACTGTATCTCTTGGCCCCTTTTTGCCCTTCTGATGTTCTTTTTTAGTTTACTCCTTAGCTCCCGAAACTCCTCCAGAGATGCACTTGATCCCAGCTGCCTCTACCTGTCCCTTGCATCCTTCTTGTTGTTGTCTAACGTGTCAATTTCCCTCGTCAATCAAGCTTCCGTAAGTTTGTCTGCTTTGCCCTTCACTCTAACTGGGACGTACACATCCTGAGCTTTCTTTAGTACACTTTTAAAAACATCCCACTTAGCCGATGTTCCTTTCCCATCCAACAACTTGCTCCAGTCAACGTGAGCAAGACCTTCTCTCATACCCTCAAAGTTGGCCATACCTCAGTTGACCATTTTAACACATGGACCCTCTCCTTTCCGATCCATAACTATCTTAAACCTAATCGAACTGTGGTCACTGGTCCCAAAAGGCTCCTCCACACAGACCTCATTAACTTGCCCTTCCCAATTTCCCAATACTGGATCCAGCGTTGCCCTCTCACGTGTGAGGGCCTCCACATACTGCTTAAGAAAACTTTCCTGAACACTTTTGAGGAATTGCACCCCATCTGAACCCCTCATACTATGATTTACCAAGTCTATATTGGGAAAGTTAAAAACCCCTACGACAACAACCTTATTAGACCTGCAATCTCCAGGCACATTTGTTCCTGTTGACTATTTGGTGATCATCCCTTTCTGGTTCCTCAGCTCCACCCATATAGCCTCATAGACAAACTGTCCATAATGTCCTCTGAACACAGCCGTGACATCCTCCTTTACCAACAATGCAAACCCCCCTCCTCTTTTTCCCTCGCCCCTGTCTCTCCTCAAGTTCCTGTACCCCGGAACATTGATCTGCCAATCCTGCCCCACCCTTAACCAGGTTTCAGTCATGAGTTACAACGTCCCAGTCGCTCGTACCTATCCTTGCCCTAAGCTCATCTGCCTTACCCGTCAGGCCCCTTGCATTAAAATACGTGCAGTTTAAATCAACCCTCCTTCCTCGCTCTCTGCCTTTCACCTGCCTATTCTGTCCTCTAACCTTTCCCACACCATCCTCCATACCAACTTATATAACCATATAACAATTACAGCACGGAAACAGGCCATCTCGGCCCTACAAGTCCGTGCCGAACACTTATTTTTCCCCTAGTCCCATCTACCTGCACTCAGACCATAATCCTTCATTCCTTTCCCATCCATATACCTATCCAATTTATTTTTAAATGATAAAATCAAACCTGCCTCCACCACTTCCACTGGAAGCTCATTCCACACAGCTACCACTCTCTGAGTAAAGAAGTTCCCTCTCATGTTACCCCTAAACTTCTGTCCCTTAATTCTGAAGGCATGTCCTCTTGTTTGAATCTTCCCTACTCTCAATGGGAACAGTTTATCCACATCAACTCTGTCTCCCTCTCATCATTTTAAAGACCTCTATCCAGTCCCCCCTTAACCTTCTGCGCTCCAAAGAATAAAGACCTAATTTATTCAACCTTTCTCTGTAACTTAGTTGCTGAAACCCAGGCAACATTCTAGTAAATCTCCTCTGTACTCTCTCCATTTTGTTGACATCCTTCCTATAATTGGGCGACCAAAATTGTACACCATACTCCAGAATTGGTCTCACCAATGCCTTGTACAATTTTAACATTACATCCCAACTTCTATACTCAATGCTCTGATTTATCAATGCTAGCACACCAAAAGCTTCTAGCCTCTCACATGTTTCTGTCCTGCACGAGATCTTACCACCCTGCCAATCTAGTGTAAACCCTCCCGTGTGGCATTAGCAAACCTTCCATTAGTTCTTTGCCCTCTGAAGTTTGGAAGTAAAATTGGTGTGCACTTTCAAAATCAATTCAGTGCAATGTTATTCCTGATGGTCATTAATCGATTGTGAATTAATAAGTTTAATTCAAATAGTAAACAAACAGTCCCAGGGGAAATACAAGTGGACCACTTGGAGCACAAACACAGCAGAGGTAGAGTCTTGGGCTTTTTATTTAAAGAGATGGGAACACGCCCCATTGTGTCCACGCTCACCATGGATCACCTGTTCACACTAGTTCTATGTTATCCCACATTTACATCCACTTACTACACATTAGGGGTGATTTACAGAGGCCAATTAACCTACAAACTCACACGTCTTTGTGATGTGGAAGGAAACTGAGCAGGATACACACACGGTCACAGAGAGAACATGGAAACTCCACACCAACAGCATCCGAGGTCAGGACCGAACACAGGTCTCTAGCGCTGTGAGGCAGCAGCTCTACCAGCTGCTTCACTGTGCTGCCCACAATAGCTCGTTCAAACTCTTCACTTGGCTGTGCTGTACCCACTCGGTCTTAGAGACATCAATACCGATACCGAATAGCTGAAATAGTAGGTCTGCTTGTACTCTTGTTAAGCACAACATTTTATTTTTTGCCTCCCATCCGTCAAAATTAATGCGGCATATTTAAGGAGTTTGCTCTTTTGTTCTTCATTCTGATGTTGGTCTCCAATTTTTAAGGCGGATTGATATATCACCCAGTGCTCTAAAGAAACGCATGCATCTCCGTGATGACATAAAGAATCCGAAGGAAAGCAGTTATAAGGTAACTTGGTGTTCAGTTATGATTTTACTAATGATGTGTTTTGTGCTTTTAATGCATGGATGTCGGGTAATGACTGCGTAATGCAAATAACTTAATTTTTGTTTGAAGTTTCTCCTATCATAAGTTTGTGTTTTTCTTTTAAGGCCCCAAAACAATTGTTCTAAAAAAAACTGAGCTGCAAAGTGTTTAATTTATTAAATTAATCCTCACCTCTGTGACGTGCTTAAAAGTATGGCAAATGCTGTCAGAGCCTGTTGAGGTGAGATTGAGACACTGGGAGACATTTTTGGAAAAAAAAATCTTTAGAAAAATGCAAAAATATATAAAAAATGCGAGTGACTGATGCAGGAAAACTACTTTTCTGACTGAGCTGTAAGTATTTTGGATTTTTTTCTGAAGAAAATTTTAATACTTTCAAATGTAGTTGACATTTTAAGAATTCTGTTTTGTCATCCCTGATGTAGTATTAGGATATTTGTACTCATGTCGTGCTCCTTGGAAAATTAACAAATGAATCTAGGCCATTGTGGCATTAGCTGTCTCCAGAGCCTGTATGTATTTTATAAAAATAACAGGAATTCAGAATAAATTTTTGATTTTTATGCCATTTATTTACATGTACGAAAAGAGATTCTGAGTGGCGTACAAAATAAGATATGTTAGGTATGGGGTCCATTCTGACTCCTAGACCTGGTGTCTGGACAATGATTCAACGAATAAACCAGATCAAAGGAGTACGTGAAGGACTAAACTGCCTGCCCCCTTACCATGCATTATAAGTCCAGTTTCTCAGCATGCCTATATTCCTAAATAGTTTTGAATTGTATAGTGAATATGAAGGAAACTGCAGCTCTTTCCTCTTTTCCAATCCAGTTATTACATTAAATACAATGCTGACATTTGATGGAAAACATCAGCGCCACTGTAATCCATATTGTAAGCTATAGGCCGACTCGTCAAATTGGTTTGGATCACTGTGTACGCACTGTTCTCTGCTGCCTGTGGAGACTGGCGACGCAGGTCAAACATACCTGGGATCTACTAGCTATACTAGCAGAGATACATTTTAATGAATGGGCATAACTTACTAGATGATAAAAATCGTCTGGATTTGCTGAGTGCACTCCGACCCCTGTTCATTTATACTTAATAATTCTGGTAATGGAGCTACATGTTAGTTGGTTTCTGAGTCCAGACACAAAGTAGTTGCTGAGTGAACTCAGAGGGAAAGAATTTTCATTGACATGATAGTTCACAAAACAAATTCTAACTCTATTTTCCTTCACCTTCTCTATGTGCCTGCACTTCTCTTTGCTCTTGCTGTGTTCTTGGGGGTTTAATTCTAGTCCAGTCCATAACTTGTCAAGCTCGCTCTAATATTTGCATTTCCTTTTGTTGGTTCAAAGCCTGTACTTCCTAGAGATGACCAAATACAGTGATGTTCATGATCGAGGCATGCTGTAGGTACCAAAAAGGCTGTTAGTGAAATCACTCTCAATACATGTCAGCAACATAAGGAGAAAGGGGAAATGCTGGCTGCGCTGAGCCTTGAACTCATAATTTTAGACATGTGTCAGCAGACAGCCTGAAAAGCAGAGGTGGGTGGAACCTGCAAGATGTCATTTGTACCAGAATTATTTTCCAGATGTGCAAATATCCTATTCGTTCCAGTATTTGTGGACCAGATTTATTTATTTTTTGCCAAAGCTCTTCTGGCAGTTAAGAACTGCATTACTTGTGATAGAACATTGCTTGGCCTGCAAAACCTATACACTTCATGCATGCAGGCTCCTCTGAGCTGGTCGGGGCCTTGCTTTTTAAACATCTGGTCACTCTTAACTGGCTCCGAGACACTGCAAGATGTTGGCTGTTGTTCATTTGCAGTGTTGTCAGTGGGTAATTTTCCAATTGCACAAAACTAAAATTGATGTAAAGAGAGAGACAGATTGCTCCTTGAAGCTGAGAATGAATAAGGAGGCAGGCACAGTCCATGGCAGTTCCTCTGACAGCACCATGGCAAAACATTTCACTGCAACAGAAAAGGATGTAGATCATCATGCAGAGAAGCCAAACTCGTTAGTTAATTCCTCGTGTTTCTCGCTGTGTTTTGAGAATTTATGACTTCAAGAGATGCAGAGATCTGGTTACCGTAACCTCTTATGTCAACTGCTTCAAATCGGAAAGCAACATCTGAATGCAAATTGGTGAAGTGACCAGACCAGCACTCACAAGTGTTTGCCTATCACCCTTGGTGGAAGAATAGGGTATAATATCAGAAAGAGACCATTCAGCGTACTTTGATCCTGATCTAATCCAAATTTTAATTTAATTTCCTGGTTACGCCCTTTATTCCCGACTGAAGTGGAAGCTAATTCAACTGTTTAATTGCTTCAATCAATGTTTATTGGACTGGACTGATCTTTTCCAATAATTGGTGACTGAAGAAGTCACCTTCACCTTTGGCTCCTGGTTTCCAATCAATGATTATTTGAATCATATCCCTCCTGACGCATCACTGTGTTTACAATAGTAACATTTCTTAAAAGGGCACCACCTTGATTCAATTGTTTTCAAATTATTGACCAGCTCCATCAGTCCTCGTTCAAAGGCATCTGATGATAATGTGACTGGAATGAGGAACACATTGAGGGAGGGGGAGGAAACATCTACAGTGTTATTTTAGTCTCTTCCAACACGCCGTCCGACCCTATGTTTGTGGAAGGCCAAGGTGGGATTGACGGGATGCCTTGCGTGGAACAAACTAGTAGTACCGGTGAGGAAATGGAAAGTGAAATTACAAGTTAAGGAGCCTACCCTTCTTACCCACTGCAGGAGTTGGAATAATAAAGAAGGAACTAGATAGTTTACTGGAGTAGCAATGATGTGGATCATGTTTCTGGTCATGTTTACAGAGGTCACATTGGCTTATAAATTCTGCACTCCTGAATCTTATCATCTATGTCAACAGGAGTTCAAATCTACTTGCTGTCGACCATTATTTTATTTTTTACTCGCAAAATATTCTGAAAAGCACAAGACTTCTGGAGAAGGGGGCAAAGAAAAATTGTGGTGTTTCTGAATGATATAGATTTTTATACCTCATACTTTGAGGCAGATTGTTATATTGTGATGTGGGGTTATACTTGCAATGCAGGTAACTGGAGATTGACTATGAGGTTAAGAAAAAAACTAGGGAGTAAAGGCCATATCTGCAGCTTTGCAACCAATTCCAACCAATTCTTGGCTGTGCACACATTTTCCAGGTGTGCTACAGCATTACTGTGAAGCTAGTCAGATGAATTGCAGAGTAAGTCATGGAAATGTGAGTCCACATTGTCATCTCCTGAAGAGGTTTGGGTTCTTCAACCTCCTTCGCCAGGAGTCTATTTTAAATGCACTTGTTTTTATATTGAACCCGACAGGGAGAAGGAAAATTAAGGGATGAAATGGATGACCTTCGCCAAGATATTGAGCAACGTAGAAAATATAAAAGCAAGGAAGGAGAGCATAAAAAGGATAGTTCCAAAGACTCAAGGGATTCAAGTCATTCACGTGAGCGCTCAAAGGAAAAATCTGGAAAAGTTGCTAAAGCTTACAAGGAATCGAAAAAGCCAAGGTAATATTTCATTTCCTTCGTTCCAATGGATCACATGTCTCCGCTCAGTCTCTCCTTTCCATGACTACATGGGCCTTACCTAATGGGGAAACAGCAGTCATGAATCTGGTGAGATACTATCTCGTGCTGCTGAAATTTTGTTTCATTTTGAGTCATACTGACCCTTCACCCAACTCACCCATGCCCAACCAAGATGCCTATCTAACCATTTGCCTGCATTTGACCCATATCCCTTCAAAACGTTTCCTATCCACACACCCGTCCAACTGCCTTTTGATGTACATGCCTCAACCTACATAGTCTGGAAGGTCATTCCACATATGTACCTCCTATGTGTGAAAAGGTTGCCCTTACACCCCCAGCCTTCCGGAATCCTATTAAATTGCTCCTCTCATCTTAAACATTTGTTCTTTAGTCAATGATTATCCAACCATGGGAAAAGGGTGTATTCACTCCATCTATACCCCTCTTGATTCCTTAAATCTCCCTAAGGTTACCTACCGCACAGTCCCCTACACTCCAGGTTCTAGCCTGCCTAACCTCACCCCATAACACAGTCCCTAACCCTATAACTCAATCCCTTGAGTTACTTAAAAGCACCTTTCCTATAGCAGGGTGACCAAAGCTAAAAACAATACTCCCGTGCAGTCTCTCCAACTGGAACACAACATCCTAACTTCTGTACTCGATGTTCTTACTGATGGCCAGCATGACAAAGTTAGAAGGTGATAGAACGTTCTTAAGAAACTTGTGGAATCTCTTAGCTTTGTCAGGCAAGACAAAGGAAAATCCTATCTCGTGTCCTATTTTTCTCCAAAAATCTATTCTACATCTTTTGTACTTGTCCAAGGATTTGCTTGACACCAGCTGCTGATACTTGGTGAATGTCTTTGTTTTCTGACTAGCACTTTAATAAGGGTTAAAAGGGTTTAATCCATGTTGTCTCTGAACTCTCCCAATCACACCTTTATAAAAAATCTCCCAATTGCCAGACTTTCCTTTACCTGTGAAGAACATCTCCCAGTCAACCTATGCACGTTTCTGTCTAATGGCCCAGTTTAGGACTGGCTTTATGGACCAGACCTTTCTTTCTCCATAACTATTTAAAAACTAATATAATTTGAGGGTCACTGGTCCTAACATGTTCCTGCTGCTGATGCTGCAGTTACATGCCCTACCCCATTCCCAAGTTAGGAGGTCTAATGTTGCGCCCTTTTGTAAACATATCGTTTACAAAATCTTTCCTGGACATATTTAAGAAATTCCAACATTCAAGCCTTTGCAGTGTGAGATTCCCTGTCAATAAATTCCCAATGTGCGGGAAGTTAAAATCACCTTTGACACTTTCTTTTTTAATGCCACCTGTGATCTCCCTACATTTTGCTCCTAATTTCTACTGACGTTTGGGGGATCCTCATAATACAACCCCATCATTCTTACTGCTGTCTCTGATCTCACTGCATATGTCTAATCTGGATGAGGCTGAATCCCTTAACAGATTATGGTATTTATTAAGTGTTAATTAATGCTTGAGAACACATGGGTTTAAAACAAAAGCGCTCAAAGTGCTGGAATAAATCAGTAGGTCAGGCAGTATTTCTGGAGAACGTAAATAGGTGATATTTTAGGTTGCGACGCTTCTTCAGTCTGAAACATCACCTATTTATGTTTTCCAGAGATGCTGCTTGACCAACTGGGTTACTCCAGCACTTTGTGTCCCACTTTTTAACCAACATCCACAGTTCTACATTGGGTCTAACAAAAAAACGTTTTAAATCTTTATGTAACTTTGAACAGGAAGCGCAAGAAAGCCAGAGCAAGGTCCAGCTCTTCAAGCTCCTCATCTTCTTCCTCTTCCCCGGGGCACGAGGCAAAAGAAGAAAGAGAAGAGGGGGCAGGCCGGGAAGAACCCACTCCTGGCTTTAACAAAGCTCGCCTTGGGACAAGAGAGTTCACCGGCCCACCGACTCGAGGCCGAGCACGTGGAGTTTTTGTAAGCAAACACTGAGCATTGATGGTGCCTTCTGCCGTCACATCTCTAGCATTAGGACTTCCTTGATTTCTAATTTTTGGACAAAATGGGTGACTGCTTTTTGTAATATTCAGATTAAGCGACTGAGTTTGTGTTCAAATCTGGCCCAGAATCGCCCAGTCTGATACTGAAGTGATTTGAGAGTTATTAACTCTTGTATAGAAATGTGATTAATGTACCTTCTTTTCTAGAGCCCAGGATTGGAGTTAAGTGTCTTCAAATGATTCTGGTTGGAACCACCTCATCCTTGAATGGAAACAATTGCTTGTGGGCTTTGACCAAGTCCTAACTCTGTATTGACACTGTGGCACAGAGTTCCACATTGATTTTTTGGGAATAGTGATCTTGGTTGGATATCAAGGTTAAGATGCTTCCATCCAGAGTTTCTATTTAATGCCCATGTCTGACCTCCAGCTTGCGTGATATTTGCTCCTAATTTATACAGAGAACCAAAGTAGAAACCCACAGTTGTTTAGCAATTAGAAGTGATACTTAGAGAGAGGGTTTTGGGGTGGTTTTACTTCTAGCCTTTGTGACTTGACCCGTTGCTTTTTCTTTCTCTTTCTCACCCCCCCACCTCACTCTCCTGTTCTCTCCCCCCCCCCCTCCCTCTCTCATGGCAAAACAGTGCTTGAATGCATCTCTCCCTCTTTCTCTCCCCTCTCTATCTCTTTCATTCCTTGCTCTCTTTTTTCTCTTTTTTTCTCTTTCTCACTCTCTCTCTCTCGACTAGACAGTGCTTAGGAGTTCAGAGAATTGAGATCCTTTGCTGCATGAGGGCACTATCATAAAATGGCAGTGTTTGGGTGGAGTTGCATGACCAAGTTAGTGTGAGAAAGCCACCTCCACCCTGTCACCATGGTACATTGAGTCAGTTTCATTCTCTGTCACTGGTACTTGCATCAAGATCTGAAAATGTAACCCGTTGAAGTTGAATACCTGTCCCAATCACGCCTTCCTTTTTATGCTAATGCAGCAGTTCAGAATAAGAGGAAGAGGATATGGCAGGGGAGCGTTTCCTGGTCCCAGCAATAGCAGTAACCCAGGTAACACAACCTTCCAAAAGCGACCCCGTGAAGAGGACTGGGATCCCGAGTACACGCCAAAAAGCAAAAAGTACTATCTGGTACGTGTCCACAAGCATCCAGGCTCAGGCCTGGGTCAGTGCCATGTTCAGTCTGTGCTGAGGGGATTTCAGACAATGTCCTAAGTAACACAGGGATAGGCAGGTGTCCAACCCCCACCCCCCCCTCTCCCCCCAAGAGCTCAGCAAGTTGAAACAGTGAGTGATTGATGTGCATAGAGTAGATGTGGCAGGTTTGTGTCTTTGTATTTAGAAGTGTTTTTGATGTCACTGCGAAATAGTTGAGTCCTGAATCGTAAGTTGTGCCTACAGAGCAAATAGGGTGTAATGTAGGCTAAGGCTGTTTTGTAGTGACACCAGGAAGCACTTCTATCCTGGAAGGGTGATGGGCACATGGAAACCTGGAGGCTAGTCGGAATCAGGGGGTCAATCAATTAAAAGTTTCACAATCCAGATGGGCAAATCTTTGTCAGGCAAAGTTTATAATCCATGACTCACTCTGGATGGAAGCACCTTAATCTTGTACAGTTGCCATCAGGCACTGACCCAATTTTTACCATATCATATTGGCCATGTGCTACAGGGTTTCATTTTGAGGCTTGGTCTACCTATCAAGGTTAAGATGCTTCTATCCAGAGTTTTCTGTTGGAAGTTCACCTCAGTATTAAAATGCTGACCACTTGCTGATATAGCTATTGCTGCAAATTTGTACAAACATCTGTAATGGAAATATCGAACCTGTGGGTTGCCAGTGTCACTGAGCAGCTTTGGGGAGAGGGTAAAGTACAAGTGTAACTGCTTAATAGGATTTAATAATTTATCACTAATCCAAGCACGTCATTCTTTTTCCCATGCTGGGAGAGAGAGTTAAGCAAAATCTACTTGGTGTGTTAGTTTGGTGGGGGTTAATGGATTATCCTGTTGCTTAGAGAGTAATTGAGCCTCATTTTATGTCAATTGTCTTTCCACCCTACCTGGGGAATGCAAAGGTGACTGTGTCCTCGTGACGTGAAGCCAAAAGAACACAGACTTGTGGGAGCTAATTGGTAGAGGCACTGTCTAAAGCTGAAGCACACTTCGAATATAATTGGCAAGAGCCATTAAATTTACAGCAGTGTTCATTTAATAGTAAATACCGGCTTCTGCTACAGTATCAAACCATCGTCCTCTGTCATGCGCGTTAGTTTGATTCCCTGTATTCCTGCTTCCTTATGGGAACTCATTTTGTCTGTTGATGCAAAAGTTCAAACTGTGGGAAGAAGTAGGCGGAACAGGCAGCATCCATGGAGGAAAATGAACAGATGACATTTCGGGTCAGGACCCTTCCCCAAAACTAGAGTAGAGTGGATTTAACTGGTAGTTAATTGCGAAGGAAATGGGGTGGGGCATGTGCTGAAAGTGATAGGTAGGTGGGATTGGTGGTGCAGGGGGTGGGAAGGGGGACATGGAGTGGGAAGGGTGGGTGATGAGTAGAAGGAGGTGAAGAAGTTAACACAATAGTGGAAAGAAGGGTGTGAGTGAGAGGGCCTGGGTAGATCAGAAGGAAAGAGGATTATCTGAAATTAGAGAATTCAGTGCTTATGCTATTACATTGTAGCTACCCAAGCGGAATACGAGGTACTCTGGCAATGGAGGCCGGTGACAGGCTGGTCCGTGAGCGAATGGGAAGGAGAAATAAAATACATTGTAAGTGGGAGCTCCGTCTAGTCCCGGCAGTCACGCGCAAATGTTTGGCGAAGTCGTCGCCAAGTCTGCTGTTAGTCTCACTGACATATAGGCAGCCACTGGGTGCACCAAGCAATTTGTCTTCTGCTCAAGCTTCCAACAGCAGCTGTCCCTTGTGTCTCCATGTTTCTGTTTAGTGTCTTGTCTGGTCTCATGAATACCAAAGTGCAACGCATCTGAAGTAGTACGTTTATAGTGTAGTCACTATTGGAAAGGATGTAGTAACCAAGGCAAGCAGTTGTGATATAAAACCAGATCATCTGTAACGGGTGTTGGCTGAGAAGGCAGAGGATAGATAGATTCTTGATTAGTACAGGTGTCAGAGGTTATGGGGAGAAGGCAAGAGAATGGGGTTAGGAGGGAGAGATAGATCAGCCATGATTGAATGGCAGAGTAGACTTGATGGGCCGAATTACCTAATTCTACTCCTATTACTCATGACCTTATGAAAGAGATACTTGGAGAAGTTCTGTTTTGCTGGTGGTGGGTGGGAGCCAGAGAGAGGGGGGGAGGCGGCAGCATCTTGGTTAAATGACTAATCCGTGAAAGCTACAACTTAAGACAGTTTGCTGCTCTCTCAGTCGTACTGAATAACCCTTCTAGACTCTGAGGGTTGAATCTACTATCTTCTCTGAGGGGAAGGGGAGTAGGAGATCTCTACCAACGAGGCCAGGGTGGCTGGCTGAGGGACTAATCAGCTGTGTGTCATCAGAGACATGATTGCATTCCCATATAATCGTTATGAAGCTACACAAGATGGTAAAATGCGTGATGACTTTCTGAATAGATTGAATTAAAAGGCTGACCATGCTGATAATTTGCATTTAATTACACTTGCTATAATTTTTCTCCCCTGTTCCCTCCACCCTACCTCCCTGCCCTACTTTCTCCTCTGCAGCATGATGACCGTGAGGGAGAAGGAGACAACTACTGGGCAAACAAAAGGGGTCGCGGAGCTTTCCAGCGAGGCAGAGGTCGTTTCCTGTACAAAAAGTCCAACACCAGCCCCAAGTGGACACATGACAAGTATCAAGGCAGTGGACAGGAAGGCGTAGAGGAGGAAGAGGAAGAGGAGGAGGAGGATGGGCAAATTGCTGGCATTGCCACCCAGGAAGAGAAAAATATGGGTGCGTTGGAACAGTAGAGGTGAAAGGACTGGGCCTATCTCATGGCAACAGTACATTGATTTGAGTATAGAAGCTGATCACTAGGATCAGAGGAGATTTCTTCATCCAGATCTCTATAGGGTTTACAGTGTAGTAGGTTATTTGTTTTGGTGGGGGTAAGGGTATAGGACCCTTTTGAGATTGAAAGGACCAAAAACATCTTGTCTTTAATGCAACTTACTATATAAAGTGCGGTGCGGGCGTCGTACCTGTGTCGTAATACCACACGAGTCGACATCGATAACGCCACAGGTTGCCCTGGGGCTGTGATTTCCCCACCCCCGTGTATTTAGAGACATTAAAACAATATATAAGAGTGCATGTTGATGCGACTTGTGCAGATCGACTTTGCAAGCCTTCCTGAGCTACTGGGTTCAGTTTGTGATAGGAAACTGCTTCAAAAAAATGTGAACTGACAAGGGAAGGAGAAAATGAGTACTCCCTTCACAAGTCGCACTCTGCAATCTAGAAGAAATTTCTTCCCAAATTGTTGTTTTTCTGAGCCCCCGATATTGCCGCATGCTTATTTTATCATTATGGGTTTTAAAACACTTTCACTTTTGAAGCCAGCTTTATAGTGGTACATGTTTCAAGGATTCTCCTTCATTTCCTTTCACTAGTTCCTTTTGCAATCTGCACATCTCCATATTTGGTTACGACGCTTGGCTTATGCTTTATTACCGATGTGATTGACGGCGAGAGTGGTTTCTATATTTTTTTGATTTTGTTTTTTTAAATAAGCAACTAGCTGTTCTTCATGGGCCTAATTCGCTGTTTGTTTGTAGTGTTGATCAAAAGGTGTGAACCAGCTGTGAATTTGTTCTGATAGTTCAGGTATGAAATGGTCCGAGTCAACAAACTTAATGCCCAGAAGGATCACTTTAAACCCATGTGCTCGGCCCCAATCTTCTACCCCCCCCCCCTCCCAGCTTGCCAACAGCAATAGTCTAAATTGAAACATTACATTTTAGATTGTGAGTTTGAGACGGCTCAATGAGTGTATTCATTGAGCTGGTTCCTGGCCAGTGCTGCCATTGCTGTGGCCTCTATTTCTTGTTTTATCACTGTGCTCAGTGGAAGGGATCCAGCCAGTATTTCTGTTCTTGATCACATTACACTGCCTCTGCCTAAGAGGCTATGTATTTAAATGCTGCTTAAGAACTGCGTTGATCATGAGCAAAGAACTGGAGAAGGGGTAAGGGTGAGAGAGGTGGGAGAAAAATCACTTGAAAAGGGAAGAAAGGTTTTAACTTGGCTCCGAGCATTATTTGTGCCAGCTTATAATATTTGGCAAGGCCTTTTTTTTTTTTTCTCCCTCTATCCCTCCCTCCCTTCCTCTGGCCACGGTTAGCAAATATCATTGGAATGGTTTGTGAGAGGCTGGACAAGGAATAGGAACTGAGATTCAAATTAATGGGGAGATTCAACTGTTCTCAAAGAATTCTTTAAATTTAACAGATCTGCAAAAAAATATTTACCTGAAGCAAAAGATGTCAATTAATTTAGTTTGCTCATTTCTGGCAAAAATTTGAGGTGGTGCTGATTGGAATTGTGGAGTATTGGATCAATGGGAGTGCTTGCAAGAGGACTCTTGCTGTGCAGATCTGCCGTTTGAAATACAGTTCGATTGTCCATGTAGGCAAGTAGTCTACATTCTGTGATACCTCCTCCATAAATGGTCCCATTAAAACTTGAGCCTACGGGCAACAACCCCCCTCCCCCAGATTATGGCATGGCTTCAGACTTGTGTTACCTGGTCACTATCCACCATTCTTCTGTCCCAATTTCCTGCCGCCACCCCCAAAAATTGGGAATTTCCCAACTTGGAAATTGGGCGCAATACACATATTAATAAAGAATGGATTTAAGTTCCTTTTGATTTTTTTATTTGTTATTGGGAGATTCTTTCGTCATCTGACTTTAAATGTTGAGTCACTTGTTGCTTTAGACCTTGAAATTAATGTTATTGAACAGACATTGGTTAAACATTTAAGTACATTTTATATTGACAATCAGCTGTCTCACCTCTACTCTGTGCCTAACCCCCATTCTCTATTGCATCTTGCTTAATCCCTTTATTTTGTACCTTTTTATGTATGTATCAAAAAATTATTAAAAAAGTGACATATGCTCTCGGCTGCAGGAAGTATGTTGAATTTTTTTTTATACATAGAAGTAAATAGTTGTGAGGGGAGGGGAACATGAAATGGGAGGAGTATGACGGCTGCACTATTTTTGTAATATTTTGCTGACTACCTTATCACTAAGATTCGTTAAAAGTCACTCTTGTCCAGAATTTAACCTGATTTGTATCTCTCCAGTTATTTGTGTTCAGTTTTGTTACTGTGGTCTCGTCCCTAGTCTAAAATGGCATTCTGTCATTAAATTTAGTCCCCCTGACTCTCCCTCAAACTGTGATTTTGCTGAGGTTCAAAGCATTGTGTTAAATTTTAATTAAACTTCTGTGCCAGCGTCACCAGTTGTATATGTGTGTTATTGACTCTGCCTTGACTCAACAATTCCCATTTATGCAGTGACACTCGAATGGATATTTGTCATCCATACACACACAAGTGTAACGTCTCGAAGTTTGTCTGCCTTATAGAGATGGGCCACTATGAAAGTCACAAGGAGGATATGGGTCAGGAGAGGGTCATAGACATAGCACGTGTTATACGACCAGGGTAGGAATGGTGATAGCCATATTGGTAGGAAGAATGGCAAAGCTAAGCTATAAACAGTTGGTGCTCTTAGCGATCTGGACAACCTTCTGACTGGCAAAGTCATTAAGGAGGCAAATGCTGCCTTTATTGGGAAGGGCATGCAGCGCAAGATGAGGAAAAACTTTGCTGCTTGGTTTTTAATGAGCCAATTCCAGGAGTGCTAAATTGTTTTGGTGTTTGAGAAGGGAGTGGGGCAGGAGACGGAAATTGTGGAGGTTTATTTAAATTGGTCCAACGGTTCATCCTTGGAATTTGGAGATGAAATATTGAACGTGCATCTCTCACAGCTGAACATAATGAGAGGTTTTCTCACGGAAAAATGTACGGTTCTGAGGGGCTTGACGGGAAGTGCTGCGAGGAATTTCCACTGGTGGGGGGTGGGTACGAGAAAGAACTCTTCACGGGAAGGAATCTCAAGTGTGGAATTTATAGGGATCGGGTAAGAAAGAAGTTAAGGTCAAAGATAACATAACTCATGACAGTGAATTATGTAGCAATGTTACAAAATTTTGAGATTTTAATAATCAAGTCTGCAATTTATCCCATCAGATAACGCATAAAAATAAGTTTAATTTGACACCTAATTCACTTTCATATCTTCAGTATTAAAAAGGTTATGGCCATTTTCATACTCGGAAATTAGCATCTTGTTCCCTATTGATTTTCCATTGACAACACAAAAGCTGTGATCGAGGACAGTCTAAAGTTCATAACTTTATTAAAAATTAAGAGAACTGAAAGAAATTTTCAGTTATTATAGATTGAAGCATTCTGAAACAAATATTAAACAATCTTACTTGCATTACCTGAAATTAAAGCATATAATTAGTTAGTTACCCAATTGTAGCTAATTCCAAAATTCAATTACTAGATCTAAACATCTATCCATTTCTTAAGGAAAGATTAACATTTTTAAATAACCTAAGTGTCCAAAGAACATTCACACAAGAATTCACAATAAAACATGATTTTAAAATCATTGACTAATTTATAGGCCAAATCGAAGGGATTTAGTGTTCAATTGCTGTAAATTAATGGCCATTTAAATCAGCTTGCTAGTGCGATTCTGTGGAACGCGCTGGTTTAGAGCGCTGCCATTGTGGTGAATTTGTACCCCATGTCGGCATGAAAGACACTGCGAGATTGAATGGGCCCCCAAGTCACCTACTCGCAACATAAAATTTTGTATAAAGGGATCTTAAGAAGCCCTTTTTAATGTAAAAATAAACAACCTACCTTGCCTTGTCCCCTACATGAGATCCGTCCCGTTGTCGGGGTTCGCGGCTTTAGAGGATGATTTTTAATCTACTATAACAATTAAATAACCCAATTTAGTTTTAAAATACCTGCAGCGAACGAATTTCGCAGCGATTTTTCGTCAGCAACTAAGTAGGCTGAACAACATCGATTTCAACAGCCTAGAGAAAATCGCGTTTTAAACCCGCCCCCCTCTCAAAGGCGCCAAAGTCGCGCACACGGGCAGCGGCAGAACTGCAGCGCCGCTGAAGGTAAGTTTTGCAACATACCTAAATTATGGCCCCAACACCCACTTCTGCTGAAACCTGCATTTATGTAAACATGACATTTTTACAATTGGGTGTTTTACGTAAAGGGTGGAAATGTTGGGAGACACAGTCTGAAAGCAATTTGAAGATGATGGCAGAGGTGACATGAAGAGGTTTGGGGAGCATCAAATCCTGGTAGAAATAACGGTGTGTCTGTGGTATAGATTGTTGACCATAAACTCAACACCAAACATCCCTGGTTCTCAGTTTTCAAAAACAAACAATGGACGCAAAGCAGACTTCGTTGAACAAACCAATTCATATTTTGTGAATTTATGAATGCCTCACTAAAAAAAAAAACACTTGAGTCTACATCAAAGGAGGAAATTAGCAAATTTGCTAAAAGTACAACAAATGCATCATCATAGATATCTACAAAATTGAAAGCCATCAATTGATAAATTACATCTGCCTTGTGCGTGCAAGTTCTATCAACTGGGAGTTTCCCAGTGGCCATTCAAATACCAGCAGAGTGAATCAGCTGATGTTTTGGTTCTAAAATCAACGTTTAAACAAAGGTACTGATAATTGGTGTGACGTATATACCCAACATCAATAGACAATTATGTAAAAAGTTTGCACAAATCAAATTGATCATTAAGCAGATTGTCACAACATTGGAATCCAGCCAGAGAGAGTCAGGTTTTTTTTAATAAGTACTGGTTTTAATCTGAGAATGAAACCAGGTGTTGGAAATGGTTCCAGTCAGACCGTGTTGCTGCTGCCAACAGAGGAAGTCATATTTCACTGTAATTCTTTTATCAGAACAGGCAGATACTACAAATACACTGAATGTTTAAAAAAAAAAGACAAGTAGCAAGGAGGAGGAAAACTGCCACATCGATGAATGTAGGTCCAGCGAGGTGCCTGAGTGGGGGATGGATGAGGGTAGTAGTGAGAGACTCATCTATCCAGCTGCTTATACTGGGATTACTTACTACAATGACGGAGTTATTATTCACAGCAATTTACAGCAGACTTGGAAGTGAGAAAACTCGCACTGGTGGCAAGCTTTTAAACCGAGCTTCACATCTCAGGAATACAGTGAGTTTTTATTGCACTGTGAGTACACTTCCTTGGAGTTTAGTGAGTTTTATTCTACGTCTTGTCAAAGCCCCGTCTAATTCTAAGTGCATAGTGTGGGCAGCGGTGCCAATGTGGTTTGTCAGCAAAGGCCCCTTTCTAAGCACCAAGCCAATTCAATGACCTAAGGTACACAAAAATGCTGGAGAAACTCAGCGGGTGCAGCAGCATCTATGGAGCGAAGGAAATGGGCAACGTTTCGGGCCGAAACCCTTCTTCAGAACCTTCTTAAACAATTCAATGACCTCCCTATTTCAGTAATATCAGCATACACGGTCGGAGATTTCTGCTACAGTGAAATAGGAACCTAAATACCCTTTAAATTACAGATTTAGTGAAAGAGATGCACTGCACAAACAGGCCCTTCAGCCCACTATGCCTATGCTGACTTACACTAATCCAATTTGCCTGCATTCTGACCACAGTGCCCTCCATAATGTTTGGGACAAAGACCCATCATTTATTTATGTGTCTCAGTACTCCACAATTTGAGATTTGTAATAGAAAAAAAATTTCTATAAAAGGCCATTTTTATACATTTTGGTTTCACCATGTAGCAATTACAGCAGTGTTTATACATAGTTCCCCCCCATTTCAGGGCACTATAATGTTTGGGATACAGCAATGTCATGTAAATGAAAGTACTCATGTAGTATTTTCTTACATATCCTTTGTTTGGGATCATTGTCTTGTAGAATGAACCGCCGGCCAATGAGTTTTGAGGCATTTGTTTGAACTTGAGCAGATAGGATGTGTCTATACACTTCAGAATTCATTATGCTACTACCACCAGCAGTTGTATCATCAATGAAGATGTGAGCCAGTACCTTCAGCAGCCATACATGCCCAGGTCGAAACACCCCCATCACTGTGGTTCACAGATGGGGTGGTATGCTTTAGATCTTGGGCAGTTCCTTCTCTCCTCCATACTTTGCTCTTGCCTTCACTCTGATAAGTTAATCTTCATCTCATCTGTCCACAAGACCTTTTTCCAGAACTGGTTGCTCTTTTAAACACTTATTGGCAAACTGTAACCTGGCCATCCTATTTTTGCGGCTAACCAGTGGTTTGCATCTTGCAATGTAGCCCCTGCATTTCTGTACATAAAGTCTTCCTTGGACAGTGGTCTTTGACAAATCCACCCCTGACTCCTGAAGAGTGTTTCTGATCTGATGGACGTCTTTGGGCATTTTTCTCTATTACAGAGAGAATTCTTCTCTCATCAGCTGTGAAGGTCTTCCTTGGCTATGTATGAACACAGCTGTAATTTCTACATGGTGAAACCAAAATGTATAAAAATACCCCTTAATAAAATCTGACAATGTGCACTTTAACCACATGTGATTTTTTTCTATTACAAATCTCAAATTGTGGAGTACAGAGGCAAATAAATCTTTGTCCCAAACATTATGGAGGGCACTGTATATCTTTCTCTAGTCTGCCTATTTAAGACTCGCTGAATGTCTTTTGTTAGATTTTTGGCAGCTAGATATTCCAGATATTAACCACTTACTGTGTATAAAAAAGAAAACGTATCTGTCAGATCCCCTTTAAAATTCTTTCCTCCCACCAGCAGTACGCCAATCCAGGCAACAGCGTGGTGAATTCTGCAATTTGTTGCTGTCCATGCAGCATTTGATCTACACTACTGTGCCAACAGTCTTCTTGGCCCCATGAAATCTCATGATGTTAGGTCAGATTCAGGCATATGGATTGATCTGTTGCCAGCTGACTGGCCAATACTCCCAAGGAGAATATTAAAGCATGGTATGCATTCTGGAATGACCATCACTAAGAGTGTTTCAGTGCTCGTCCACAGTCGGCCAAACTGAGTTCTACTAGACTTTGAGGGCAACTTAGTGACGCAGCTGGTAGAGCTGTTGCTCACAGTGCCACAGACTCTGGTTCGATCCTGGCCTTGGGTGCTGTCTGAGTGGAGTTTGCATGTTCTCCCTGTGACCGTGGGGTTCCTCCCACACCCCAATGGCTTGACGGTTTGTAGGTAAATTGCCCCTAGTGTAGAGGGAGTGAATGAGAAAATGGATAATTCTGCTCCTATCACTTATGACCTTATAAAATAGAACATGTGTGAACCAGGTGATCGATGGTCAGTGTGCACTCGATGGGCCAAAGGGCCTGTTTCCATGCTGTATCTCTAAATTAGGCTAGTGTTATTACAGGTGCCGGAAGTAATGTGAAAGAAAAGGCTTGCTGGATTTTAATCCTTGTCTTATTGAAATGCATCTGTCCATGAAGGGACTAACCATGGTCTTAGTGGAGACCAAGTCTTAGTACTGAGACAAAATGAGTTACTTGGGATTGATTCAAAATAAATCGAGTAGCTTTAGTAGGATGGTTTGTAAGCTTAGCAGTAGAATTAATTCCACTCAATCTTTTAACCGCCTGGTTTAGCACGCTACTCATTTTCTTACTATCACACCAGGTGGCAGCTTGGGCTCGATGGGGAGTGTGGAAGTGTAGGCTAGGAACAGGACTAAGTAGATCTGAACCAAGATGCCAAAATATGGTCAAGTTACCATACAAAGCTGTTGTGTGCTAAACATTTGCTGGCCAATATGGAATGGAAGGTAGTAATGACAGTACTCTCAACAGGAACTTGCCAGTAGCCAACTCTCACTATGTGTTTTACCAAGAATATTCATTACCAGATCTCATTCCTATCTTGGTCCAAACATGGAACTCAATGGGTCAGGCAGCATCTGTGAAGGGAATGGACAGACACCATTTCGAGTCATGACCCTTCTTCATACTAGGTTTGAATTTGGATTCAGACCCGAAACATCTTCTGTCCGTCGACTCCATAGATGCCGCCTGAACCGTTGAGGTCCTCCGGCACTTTGTGTTTTGCTCAAGATTCTAGCATCTGCAGTTCCTGGTGACTCCTGGCAAACCCCACTCCGTGCACATGTCCCGCAGCAGTTTAAGTGTGTGACGCACCAGCACCTGCTCAAGACCTAGTCGGAATGGCCAATAAATGCTGGATGTTGATGAAAACCATGCCCAAGAAAGTACCTAAAAAACACCAACACCAATGCGCCTACACCAACAATAAAAATGTGGATATCAAATATGTTTGAAACACTACATCTGGAAGAGATGGGATTCCTCTTAGCAGGCAAAGCAGACCATTTCCAAAAGACATGGTCTACGTTTTTGGAACTATTATAAGCATAAGGTGCAATAGTAATTATAAATAAATAAATAAATAAATAAAAGGTACCAGGATCTGGTGTGTTAAAAAAAAAAAAAAACAACAAAATAACAAAAACAGACTTGGTTGGTAGTCCCCTTTCTGCGGAGTTTAATGTTATAATAGAGCGATTGTTTCTCCTTTCTTTTTCCTTCTTTTCTAGGGTCTTCTTTCTTTCTTTACTTCCTTCTCTAACTTCTTTTCTAAGGGGCTTTCTTTTCTCAACACTCTCTTGCACCTTTACGACTTGCGCACTTTCTTTACTTTCTTTACTTCTATCTTTTTCTTAAAGCTCAAAAAATGAAGCGGTACAAAAAATGTATTAAGACATATGTGTTGTGTAGTATTGTAATTTACCGTACTTCTAATTTAAAAAAAAAGAAAAATAAATAAATAAATAAATAAGAAAGTACCTAAAAAACAAAACAATGCACGACTAGTGGCAGGCGTATATATAAGTTAAGGTCTAAAAACTGAAAAATGCAGAATGTTAATAAAAACAAAAACAAAATGCAGGATGGACTCAACAACTTGGTGGGTGATATGTGGAACCAGGTAAAAAAATGTCCTTTTTTTCTTTAATTCATCATTGTGCTCCTGAACCGGATGCCCTGCAGAATCCTTTACGGAATTCTTGTACAGAGACACAGGAACCAGGGATTCCCAAAAAATCAGTACAAGGAATGCATCAAAGTCAGCCTCGCACATGACTCGGAATTGGACAGGTTGCAGTAGTCAAGTCAAGTTTATGAAATGCAGTGCAGTATTGTGTGATGTTCTGATCACCCCATTACTGGAAGGGTGTGGAGGGCATGGAGAGGTCGCAGAGGTGCACCAGAAAGTTGCCTGGATTAGGGGATATTAGCTTTCAGGAGTGGTTGGACAGACCTGGATTTCGCCTGAATGCCAGAGGTTGAGGGGAGACCTGATAGAATTGTATAACATTATGAGAGACGTGTATAGGGTAGACAGTCAGAACCTTTTTCCTGGGGTGGAAATATAAAAAAAACTAGACAGCACAGCATCAGGGGAGTGGGGCAAAGCTTGAAGGAAATGTCCAGGGCAAGTTCTTTATGCAAAGAGTGATGAGTGCCTGGAATACGCTGCCAAGGGTGGTGGTGGAAGCAGTTTAAGAGGCATTTAGATAGTCACATTGATATGCAGGGAATTGAGGGATATGGATCCTGTACAGGTACACGAGATTAGTTTAAATTGGCATGTTCCACACAGATATTGCGAATTGAAGGGTCTGTTCCTGTGCTTTACTGGTCTATGTTCCTATGTCCAGGTCAGAACACGTGCTTTGACCAAAAGGGCAGCGGAAGGGACCGAGTCACCAGATCAAGAGAATGTAGGGAGGTTTCAGCATCCGCACACCACAGCCCCCCTCCCTGTGCCTCACTCCCCCCTCCCAGAGCTCACTCCCCTTGTCCCGCCTGTCCAGAGTGTGTCCACCACACCCTACTGTCTTGTGTGTCTCCAAGTGTCACACCACTTCCTCGAGCCCTTACTGTCCACAGTGTGTGTCTCTACCCCCCACACCCCCTACCCCTGCCCCCCCCCCCTTTACCCAGTGTGTGTCTCTACCCGCTTCAGTCCCTTCCCCTCACCCCCACTCTTCACAGCGTGTGTCCCCGCTGGTCACAGCGTGTGTCCCCGCTGGTCACAGCGTGTGTCCCCGCTGGTCACAGCGTGTGTCCCCGCTGGTCACACAGCCCCTCTCCACCTGCCTCCCACTCTCGCTGTCGTGTGTCTTCCAGTCTAGGCTCAACAACGAAGAACGGACAAGTGACATCGTCGACATTTGATGGTTCACCGACCACACGACTGTGCCACCCGTGGCTCCCCGGAGAATACTTGTGCCTCTCCGCTGCAAGGTTGTGGCTTCTACCCCACCGCCTCTCCCCACCCTCACATATCGCGGTCTTCACTCTAATGCAGTCCTGGGGGGGAGTGCAGTGTCATTGGAGGTGTTGCTACTGTGGTGAGATGTCAAATCAAACCCCTCTCTGTTGTCAGTAAGAGATCCAAATGGCAACACTTTGAAGCAACTGCAGGATCTTCGCAGTATCCTGATCGATACGTATCTCCCTCCCCCCCCCATGCCACTCAAATATATCAGCTGCCCCGGTGCGGAGTCTAGATGCAAAACATTGGCATCGATTGTCCCTCCATGGTTGCTGCCTGACCTGCTAAGTTCCTCCAGCACTTTGTGTTTTGTTCCATATTTCAGCATCTGCAGTCTCTCATCTCATCAGTTACATGTTTGTTAAATTGTGTGAGTTTCCTGTCAATTGATTTGTAATATTTTACAATAGTGTAACCAATCTAACAAAATACTCAGATCGCTCCTTGGGTTGTCCTGTGGCTACAGAAACTGCTATTTACATACGACTTTGTCCTTGAGTGTCACTATCTCTCGCCCAACCTTCAAATCACCTCAGTTATTTATTATATCATTTACTTTAGCGGAAGACAGTATTTCTCCAAACCTGTCTCACCTGTTCGTGTGGATCGTTCGATCCCTCCCAACTTCCTACAGGTCATGTGTTACTTCCTTGATCATTCTTCCTTGATCTGCAGAATTTACTGACGGCTATTTATGTGTGCCTCGCACTTTGTTTTGTCGCTAAGTTTTTAAGAGGGGCCTTTCCAAAACAGACGTCTGTCTGGAGTGGTTGAAAATGTACCGCGGAGCAAAGAGCGCGGGTAAGTGTATCTGGAGCAAGGGAAACACATTGTTGCAGAAGGGGAAGGTGTGTGCGGGCCCCTATGGTGGTATGTTCAGCCTGAAGGGGAGCAAGTGACAACAAGCTAGCAGGAGACTCAGCAGTCCTGGGGAGGAGAAGCTGTCTAACCAGGGACAAGGTGCCCATCTCCTGGTGAACATTCAATGGAGATCCAGACTCATCCATAGCTTTACCCCAACCACTCCAAGGACAGCTTAGATAGATTGTCCCAGCTAAGCATTTAAGTTATCATTTATGAGGGGTAACTGCAGGAATAGAGAAGAAAGTTGCTTTCATGTCGCCAATCCCCTGTGGCGATAATTCTGATGAAATATTTCAAGTTATTTTGATTTGTGTGGTGACGAGATTGATGTTTACTTCAAGATCCTCGGTTAACAGGCTTGAGAGTTCAGGAAGAAACATAATATATTGATAGATGATACAGCATGGTTACAGGCCCATCAGCTCACTGAAACCTCATTCACCATTGACCACCTGTTCACACGTGTTATATGTTATCCCACTTACTCTTCCACTCCCTACATACTAGAAGCAATTTTACAGAGGCCATCCAAGCTGTGTGAGGAACTCACATCCCTGTGAGGAACAGCAGGGATGTGGGAGGAAACCGGAGCACCCAGAGGAAACCCACGCTGTCCCCGGGAGAATGTGCAAACTCTACACAGGGTAGGATTGAACCTGGGTGCCCGGCGCTCTGAGACAGCGGCTCTACCAGCTGCCCCAATGTGCCATCCTCAATTGGATTGATGGAGATTGAACATTACTCCCTTAATTAGAGCAAGAGTCAGGCTTCTTCACCATTCGTCTTCTTCTTTCGTGTGGCGTGCACAGCCTGAAGTTGTTGGACAACTTGTTCTATTTGATCTTCCGTTTGTGCACGTCGAGTTAATTGCATTAGTCGAAACAGGGCGGACCATGTGAAGGTTGCAATCTTCCACCCCAGTCAGGCTCACTCAGAGCTTGGTAAGTGAGGACATGAAGTGGAGTGCATTAGATGCGGAGTCACCCAAGTTAAATGATACTCCTGTTATCAAAGTGTTGCTGACCTCAGAGACAAGTGTGGATTCCTTAAGCTATTAAAAACACATTTATTTTTTTTAATTCTGTGGTGAGTAAAACTTGGTTATTGGATGTCTGAAACTCTCGAGCCTCGAACTCCTTTTCCTCATTGACCCAATTGTTTTTCCAGTCTGAAGAAGGGTCCCGACCCACAAAGTCACCCATCCCTTTTCTGCAGAGGTGTTGCCTGATCTGCTGAGTTACTCCAGCACTTTGTGTCTATTTTCAGTATATTACCAGCATCTGCAGTTCCTTTATATATTGTTATTCCAACATAATTTTCTATAATGCAAGATTTCTTAGGAACACAACTATCACGTTATAGCCAAACTTCCCGTACCCATCTATTCTAATCCCATGTACCACTGATTGGCCTTGAACATTCTATGAAATGGTGATTCAAAAGCTGATCCAGATACTTATGAAGTGCTATGAGAGTTTCTCCCTCCTCCACCCTCTCAAACAGTGCGTTCTAGAGTCCATGTACACTGGACAAAAGAGTTCTTTCTCAGCTTTCCTCCGAGCCCCTCACGCTTCACCCTCAGCCTAATCCTTTGCCCCTCTTCTTCTCTCCTTCCAGAACTGCTACTCTATGCTGATCAAGTCTCACCTTTGTTTCTCTGCCGCTTAATTACAGTCGACAATTAACCTTCCAGCACGTCTTTGGGATGTGAGAGGAACTTGTAGCACCTGGGGCCACAGAGAGGAGGTGCATAAATACACAGAGACCACATTGGAAGTCAGGATCCAACCCGCATGCCTGGAGCTATGAGGAAGCAGCACTAACTGCTGCACCCTCGTGCAGCTGCGGAAATCTGCTGACGGCACCTCGTTCATACAGTAACATGTTAACTGGGTTGCAGGCCACTCCGTTGTAATAAATTAGTTCAAGATAAAGATGGCAGCACATTGTTGCCCCACAGCAGTAGAGACCCCGGGTTCGATCCTGACTTCAGCTGCTGCCTGTGTGGAGTTTGCATGTGCTGCCTGTGAATATGCGGTGTTCCCCTGGGTGCTCCGGTTTCCTCACACATCCCAAAGACGTGCAGGTTTGTAGGTTCATTGTACTCTGTAAATTGCCCCTAGTGTGTAGGGAGTGGATGACATAGAACCAATGTGTACAGGTGATCGATGGGCGGCATGGTCTCAGTGGGTCGAAAGGCCTGTCTCCATGCTGCATCTCTAAACTAAACGAAACCTAAAGGTGCCTCGACCTGCACTATTTTGCTGGAGAATATATTGCGTGAGCAAGGGTGAGGAACAGGTTTGAAAATCGAAAAGACGCGGATGTGGCAAACCTGAAACAAACTCAGTAACTGGTGGAAACACTAAGAAGATCGGGCAGCGTCCATGGAGAGTGAAACAGAGTCAATGCTGCAGGTCGAAGAACATTCGACTGAAAGGTGTTGGTACGCATATACTTGTCCAAAGACGAGAGGGCATAGCTTTAAGGTGAGAGAGGCAAAGTTTAAAGGAGATGTGCAGGGCAAGTATTTTACACTGAGGGTGGTGGATGCCTGGAACGCGCTTTTAGACTTTTCAAGAGTCAAGTCAAGAGGGTTTATTGTCATGTGTCCCAGATAGGACAAGGAAATTCTTGTTTGCTGCAGCACAACAGAGTATTGTAGGCATAAATACAGAACAGTTCAGTGTGTCTATATAGCATAAACCATATATATATATACACACACATAAATAAACAGATAAAGTGCAATAGGCTGTTATAGTTCAGAGTTTGTTTGATGGCGAGTTTAATAGCCTGATGGCTGTGGGGAAGAAGCTGTTCCTGAACCTGGATGTACCAGATTTCAGGCTCCTGTACCTTCTACCAGATGGCAGCAGAGAGATGAGTGTGTGGCCAGGATGGTGTGGGTCCTTGATGATGCTGGCAGCCTTTTTGAGGCAGCGACTGAGATAGATCCCTTCGATGGTGGGGAGGTCAGAGTTGATGAGCCGATTTTGTACAGGCACATGGATATGCAGGGATATATATGGGTTATGTGCGGGTAAGTAAATGATGATCTTGACATCATGTTCAGCATAGACATTGTGGGCCGAAGGGTCTCTTGTGTTGTACTGTTCTATTTTCTTTGACACTGTACATTAATATAGTTATGTACTTATTAGAGGTATCAGTATGCTATGCCGTTGTGTATGGTCACAGGAAGCGCACTGTGGAAGGTCCTTCCTCAGAGAAGATCAGTTCCATGAAGGGCCGTCAATTTGAAACATTTACTTTATTTCTCGAGCTGTCGAACGTCTCCGGCAGTTTCTGTTTCCATTCAAGAACCAGCCCCCTTTGTTTCTTGGAACTCTTGGTTGAGTGCGGTGGGGAACTAGGAAACTCTCGAAATGTGTAAGAAGGAACTGCAGATGCTGGTTTAAACCGGAGATGGACACAAAATGCCGGAGTAACCAAGTGCTGGAGTGAGATTATGCTGCCTGCCCCGCTGAGTTACTCCAGCATTTTGTGTCTATCTTAGGAAACTCTTGAGTCGACTTACAACCACGTTTTGAAACCTTTACGACCCAAAGTGACTGAGCAGAAGGCATGTTGCTCCAAGGTCAACACTGAACAATAACTGCGGTCCCTACAGCAGCAGCAGCGCTGGCAGTAATGTCGGCCACATTGGCACCATTCCACATCATGAGCCAAGTGAAACAAGAAAGGAGGGACCTGAATCAACATGGACATGTCTGGCTGCCTCTCCTTGGATTAACTCACAGACACTTGAGTTGAAATCATTGTTGGACTAAAAGGCCTTAATAAGGGATTTAAAGTATCCCAGTTGGATCCTTTAAGGTGTTTATTATCACTATTTTACAGCATCATATGCGTTTATAATTGGATATGCAGGAAAATGAGGGAAATGGATCACATGCAGGCAGAGGATATTAGTTTATCCAGCCATCATATGCGGCACAGACATTGTGGGCTGAACGGCCTGATCTTATTCCGTTCTGTTCCTGTTCTATGGCCTCCAGCCAGATTCTGTGTTCAATGGGACCTGGGCTGTGATGGCCCCAGTACTGGGAAACCTGGGTAAATAGACAATAGGTGCAGGAGCAGGCCATTCGGCCCTTCCAGCCAGCACCGCCATTCAATGTGATCATGGCTGATCATCCCCAATCAGTACCCCATGCCTGCCTTCTCCTCATATCCCCTGACTCTGCTATTTTTAAGAGCCCTATGTCCCGTGATGGAGTACTGGGTGCGTTCTGAGTTGCAGTCAGAGTCCGCTCACTTGCTTCTGGATTACTTGCTCAACAATTACCTTCAATGTTGGTTCAATCTCATCTCCTGCTTTAAGCATCTAGCCACACTGGCAACGTTTCATTTGAGTTTTAAATCATTTTCTTTCTTCTGATCCTCTTAGCGTCATAGAGTTATACCGTACAGCTAAGTTTTAGCCCACCTAATCCATGCCGGCCACGGTCCTAAGCGATTCCCATTGACCCATGTTTGGCTCACCCCCCTCTCAAAACCTTTCCTATCCACGGACCTGTCCAAATGTTCTTTAAAGGTTCTTATTGTACTTCCTCAACTACCTCCTCTGGCAGCTCATTCCACATGCCCACAATCCTCTGTGTGAAATATGTGTTCATCGTATCCTCCTTCAATATTCCTCCTCTCACCTTAAACCTATAGCCTCTAATTTATGATTCTGAAGGAAAAGACAATGACCATCCATCTATTGCTTCATGGTTTTATGAACCTCCATGTGGCCAACCCTCAGCCTGCTCCACTGCTGGGAAAACACTGCCAGCCGATCCACTCTCTCCTCATAACACAAGCCCTCCAGGCCCAGCAACATCTCTGTGAATCCTTCCTGCACATCCGCCAGCTTAATCACATCCTTCCTACAGTAGGACAACCACATTCCACCTACTATTCCAGTTGATTTATGCAGCATTGCTGCTCCTTGCTTGCATTCTATTTTGTTTGCTACATCAATAGTTTGCCTTGTGTTTATTGACTCATGGAGTCATCGAGCACAGAAACAGGCCCTTCAGCCCACCATGCATATGTTCACCATCAAGTACCTAGCCATGCTAATTCCATTCGCCAGGGTCTTCCATGCTGTGGTAATTTATGTGCTCGCCTAGACACCTCTCTGCCTTCATCACCCTCTTGGACAGCGCATTCCAGATTCCAACCACCCTCTGGATGAAAAATATCTTCCTTAGATCACCTACAAACTTTTAACCCCTTATCCCAAACCTAAAGGGTCTGTCCCACCGCAGAGACCTAATTGGCAAGTTTAGAAGAGTTTAGGAGAGTTTGAAAAAAATGTCATGTTGAAGACCTCCTTCAACCTCCTTCAACTATGTTGAAGACCAGCTTCGACTAGCTACGACTAACTTCGGGAAAATTGGACACCGAATAGTGGAGAGTGAAGACGACCTCCTTCGATCTCCTTCGACCTCCCTTCGACTATGATGAAGACTATCTACGACTACCTTCGACAAACCTCGATTTCCTATGACTAACATGGCGACCTACTATGACCTACTACGACTAAACCTACGAATAAAATAAGTATCGATTTTTTTCCATGGCAACATTTTTTTACTCGCGGTCATTGTTCAACATGTTGAAAAATACGCCGCGACCTAGCTGAGGCCTCGAGTACGTGGAGACCACTCTCGAACATGAAGGAGAGTTACGAAGACCTCCTACGACCTCATGTCGACCATGCTGCGAGTATGAGTCGAGGGCAAACTCGCCAGAACTCTCGGATTAGGTCGCCCAAGTGGGACATAGAGTGTCTCATACTCAGCTTCCTTTGCTTCAACAAAAACAAACCCAGTCTCTCCCAGTCCCAGAAACAAAAACAAACCCAGTCTTGGAGTGCTCCATCCCAGGCAACATCCCTGTGGATCTTGAGCAAAACACAAAGTGCTAGAGGAACTCAACGGGTCAGGCAGCATCTGTGGAGGAAATAGACAGGTCTTCAGATTGGGGGACAATCTACAGTTGCAGTTTGTTGTGTCTTCATCCCGGTGAACGTCCACTCCTTCCCGAGTGATTCGTGTACGATCAGTTCTTTCTGTGAAAACATTTCCTTGTAGCGTATAAGGTGCCAGTGTCGTGTTTGACATGAATTTAAGGTACCGCTGCATTCCACAGCAACAGATAAAGGTTAGGGCTGAGATTGGTCTGGAGTGGGATGTTTGAGCTGCAGTATCTCCTGCATTGGTGCCACATGCCCGTGTGAAATTAAACACTCCTGGACCAAAAAGTGTGAGGTGGGCACTGATGGGCAGATCCATCATCACAGAGGCACAGCGGTAGAGTTGCTGCCTTACAATGTCAGAGACCACCGGGTTCGATCCTGACTATGGATGCTGGCTGTACGTAGTTCGATTGTTCTGCCTGCGGCTGCGTGGGTTTTCTCCAGGTGCTCCGGTTTCTTCCCACACTCCAAAGACGTACAGGTTTGTAGTTTAATTTTAAATAGTTCCTAGTGTGGATAGTTGTAGGATAGTGCTAGAGTAAGGGGTGTTCGCTGGTCAGAGTGAACTCAGTAGGCCGAAGGTCCTGTTTCCACGCTGTACGTCTAAAGTCTAAAGTGAAGTCTCATAGCAACACTGGTAACTGAGGAAGTAATTCAAGTCTGAGAAATAGCTGAGACATTGCGAGGAACTCTGACAACATTGTTTAAGTTGAGAGGTGCTAAGTTTAAAGGAGATATGCGGGGGAGGTCCTTTACATTGTCGATGGTGGATGCCCGGAATGTGATGCCAGAGATGGTGGTGGAGGCAGATATGCTAGTGGGGTTTAAGAGACTTTTGGATAGGAACATGGATATGGAAAAAATCTTCCTTAGATCACCTCCAAACTTTTAACACCTTACCTCAAACCTAAGCTGTCTAGCTTTAAATCTTCTGTTCCAGGGAGAGCTTTCAGCTGTCCATGCCCGAATAATAATTAGACAGTGGAATTAAATGTAACATCTCCAAGTTTGTGGATGACACAAAACTGGGTGGCAGTGTGAGCTCCGAGGAGAATGCTATGAGGCTGCAGGGTGATTTGGATAGGTTGGGTGAATGGGCAGATGCATGGCAGATGCAGTATAATGTGGATAAATGTGAGGCTATCCACTTTGGTGGCAAGAACAGGAAGGCAGATTATTATCTGAATGGTGTCAGATTAGGAAAAAAGGAGGTGCAATGAGACCTGTGTGTGCTTGTACATCAGTCACTGGAAGTAAGCAAGCAGGTAGAGCAGGAAGTGAAGAAAGCTAATGACATGTTAGCTTAGATTGCGAGAAGATTTGAGTTTAGGAGCAAGGAGGTCCTTCTACAGTTGTACAGGGCCCTGGAGTATTGTCTGCAGTTTTGGTCTCCTAATTTGAGGAAGGACATTATTGCTATTGAAGCAGTGCAGCATAGGTTCACAAGGTTAATTCCTGGGATGGCGGGACTGACATATGACGAAAGAATGGGTCGACTGGTCACTGGAAATCACAAGAATGAGAGGGGATCTTGGAGAAACATATAAAATTCTTAAAGGATTGGACAGGCTAGATGCAGGAAAAATGTTCCCGATGTTGGGGAAAATCCAGAATCAGGGGTCACAGTTTAAGAATAAGGCGTAGGCCATT